>NC_087523.1:8688133-8989774 GCF_963921805.1 Phalacrocorax carbo | reverse complement strand
AGCTGTTTTGAGGAGAAGAAGCTAGAATACAGTGGAGATACCAAAAGTTTAGTTAAAGCTCAGTTTTCCAGGAAGCCTTGGAGTGACACAGGGGTACTCAAGCACCTCATTGTTTTATGACTAGCTCACTCCAAACTTTGAAACATGGTTGAAAAATGCTTACTTGTGACAGAGATGTTCCTTTGCTAAGATAAAGTGATTAGGAAACTTTTTGAGGTATTTAGCATGAAACTATAAAAATATTCTTGTACCTGTATTCCTAATAATTTGTACTTAGAAAGCGTTTCCAGCGATAAGGTAGTAGTGTACATAAGAAGTGGCATTTAACCATAGGACTGCGCTTACAGTGAACAAAATACATATATAAATTATCCAATTCAATATAATTTTGTAGGTTACTCCTTAATTTTGTAGCCACTTATAATTGTGAAAAGTTACTAATATGGTAGCCTTATTTGTGTGTTATATTTGTAGCTATGTCTGTAAGGCCATTATAAAGGCCACATCACTTGAAATACAAGAAGTGCTGAGTCTCAAGATCAAACAGTTGTTGAATGACACGAAGAGGGACCATTATTCTTACACATGAAACCTGAAGATGTGGCTGTGAGGCCAATAGGTAATACTTCATTAAAAACTCATTGGAAATCACATGCTTTGTAATTCTGGCTACAGATGCTTTATCAAATTTAAATTCTGGGGAGATATTAAGCTACAAATCATCCTTACAAGTAGCCAGACTAACCTCATCTGATGCACAAGCTGTAGAACATCATGCAATGACAGCATGATCAAAAAGTGGCGTTCTAGACAAATGGAGGTAAGCTAACACTTGAATCCTGGTGCCAAGGCAGGTCTGAGCACCTCTGCAATGAAGGGAAGGCCAGGATGATGCAGCTGCAAACCCAGGAGCTCCTGCTCACAGCCAGTGCCCCAGAGCCTGGCTAATGAGGGAGACCAGAGCCAAACACCAAAACCAGGCCCACTGCAGACATTCTGTTAATTCCAGCACATATTGGATCAAGTCTCTGATTGCAAACAACTTCTTTGTTTCATTACAATCTCTATCACTCCTTAAAATACAGAAATAAGCCAGAGATAAGAGCTAACAGACTGTACCTGAAATTCAAAACCACATTTTATACCAAAGACTTACAAAAGATGAGCTGCAGACAACAAAACTACAAGCCTGGAGGAAAGGCATTGATGGTATAATGAGGGGCAGTGTGAAAGCAGCTTCAGATAGATTAGAGAAGCCTGCAGCATGTTCTGTCATTAAATATAGTTTGTGATGCTGGGAAACTAATGCTTTACCTGAGATCTGACCTTGTCAAACAAAAGTGAAGAAGGCCGTAGAAGAACAGGTGAAATATTTAAGCAAAATGTTGGCAAAATGCTCCTATACAGTCTGCAAATTACAGCTGAGTCCCATTAGGAAAGGAGGGCCAGGGAACAGCTATGTCCCTGGGTGTCAGGAGGGTCTTGGTTTTGACTATTAAATCTTTTTAAAGAGCTTTTATGTATTTCTTCCTCAGCACTAATGGATTGTCCAGAAAGCTTTTCACACACGACCTACAAGGGGAATTATTCCTGGCCGCTAACAAGCCCAGCTACCAAAGCAGAGGTCAGCTGCAGGAAAAACCCTCTGCAGTCTGCTCAAAGGACTTGGTGGGTGATGAGATCATCTATCTCATTTGGGTTCTTGCATGGGAAACAGGAGGGAGTGCCAGGCTTTGTGTGATGGGGAACCAGATGGGAGCCTGTCATGGCACACAGCAGTGCCATGCCCAGATGCAAAGTACGCAGGGCCAGTTCAGCACCGGCTGCAGGAAAAGGGTGTTGCATCATTTCCATCACCTGCAGCAAGTGCGAGCCAGCACAGCAGGAAGCTGGCTTTCTGCTTGAGCAGGGAGGGGAAGCAGATGCACTGTAGCATTTTGTGCCATCCATTTGTGGCTCTCTGTCCTCCAGTACCTCCAGATGCATTTCAAATTGCTCTGGCATTTGGGCTCTGCTCCCACTCTGCTAAATGAGTGCTAAGTCAGATCTGACTTGCAAGTCAGTTTTCAAAATTGGGCTAATTAATTACATTCTTAGCTACTTATATGGGAAATATGAGGAATATCAACTATTATATATTTTTTCTTGTAACAATGTACACTGTTTTCATTTTTCAGTGCAATTAATATTGAACTTGAGCAATCTTTCTGGAAGAAACTGAATATGACTGAATGTAAATTACTGGAAAAACTTCCAAATAATATTTTAGACCTCCATAATATCACGATAGCAGAAGGTTAGGCACCAGACACTTCATTGTAAAGGTCAGTGAATCAAAGTAAAAATAGTTATATGCAGATATTGCTTATGTTGGACATCTGAAGAACTGCAGCAATAAGGTTGCTTTATGTGTATCCTACTCACCTGGTCATCTTAAAGTGTTTTTAGTGTAGAAGAATTTTGCAGGTGCTTCAGAATTCTCTAGCTAGCACTTTGAAGACTTGTCTCAAATCCTACACTTAGCTTTAGAACTGAGTAAATAACCAATGAAATATGTGACAGGTTTTGCCTGACTATACTCTCTCTGTTACAACATCAAAGTAGTTAATAATATCTCATACACAAATCATTGTATGGAATGGAAAAGTTTGTGCTGTAATTCATGTAAGCTATAAGGTGACCTTTACCACCTGATTATATCTTTTTTGAAGATATGCCAAACAGCGCAAGTTGTTTGAATTGTGAAAAAAACAATACCATATCTTATCCACCTACTCAGCAGTGGCATCAAATAATAGATCATTGAAAGATATCTGCAGTTTCATACAGTCTGTCTGACTCCCAGGGTGTAAAACTCTGCTTCTATAAAAAAATTATAGAAGGATGATGAGATGATGAATGGCAAATACAACTTCTCAAACTATACCATTCAGAATTTGCTTTTGCCACTATACCAGTTAAGCAGCATTTGGGGAGAGGGGTGGTTCTTGTCTAATTTTGAACTCACAAATGCTTGTTAACATGACCAAAGTTAAAACTAAATATTATTTACAGATAATCTTTCTAATCCAAAAACAGGTGATAATATTTTTATGAAAAGTACATTGTTTTCTTCCTTTAAAATATAATCTGAGATATCCAGATTTTACTTGAAGTTTTTGCCAGTTTCATTGACATGTTGAGGGTTTATTGACTTATTCTTAGGACATAATTTTGTAATAGATCAGGAACATTACGGCCATGTGGAAAGAGAGGAGAAGCAGACTAGCTCCTTGCTTTAACACAGAGACACGTAGCTAGCTATATAGCTTGACATATAGCCGTGCCACATAAATCATTTGTAATGTCTTTTTTTTTCAGAGAATGCACAAGATGTTGTACAGCATATTTTACACCTTTTTCCAGATGCAACACTGCACGTGGAAGAATTAGAAATCATTGCAAGTAAAATTTCTGATATCATAAAGCTTGTAGATATGAGCGTGGCACTTGCAGAGACTATATTGTCTATACTAAACTATATTTTGCTGCAAGAAATAGAAGATCAGAACATTAGAAAAATGACCAATAGGTAAGTAAGATAACCTGCCCAGAAGTGGCTTCCTAAGCTAAAATGGCACCATGGAGTAATGAATTCAGTCTTTGAAAATATCACCACATGAATTAGCAATTTCTGTACTTGGATCTTAAACATGTTTGTGATTCTTAGCAGTAGGGATTGGTTATTGTGTTGTCAAAGGTGCTTTTACTGGAACTAGTTCAGCAGAAGTCACCATCACAGAGTTGTTCTCTATGGGTATCTCAGCCTGGAGGCAGATCAGGGAGACTGCCTAGCTGCCGTCTCGTCTCAGAGGTGATCTTTACAGCTCAGCAGTGAGGTCTCTCGGCAGGTCAGCCTGGCAACACGTATCTGTTCCACCAGCACACCAGGCTGGAGTGCTGTACCTGTGCTGATAAAGGTTTTTCAATCATAGCTATTCAATGTTAGACTTCAAAATCTACAGTTAGGATCCTACATCCATTATGTGATTCTCATGCATGCTAAAACTGAGGTTGCTAGATAACTGGAAAAACAGCTCTCTCCTTTGAGATCTTAAAGGTAACTCAACTACCTGTTTTTGAAATGTCTGGCTTCTGTTGCTGAGCAGAGAGAGCACTGTCCAGAAAGCTACTGCCAGCCTTTACAAAGGCAAATGCAAGTACACAGAGTTTACCCCTTTCTGGTTTTGGCAAGATAGCTTACCCACTTCTCACTGCACAGCCTCAGGCTCTGCCTAGGGAAGATTATGCTACTTTGCACTGACCAATCCAACACTAACCGACAGTGTAAGATACGAGGTATTCATCACACTAAAAAGTCTTTCAGCGTCTCTCATTTTAAAGACTGTGTGTATCTGCAGTTTTTTGTTTCACTTAATGTAAAACAATAATAAGAAATACAAGAAATATTAAAATGGGAAATATTAAAAGCAAGAAAAATCAACTTTCCACTTAAGTTCTAGGTGGGGCACAGACTACCTAACAGCCCAGTTTTTTATACTGGACAACCATGCATTGCCTTTTCAAGGAGAAGTAGCCAAAAATACCTTAGAAAATCTGCTGGAGAGAAAGCATGGAGTAGCATCGTGATCCTTTTGGCTGTATGCTCTCTCTTCAAAATCTACCGCACTGCAGTGCGTGGAGTGGGGGCTGTGATAGCTGCCAGCACTCAACACCTCTGCCTGCTCAAATAGGCTGTGGGGTTTTTTAAGTGAAATATCCATTACTTCGAATTCTCCTCCCATGAAATGTAAGCTTTTGGGGACAAGGATGATACTTTAATAGGCCCTGGATTCCTGATCCTTAATGGAGATAGAGTTGGTATGTACAAGTTGTAATAATAATGTCTTTACAATTTTTGTGGACAGAAGAACCTTAGGTGTTTTAATTTTTGCATAAATCAGACCTCAAAAGATCATGACCACTGTGATGATACCTGACAAGTGCTAGCATGATAGCCACACGAGGCCTGTTGTGCTCCTTCTTTCAGGCCTCAGTAGAAACTTTGGATCCCAGATATTTTGAGGAAATTGAACTCCAGACTTTGCAGCTCTAGGGCAGCTGTGGCTGAAAGGATCCCATGGGTGTCCTTGTGTGGCTGGGACCAATGATGTGTGAAGATAACACCAGACCAAAGGAGGACAGGAAGGTTTTCCTTTAGTGTCTCAGGGCCAGCTGTCATACACATTTTCAATAATTATCCCTTCTTGCATACTCCTGAATAGCCTTAAGGGAGACCAAACAAGACATGGAGCTGTCTTTGACTCTTAATACCCATGAGCATTAAACAACCCTAATTTTCTGGTTCCTTCAGATTCCAGCCTCTTTCCTCTACTTAGGAAAACAACCCACTGAGAGCAGGGCCCAGAAAGCCTATGAAATCTCATCCTTGGAGATACTTAGAGCTTTACTGGATAACACCCTAAGCAAGCTGACCTACCTCTGAAGTATGCACTACCTGGGGGAGGTGGTGATTTGAATGATGGACCTCCAGAGCTCCCTTGCAGACTAAATTATTCTGGCTCTGATATTTACCTGTGGGTACAATTAGATGATTGTAAATAATCAAATGAGCAGGTTTTACAAGTTACTGCCTTCCAGACGAAATGGACTATTTGACTGGGTGTGAATTTTGACTCAGGTCTTCCCAGAGCCACCTCATGTTGCCCCTGCAGGAGGGTATCTTCCACCTGCCGGAGTTTTGGCTTACGCAAACATGCTTGCCATCACCTGACCATGTGCCAGACAAAATGCTATCTACCCCAAAATGGACCTATTCTGCTCTAGTGATTGCTCCTTGTGATCATAAATCATCTGATTGTCTCCTGACTGCATATTATGAAGCGAGATGAACATATCAAGAGATGTATCTTTTTTTTTCTTGCTGTTGCTCCCACTAAAGTATCCTGAAAAAAACTGAGGAGATTGGTTATAAGGTGACTTACTCAGAAAGAAATACATCGGTCATAACCTCTTCCTTGGCTTTGTTGGTGACGCGTCCAGATCCCAGCATATTTGGAGGACTGGCCTTTGGTGTTACCTCGTACAACAGAGGGGTGGATCTCAAGGTGAGAGCAAAGTATCACCTCAGGGACCTTTGATTAAACAAGACAATCCTCTGCTGTTTTGTACCGTTGTGTATTTGGCCTGAGGAAGGCAGCTCTGAGCATGTCGTCTCTCTCCTCCAGATCAATCTTCAAGAAAACCCTTTCGAAAAGGCCTTGACCTTGGTGTTTTTGCTGAAATCACTGAAGAAATTCCTAGGGATCAAGCACTCTGACCCAGACAAGCATTCAAAGATCCAGTTTAAGTTTTCTGGGACTACTTCACTCTTTGTGGTAACTATGACTCCTAACAAACGCTAACAGGGCAATAGTCGGTTCAGCTGTTCTTAGTGTGTACATAGCATCATCTGTTCTGGGCACATTTAGAATCAGACTGATGGAGCACTAAGAAATGTGCAGGGAAAATGTACACGGGCAGCAAAACCTTCGCTGTAGCAACGATGCTACAAGAGGTATCTGTAGACATTAGGCTTTTTGCTCATTTTCTGTAAGTGATGTTATTCAGTTCTGCTCTTCTGTAGGAAAAGAACATACCCTAATCTTCCTCTGGTAGTAAGCTCTTGCTGAAGGAATATGCATAGTACATGTCAAATATCATGAAAATAATCCCAAGATTTATGTTTCCATTGAAATAATAGCAGAACTGGTATGCAGCATTTAGGACTATTCTAGTATTTGCTATGTTTTCTTAATTCAGGGGGGTGGGTGAGTGTAATTAAAAAGGGAGACATCTCTTTTGGTACGAGGGAGCATACAGTGTGCTGAGCAATGCTTTTCACACAGAAGAAGCATTCATAATTTTGTCTACTGTCTAATGAGCTTAATGATGTACAACTGGATGTTTTGATGTACTGAGATGATTATAGAGCTTTCTCAATCCAGCTGATGCATCTGAAACTCTGTTCTTCAGCTGATGTGGAGACTGTCCCTGAATTTGCAGCTAACTACATTTTGTAATGAAGTAGCAAGTAGCTAAATTACATCAGGCACAGTGTTTAGCTGATCACCATTTCCAAGAAATGCAATTTAAAAAAAATGGAAGCAGGGAAGAGCTTGGACTTTTTTTGCAGGCATGTATTTTCCCACTGCAGGATTACAGTTTAATGAAGGAAAGGTTGAATTCTTACGTTGTGAGTGCCAGCATTGAAAACGCACCAGTTCAGTACCTTAATGAGCCTGTGACTATTACTCTTCAGCACATAGACCAAAATACGGTAGGATGAGTTCATTTCATCAGAGACGTGTTGAAGTAAAGCCTATTTCACTTAGCCTGACAATAAACTGGCTTAAGTTTATTAACGAATAAGCATAAAACATTTTGCTGCCTGACCTATCCATGATAGATCAACCAAAACATTGACAGACCACACAGATCTCTGTGTTTAATTCCTGCAGATTAGTAAAGCTTGTATCTCCACTCTAAGTCCATGCTTAGCAGCAAGGGACATTTTCATTGTTTCCTTGTTTTGATCTGGACATTTTTTTTCAAGGAATAGTTTATTTTCCAAAATATGGCAGGTTTTGGATTTGACTGAAATGATTTGTAGTTGCTCCAAATTCAGCAAATTGTTTCAGTCACAAAAAGAGGTAAATTTTTTTAAAAAAATCAAAACATTGCATAGATGTTTTCAAAATTGATTTTCTTAATTTTGTTTCAAAATGATGTTCCAAAACAAAAATCTCTGTTAAATGGGCATGGGTCAAAGTTATTGACTGAGTCCCTCCTTAGCATTTTTGTGTTGCCAGCCTCCATATATTGCAATATATTGCAAATCCAGGGCAGAACAAAATTATTCTGTAAGATGTATTTGATTAAAGTTCAGGTTATTGGTAGCTTGAAAACGCTGCTTTTATGGCAATATGCTCTTTCCATTCAGTTCTAGCAAATAATATATACCCATAAATTTCATCGAGATATTCCCTCTCTTCCGTCATTTTTACTTCACCAGGCCATCTGGCACCTCTCAGATTTTTTTTTCCTCGACCTTTAAAAAATATCCTAATTAAATATTTAATAAGATATCATCCTAACCTACGTCTTTGGCTCTGTGCCTAATTATATTTGACAGTCTACAGAACACTCGTCTTAACAGCTTATCTGTTAGGGTGGCGTCCTGTAAACTCTGTGCTTTATTAAACTTTATTAATAATAAAAGAAAATGGATCTGTGCCTTGGGAAAGTTTGCTGCAGCATTATGAGTAATAAACTAGAATGTCCCCAAGAGAAAACATTGCATTGAATACCCATATAAATCTGTGCTTTATTTTCTCTTAGGTGTCTTCCCTGCCTGGTTTTAGAGAGAGAAAAGAAATGCTAAAATTCTAAATTAAAAGCTTTCTTGTGTTGAGAATTGTTTGTTATTATTATTGTATAAAATCTCAGGCTGTTATTGTAGGTCTTAGTCATAACTTTTGAATTTCACCAGTAATTCGATATGACATCTCAGATACCATGTGAAGCCAATGAGATTAGACATAGGAATCGGTCTAAACTGGACAACTTGTCAGTTTTTCTGCTGTCCTTAAAAGACTACAAGATACAGAAAGACTGGTAAAACTGAGAAAATCACTGTCTCCTAGGACTTCCTTTGGCAAAGGGGAAGGTGAAAATTGGGACCCTCTGCTGCTTTTCAGTGCCATGGATGAGATGGCCGATATCCCCGCTGGTTCCCAATGACCAAGTGTCCAATGGCCCCAGAGCTGCTGGCATCTCCAGTGACCTAGAGACCCTATGCAGCACCACCAGGCAAATAATCACAGAGATCACTGCTTTCTTGTCGAGCTGTAGACAGGAAATCAAACTGCCTGAGTTATAAACCCTGGTTACAGGCAAGATGCACCGTCTGCAAGTGCAGGCGGGGTACAAGACGTACTGAATGTCACAGCCTCCTTTTCCTCCGCTTTCAGGGTAATGCAGCAGTGCACTGCGTCTTTTGGGACTTTCAGAAGAACAGTGAGTGTTATTTACAGAGCTGCCACGCTTGCTCGGTCACCAGCCTCACAGAGCCTTTGGCTCCTTGACATTGCAGTTTGAAACTCTCAGGCTGTCCTGTTGAATCTGTGTTGCTGGTTTCCATTGACGCTGACACCTCAGTAATCAGTGTTACTACTAGGGGACACGTGTCCGGCACTGTACAATGGTGCATCGACATGACTAGGGAAACTCAGTCTAAGAAAAAAGCAGAAATGCAATGAAATGTCAGATGACAGTTACTTCAGGGAAGTTGGTGGGGGCTCTGCTGTAGTCAAGTCTTGAATATGGCTCGGATAGTCAACAGATGCGGAAAGATAAGTGTATATTGGGTTAACTCAGAACACGTGGGAAAGGTTTTTCTCTGCAATTATTGGTGTTAGAATATATATATATTTTTAAAATCAGAAGCTTAGCTTCTGAATACATCATACACGCCACATAAGTAGGGTCATAAATTTAATCTTACCAGGGAAGATCTGGCTTTTTCAGTGCTACACCCTGCCTAAACAAATCCTCTGCCCTGTAAATATTTCTTGCCTTCTGTGTTTCCACACCCTGCAGTGTAATCTAGACCAGCACACTTTTCCTTATCTTCCTGCTTTCTATGTGCACAGGCATGTAAATGACTTTAAATGGTTCTTCATTCCACTTAAGAATTTCATCCAAGTTTTGAGGTTCTCAGGCATCTATATAAGATGTGTTCCTGTGTGAAATCTCACTTGCGTGCTGCTAAATGACCCTGCAATCTGTACTAACTTGAGCTCATATTCACACATTCTGCCTGCTGCAGAGCTATAAATGACTGAGCATGACTAACTCCACTTAAAAATCCCTTTTTCTCTATTACACAGATGGACTGGGTGGTTGGAATACATCAGGGTGTGAAATGGAATATACAGATATGAATTACACAATCTGTTTTTGTAACCATCTTACCCATTTTGGAGTCCTACTGGTAAGTACTCTGTGAATCATCTCCAAATAAGTCCCATGGCACTAAACAAAGCCATCACTAGTTTTGGGGAGAGATGGGAAATTCATATCTATACAACCTGTTAGAGATCTGCAATTTTGCCAAAATCAGTAATAACAAACAAAACAGTTATGATCATTTTTATGGTATAAAGTCCTCTAAATGTCACTTGCTGCAAGGCAAATTCATTTTACAGATGTAGTTTGTACTTTGCAAAGTAACTTAATCAACATTAATGTGTTATTTGCTGCATTGGAAATATTGTGTTAGATTTATTACCTGCCAGTGGCAACTACTGACATCACATCTTTCTGAAAGTTTTATGTATGCTTCATCAGAGAGGAAAGTTTAATATAAATATGGGAGATGTCATTAACTATCGTCTCTTATTTCTCTGTAATACAGAGAAAACTGCCTCTAAAAGTTGAATGTCAAAAAATTAGTTGACTGCCTGAGAATGGGCTGCAATAAATGCAAAGTGTTAGGCAAGTTGGGAGCAAACTGAGTAGGTTAAAGTTGTCTAATCCCAGTAGGGTGCAACCTACACGATGTGGTAAGGCCATCCCTTTGCCTTCGGATGCTTGCCCAGCTTCCCCTAGAGGTCAGCATTACCCTGCTGAAAGCCCTCCCTGGAAGTAAAAATGTGACTTCTACAGGAAGGAATTTAGATGTTACAGATTTCAGACAACTTGCTAAAGTTTCCATTCAAGCAGAGAGAATTCAGTCTGATATGAAGATCACACCTCTTCTGTACTGCCTCTTTAGTAATCAGCACAGTTACAAAGATTTAACAGCACCATCGATGGCACGTCAGCGATATAGGTTACTAGGCTGAAGGTTGAATTTCACCAAACAGAAGAGAAACTGTGGCAGGGAACAACAAAATGCTCTCCGTATTGCTCCTGGCAGCAGCTGTGGATCAGCAGGGCCCAGCCTCCCAGCTGATTTTTGCAGGGGGATGCTTTCTGGGCGTAGAGGACCCTCCCATGCTCCGAGACATTTAGCAGGTTTGTGCAGTTCCCAAGAGTGGCAGCTGCCATTGAAACGAAGTAGAGTTTCTCCTACAAAGTGAGCTCCCAGTGGAATAATTTTGGCAAGATCCTGGAATCCTTGTTGAGTTTGTGGTTCCTGAAGTACAGCTTTTCTAGCTTCACAGCTTATTACTGGATACTTTAAATACTGTGTATTTTTGCTAGTTTGGATATTCTGTAGGACTATAAAATAACACAAAAATATTAATGGAAACCCTCCAAAAGTAGCAGAAGAGAAATTGATTTCTTTGTCAATGTGAAAATGTGGGAAGCAATTTTTTTTTTATCTGTTATGGCAAACAGCTGTGATTCTTTATCTTGTAACATAGGACTTGTCCCGGACAGCGACAGATACCACACATGATCGTATATTAACTCTGATAAGCTATGCAGGATGTGGTGCTGCTTCTCTTTTTTTGGGTATAACACTGGTGACATATCTAGCCCTTGAGTAAGTCTGATCCTTTTTCTTATATCACTTTTAATATTTTAGCAATAATGAATTTGCAGCAACTATCAGAATGTTTGGTAATATTTGATGCTGTGATGGATAGGAGGAAAGACTGAGAGCTGACAGTATAAATATTGCTTTGACCTGTGACTGTGGTGCAATAAGAGGGATTCAAATACTCATGCTTCAATACAAGCACTAGTCTGAACTGTTCAGCAACCTCTATGTTCCTAAATTTCTGTCATTTCATAAACTTACCCACAGACATGGGTAAGATATCACATGAAGAATCTGGAATATTCCCTGTGTATAGACTGTACATTGGATGACATCAATAGTAAAATAGGGAAACTTTTCTCTTTTGATCTTGGTCTTTCTTGTGTTTTGTCCTTTTGGACAGGTTTCGTTTTATGCTGTATGTGCCAGCAGCTCCTGGCACAATGGGGCCCTAGTCTTAGGCAACTTTGGGTGCTTTCATAGTCCAGTAATATTGCAATAACAATAATATTTGATGCAGTAGTAAAAAAGATGATGCTAAGTCTGTCTCTCCTCCACCAAGTGTGAAAAACCTAGCAGGTCTCCATGTATATAGAAGCTCTGCTTTTTCAGGCTGGGAGATCTGCTTCAAAACACACCAGTGATTTGATATAAAACACTAAGGTAGACACAACTTACGTGACAGAAAGCCGATTTATAAAATGCTGAATACACATTTGTACTACTTTGCATTAGTGAATGCACCCAGCACAACTCACGCAGTGATAACCGTGTGGACTTTCCCCTTCTTTTTAGAAAGCTACGTAGAGACAATCCTTCAAAACTCCTGCTCAGTCTTGGTGCTGCACTGCTGATACTCAACATGGTCTTCCTCATCAACTCCTGCCTGTCCTCGTTCAACCAGCCGGGTCTCTGTATCACTGTGGCTGTGCTCCTTCACTACTTCTTGCTTGCAGCTTTCACATGGATGTGCCTGGAGTCTGTTCGCTTTTACTTGGCTCTTGTCAAAGTTTTCAATGTTTATGTCCCAAAGTACATCCTAAAATGCTCCATTGCTGGCTGGGGTGAGTAAACAAATTTCTTTTCCACTTCTATGCTTGTTGACTTCTCTAAGATAGGGGCATATTTGCAAAAGTAAGTTAGGACACTGAGCTAGTAGAGATGTGGTGCATGCCCTAAGCTGTGAGGATGGATTTCTTCCCCCAGGCAGGTTCAGCTTAAGCTTCTTCTGTCCAGGGAAACATTAGCAGAAAGCGCCTCTTGTTTCCTGCACAGAGTCCTATGCAAGGAAAGGCAAAAGTGGGCATAAAAGAACTGCTTTCCCTACCCATTCTGTTCTTTACAGGAATGATTTATCACGGTACCTCATGTCAGTGGGCGTGCCTGAGGAAGTATGAGCTGCCCACAGCCTTCATTCCTGCATTGGTGACGCTCAGAGGTGATTTTCATCATCTCCTCCAGGCCTTGTGTCCTTAGCTGCTGTTCTATGCACGATTCCCCTGTGCAGGGTGGTTTTGGCTTTTGTTCATAGCTCTTCTGAGGACTTCACTGATTCACCTTTCCTCCAGTGTTGTTTGGGAAAAACAACAAAAAGGACCAAAAATGCTGGCTCAGCTGTTAGAAAAGGTGTTATCAGAGGCACTGACCTAGAGCAGGATTTGGTCTGTACTTCTTGCATTGCTGTTAGATGCTGTTTTAAAGGGGTTTTTAGGCTTTTGAATAGTATGCAGTGTATCATCATCTCTATCCTTAGATTTAATGTCACACATAATTGTTCTCAGGGGCAGCCGTCTGCAGTGGCGTTGTTGGCGGCGGTCACTCTCAACAGAGAAGCCTGAACTGAAAGAAATATGGGAAATGGGAAATGAATGGAAGGACTGTTAAAACACTGTCTGCAAAATGTCTGTCTCTATCAGATCTTAACGCAAAGTGCTGTGGTCTGCTTAACATTTGACACTGTGATTTTGTAATAATCAGTTGGGTTTATTTTACCAGATTGGTTTGCTTCTGGAGATGTTTGAACACTCGCAAACATTTTGCAAACACAGATATTTTTATGTGTACTCATTTGTAATTTACATAAATAAGGAGATTAAACCTGCTATGCCACCTATTTAATTACCCTCGTTTCAGAAGGAGCTTCAGGGGTAGAGTTTGATCCCAAGATGTACGTCTGCTATAATTACTCATCAGGGATTATCTGACGTCTTTCCATATTCTCCATTTTATCTTTTTAATCTAAATATCTCTTTTCCCCTTGCCTTCCATATTAGGAATACCAGCTGTTGTAATTACTGTTGTGCTCATTATAAATAGAGACTTCTATGGCAATGGATCACATTCTGAGAGCAATCCATTCAGCAATTTGTGAGTATAATATTTTAAGCCTTTTGATGATCCCCAGCTTATCGTAAAGATAGGAGAAATAACCAGAAGGCAACAACTTCTCTTGCTTTTGTCTTTACTCCCCCATCTTAACCCTCTCCTTTTAGGGGTTCTGGTTCGGAGGATCATTTTGGATGTATGGCTGCTACATGGAGTAACCCTCATGTCAGTGGACTGGGCTTGAGGACAGGGAGGGCTTCTGCCAGTCAACTCCATTTTTACTTTCTGGAAAATCTCTTTCTTTACATGACATTAACTCAGTCTGATGGGACATTTGTATATGCTCCTGCATGTTCTAGATTTCCAGTAAAACCTAAAGGCAGAATAATTGTTCTAGTGTTTTACATGTTTGCTTCTGTTTTTTTTAATGTCAGTTCACCTCCCTGTCTCTTCATCATGTCAAATTAAATCATCTCAACCACCTCCCTTTTCCAGTGAGAAAACACTGCATTCTTTCATCCTTTTTCAAAAGGGTTTTATAGCAAAGGATGCTTCCATTTCCCCCCCTGCTTTCTGTTTAGCACAATCTGATCTCTTGTTGGTGAAGATTAAATGGAATATTTTAATTCTATACCATCAGAGGGACAACTCACACCTGTGACACCTCAGAGGGAAAACTGTTACCCATTTTTAGCAAAAAGGCAGCAAAACTCACTAGCTGCTGTCTGAGGAAAAGCTAATCAGTGCTCATCTTCTGCTCTACTATTATTTAGACTCCTGATCAAGTCATATTTAGCTCAGTTTTTCTAAGGCAGTGTGTCTTTTTGTGTATACCTTATTAAGTTATGAAACAATTGTCAGGCTTATCTGAATTTGGCAGAAATGTTAAAGTCTCGAAGTTATTGAATTTCTATAACATCCATAAAAAACTCAAGTGGAGAGATTCTGTGAATATCTTTACTGGGGGAACGTAATGGGCATTAAGGAATGCCCTTTACTAGGTATTGAAGAACCATACGGGAGACTTATCCTGGATACCAGACTTCATTAGCTTCACTGATCACAAAACTCCATATTAAATACATACATCCCTTTCTTGCAGTTGCTGGATTTAAGAGAACATAGTGTTTTACATCTCTGTTGTGGCCTATGTCTTCTTAATCTTTTTGACAAATACAGCCATGTTCATCACTGTTCTCCTGCAAATCCACTCTGAAATCAAGGACACAAAAGAGATCCAGATTCTGTAAATGGGGTTTTCTCCAAGACCTCAAAAGTGCTGTCAGCCTGATGTTCCTTTTGGGCTTAACTTGGGGCTCTGTCTTTTTTACCTGGGGAGCAGTGAGGATATTTTTCTTGTATCTCTTCAGCATTTTTAACACCTTGCAAGGTAATTTCTGAAAGGAGTACTGCTCTAAATACAACAGTTTAGGACTGTGGAATAGGAATAAATCTGTAACATTGTGTAATTCAAGCATGGGAGAAGAGGAGTGCTCATGTAGCTTTTGTGTTACACTGTTTAGCTATTTCAATAGGAAAGCTCCATTGCAGTGGGATGACAGTGTTGTTTAGATAGCATTGCTGTGATAGATACACTATTAAAGACAGGAATTCATGCCTTTGAAACATGGGTCTAAATAAATGCATTTTTTTCAGGAGCTGGCATAATACTTTTCATCTGGGCATAAAAATAGTTGATAGAATCTACAGTGACTTGCAGATTATTCTTATACCAAGTGTGCAGCAAGCTCTTCCCATTCCCCTTTCCTATGCACAGACGACTCAGTGCACTTATGGGCCAACATGATGCTGGCCCAGGGACCACCTCTCTGCCCACACATAACACACTGGTAACTGAGTGGCATACAAAAAGTTTAGCAAAGGGAGAAGCAGGTTGGAGAATCCACCGGAAAACCTGTGAATTTCTCTTCTTACTTCTTTAGGGTTCTTTATCTTTGTGTTTCACTGCTTAATGAAGGAAGAAGTAGTGAAGCAGTGCCGAGTACATTTTTGCTGGGGAAGATTTCGTCTCAGTAATTATTCAGGTAAGCATTGAGGGGTTTTGTTTAGCTTGACTCATAAGTCTTTGCCTGCTACTGGTGTCACTTTTGTTCTACATTAAGAAATAAGGCTCCCCTCAGTAGCCTTTCTGCATGGCATTGCATAATTGTTCTTTAATAAGTCTTTATCCTCTTCCATTAACTACTTATATGATATGATGATGGGGTGCCAGCATGCAGTAAAAAACATAGATTTCCAAAAAAGATTTCTGCTTGGTCTCTAATTCTGTTCTCACGTGCTATTCAGTGTTCCCTTATGTGAGCTATGTTTTTGGTGGCCTTCCAGTCTTCATAAAGCTGAATTCAGAAACTTACTCAGGATATTGGACATACTAGTAGCTATTTTTCATGCACGGGAGCTGGGTTTGCTCAGCCGGGGAAGAAGAAAGGAGTTGTAATTGCTGTACTTGTCTGTCTGAGGGGAAGACAGGCTCCTTTCAGAGGTGCACAGCAAGAAGACGAGGCAATGGACACAAGTAATAGCTATGGAATTTCCCATTAAATATGAAGAAAAACATTCTTTACAATGAGGGTAGTTAACTAGTTGACAGTGGCCCAGAGAGGCAGTGGCGAGAGTTACCTGAGCAACCTGATCCAACTTTGGGCAGGAGTTTGGAGTGAAGACTCCCAAAAGTCCCCTCCAACTTAAATGATTCTAAGATTCTGCTATCTACCAGCTCGGCAAGAAATAACATGTGCTGTGGCTTATTCTGGGATATTACACTGACATAATTTTTCACAGAAATCTGGGAGAACTGAATAACTGAATAACTTCAGTACCTCAATGTGTCTATCAAAATTAGTTGACATAAAGAATGGGTATAACCAAGGAGAAGCTAATTCAGCTGAGTCTTCAGGAGGCCAGCCTGAAAATCCCCTATGAACACATATGTCCTGTACACAGTAGTCCTGTGCACTGTGTGCTGCCAAGGACGATGTAGCTTTCCATTTGCAGAGGGGGAATTGAGCTCTAAGTAGCACATAAAGTATTCTCCCTTGAGCATGGGCCAGCTCGATGCTGTACCATACAATAAGGGTAATGCTGCCATTCCTCTCCTTTGTGAACCTCCTGTCTTCTTCGGCATGATTTTATTCAAATTGGTATTACTGGTTTGGGTCCCTAAAGGGGAAATAGAAGACTGAACTGCTGGTATCCAGCCCCACCTGCACAAGCGTGACACAGCTAGCAGAAAAATTAACTGCAGGAATTGTGCATTGTGCTTCACAGCGTCCAGGCCTGTACAAGGATGGCACAAGAAGCAAGAACAGACCTTTCTCCTCCCTGATCTCTAGTAGTTTGAGATGTGACACACATACAGAATTTCATTCCTGTGCCTTCCACTCTCTGATTTCAGACTGGAGTGTGTCAGATGCAACTGCTGGATCTACACCAAGGCATTCAAACCACAGATCATCATCCCAGGCTTTGTGGAGTCTAAATTCTGATCGAACAAGATCAAGTTTCAATGATTCAGATTTTCTCCCCAGGACTTCTCTAGATATAAATTTTAGGATCGGGAAGAAAAACAGTGGGTAGTCCGTAGAGTAGAATGCAATAGGTTCCATATGGTGACTGTCAAACCCCAACCAATGGAAATAAATAGGAAACTTTTCGCTGCTTTGTCTATGCCAGACCTAATCTGGGGGTTTAATGGCTGTGTTACAGACAGCTTTTGCTGTAACAAGGGAAGTAGAAAAGCTCTTCAGATCCTGGTATGGCTCTTTTCCAAAAGGAAGGGAACTCTCTGCTCAGCCTCCACCTCAGGCACCTAGGAGATATTCTACCCTGGGCCGGCTGGCTGTCATTGTCACGGGACCTACTTCCAGTTAGGGAGTACTATAGTCTGTCTCATGCATTCCTGAAAGAGCAAGGATCTTGGGGATTACAGGAAGCTGAACAGGACCTGCTGTCAGCCTGTTTAGTCCAGAAGAATCCCAGCAAGAGATTTTGCCTTCCAAGATGGAGAAATCATTGCAGACCTATATTCTGAAAAAGGGATGCCTTTCTAGGAATTCTGACCTAAGCGTGAAACAATCCAGGCTGTTTTTGGAAACACACTGATTTCTGTTATTTCTCCAAAGACAATAAATCAGTGAGTTCTGCATAGACAGGTTTCCTTCTAAATAGATTAAACCAAATTTTAATAATGGAAAATTTGCCCTGATTCTTTTCCATAGCTGAAGCTCATTACAAACCGAGTGCTGTACCTCCAGAAGATGGTGAGACCAAACATCCTTGTTCACGAAGATTACTCCCCATGGATACAGGGCTGCACTACCCACAGAAAACAAGATTTTTTAATTGATACTGAATTTGTTTTCTTCTGATTATCTAATGATGATTCTTTTTTGTTGCATGTAGAAATAAACATTGGTCTAAATAATTACTTTTAATGTACCATTATCGCTCTGAACACAATTACAGAGCTAAAACATCCCATGATTCAACTCCCTAGGCTTTAGTGGAGTGGCAGTATTGATCACATAAGGATTTGGTCCTCCTGTGTTTCCAAGATTAGCCCTCATGTTAAACAGAGACTGAAAACATTCTTTTCCTCATCATTAGCCCTTGTCATAGTCTGTCCTCTCTTTTTTTCTCTCTCTACACCCTCCTGCCATCCCTCTCCTCCCTTCTTTATCTGATACTTATCCTTAGAACCTGATATCCGTAATACTGAGTTTCAGGTCATGTTTTTGAGCCCGTTAGCTGTCTCAGGCACGGACATCTAGGCTCCTCAATCATTATCTTTCCTTACTTTTTCTGAGATAGACTTTGATAAATTTATACATTAAGAAATTGGACTCAGCTTTCCCAGATATTCCTTTCAGTTGTATGTTTTTATTTTCAGACATGCTGGCACTGATTACTTGGATTTAGATCTCTAAAGAGATGTAGATGCGTGTTTAAATGTTTGAAAATGTTGCCCAGTACCTTCAAATGGAATGTGGGAACCAGAAATTCCCACCTCTAATGGGTATCCATGTCTACAAGAAAAGGTTCAGATTACTTCTCCTGCAAAAAAACAGACCAATAGCAGATAAAATCCTAACATCTTTGGCGGTGGTGCTTAAGAAGTTCACCTCTTTAGTAATACTTTGTTGTGAATACAGCAGGAGGTAAACTCCATTTCATAACATCACAAGAGAGACTTACCTTTCCTCTCCTACTGAAGAGGGGCTTTCTTTCAACAGATGTGTTTGAACTGGTAACTTGCCTGCTCAACCGAACCCTAGTTTCCATTTTGAATGCCTTTTTCTGTGTCATTCAAGTAAAGATATTTTGACGATTGCTAATACAGTAGAATACTAACCTGTACCAATGACAAAGAAGTAAAAAAAATAAAACGGAGTGATGTCTTAGAGCGGGTATGTACGATAGGAAATACAAAAGGTTCTTTCATTTTGTGAATAACTCCCACACAGCAATTAGTAGAAAAAGATGAGTATTTCAATGTACAGTAGCTACAGCCAGCCTACTTGAAATTAGACAGATCACCTTCAGTTCCTTGGCTTTCTGGGAGAAACGTTAGTATTAAAACATGCCAACAAGTTCCACCTCGTACCCACTCATTTGTAACTGGAAATTGCTTTCAATGAAAAAGAAATTTAATATCAAATATAGTTCAATATGTTGGACCCTTGAACTATCATTCTCTGCTTGTATTCTTTATTTTCATTAGTAAACTCTTTGTTCCACAATCTGCTGCTGAATACATGGTGCAGCATGCTAAAGCTGTGCCTGCCTCCCCTTACACCCCTAATCTGGCTGCTGCACACCCCAGGAGTGTCCTGTGAGGGTAAGGAAGGCAGCTGTGAAGGTCTTCAGAGGAACTGGAGCTTTAGTCATCCTTGGAGTCCCTTTTACATCAGTTTGTCTCTGCTATGACGTCGGTAAGTCTTGGTGGATGGACCCTGTTTCCTTCTCTCCACCCTTTGACCCTCACTGTCCTCCTTTGTGCAGCAATTCCGTCTGCATACACTTTATGTACAGAAGGTAAGAGACTTAAATTTAGACTAGACATTAGGTAACTGTTTCTAATTTTAAGGACTAAGTGGTCTAGAGTGCACATGGAATTGCCATCATAGTGGATCTTAAAACACACTCATAGTGGTAAGACCAATATCTGCCAGAATTGGGATAAGTAAAGCTGATTTTGCCTTAGGGCAATGAATGGACTGGAAGACCTGTTGAAAGACCTCCCAACTCTATTTTATAATATTGTAATTGAAAATAAATAGGCAGCAAGAGAGGATCAATATGAGAGCAACATGAGACTGGCCTTGTCTCCTGCATACCGTACTTGTTTTATTTAATTCCTGATAAAAGACAAAATGTACCTCGATTTTCTAAAGTTTTTGCTAAATGCCCTCATAACATTATTGAATGATTAGGAGCAACAAAGATTTGGATAAAAGCTGGACAAGCAGTGACAAAAGTGCTGGAACCCTTAAGGCTTATCAGGCTGCCATGGCTGGAAATGCCATTTCTTGGGCAGATCCATCAGCATGTTTCCTGCTTTGGAGGTGTAACTGTGGGAAGAAGAGCAAGCTGCATGGCGTGGAGCCATGTCAGTTCTCCATTCTTGCTATTAATTTTTTTTCTATTCAAAAATCAAAATCTGGAAGTAAATTTTTAAAAACCTGTCAACTTGCTTATGTAAAATGCAGAGAGCTATTTGTTCTGGGAAGGTGGTTAGCTCACTTCCACTCTCATGATATGCCTCATGGCTTTTCCAGCTAAACAGTGTATCATTTATGTTTCAAGAATGGCATTGTTTAGATTGTCAGCCGGAATGAAGATATGTAATTTTCTTTGGGCTGAAATAATATCTTCTGTGCCGGTACCATTCCATTTGCTCTTCTCCAACATATCTATGCTGACATTCTGTCACAGAATTGTGCATTGATGGTTTTCACAGGGTGAGGACATGCACAAAGGCAAATCTAATAAAATATTGCTATGCGCTTGTGATTCACATCCCAATAATTTTAACTGATGGGAACAGCTTCTGCAGCTCTGGCTTGAACGTGACCTGACGGGCAGTGGTGCATTACTGATACAAACGCATCCTCCTCGGCGTGGTTTTGATTGTATCAGTTGACTCTGCTTGCTCTCTGAGAAAGCAGCAATCTAAAAGCTCCTTTGATTTCTAAGTCATTCTCTTTTACTCCTAGATTGATTATTTTTAGCAATACATACACCAGGAAATGCATTCTCTATTTTAAACCAATGAAAGGATTCTGAAAGTATATTTGTCTATGAAGACAATTATTTCATGTCAGATCTCAGTGGGTTGTTAACAATAGGTTAGATGATGTAAAAGAAAAAGAAAATGATAGTAAAAATCTCTGCAGCAGCTGTGGTGACTCAGGCAAAACTCTCCCCCCTCCCATCCTGCTATTTAGACCCGCACAAAACTCCACCACCCTTCGTACCAAGTCAGTGGATGCAGACCCAAGGTCTAGGCGGCTCACTCGGGTCCCTGGAGACTTTTTATGACTCCCCATGGACAAGTGGCTAAAGCTGCCTTCTAGCTCAATGTATGTGCAGTGCTTTGATAGCCATGTGATAGAAAAATATTACATAGGATGACAGTTAAAGGTCAGTACAGCTTGTTTTAAGTTTTCTTCTGACAGTTTATGAATCTCCGGTAGTGGTTAGCAATACAGGTATATACTAACAGCCAAGATGTAGAATTCTCTCTAAATTTAGCAGGCAGTTATTATTGGGACAATGAAAGAAATGTCGTTATGGAAAATGATTTGAGGTTAAAAATCAAAACAATGGGAAGATAATTACCCATTGCGTAAGATGATTGTTAAGTCTTAATGCAAAATACTCTGTGCTTTTAGATATCAGAAAGTATTTAGCATGTAATGGCACGCTAATGGTTCTGAATTAAATGTATCATTGAGAGTTTCAAGAATGCCCAAAAGAATTATGCTTGCTTTATTATTTCATTGCCTGATTTTTCTTGTAATGGAACAAATTCAAGAATACATTCCAGTGTTTATTTTTCTCTCTTTTCTGAGAAATGACACCAGCATTTCACTGGCCATTCCCATACTGAAACTGGCTGAGGAAACTCTTAGAAAAGGAGGATGGAAGGGACACAAGAATGGAGAAACAAGGTAAAAAGTATTTGGAGCCATTGATTAATGACAGCATTTGAGATCCTGTCACAGGCAGACCGAGTCCCACTAACTCCACTGCATTTAGACATCATAACAAAATCAGAAGCTGTTTTCTTAGATTTTAACCAAGAAGATATCCGTCTTGTTGCTGTATCACTGAATGCTGCTCCTGCCAGCTCATTTGAACGGACTTTCATCTCACCTTTGTAACACTGAGGGCTGGAGTGGCATTATTTTTGTTTCTAGACATGCTGATAGGTCTTGTGGTGTTTGAAAGTGTAACTGGATAGCTCATCTTCAGTTCCAAAAACAAGGAATGCTGTTCCAATCAAACATTGGTGCAGGATTTGTTGCTCTGAGTGCACAGCTCCCTCTGCTTTTGGTGTAGAATCAACTCCGCACAGGAGTGATAGGGAGATAAACCCAGTAATAAACCAATGTATTTTTCTCCTACATGGTTAGTCTTTGACAATGAATGGTTACACTCTGCTATGAATGTGACACAGCCAACTAAATTGTCACTAAAGTGTCCTAAAAAGATACTTTCCTTTTTAATAGTAGTTGTTTTGTCTCCAAGCGCTGAGGACACTGGGCAATGGTAAAAAATCAAAATAGAGGATAGAGAAGATGTTCCCATTTAGTGGGGAAAATCATCAGGCTGACAGACACTGAAACCAAGCTCTTGCGCTCACAAGTGAATAAATCCAGCATGGGCAGTGCTTTACGCAACCTCCCTCCCCACTGCCTGACACTGGTAGCTCCGAAATGGATGCCTGGCGAGATGGGGAGGTGATGTTCTCTCTGTTCAGGGAGGGACTCGGATGTAGCGCACGGAAACGACTCGTTCCTGTTCTCGCAGCAGGACAGAGCAGAACTGGAAACAGCCCTGGATGTGTTAGCCATTTGGTCTAAACATGGGCCGCTGCCTCTGACATCAGCGCTCGCTCCGGGTGTGCATTCAGGCCTTCCCATTTAATACTTGCCTGCCTGAGCACTAGAAAATGGATTGAAAAGCGTCAGCCTGTCAAATGACTGTCAGATAAAAGCTTCATCTTACTATTGATGTGAGTTACGATACTTTGTCCCCTCACCTCGCCATTATTTGTCACGCTATTGGCAATTTCAGTTTAAAGGGAAGACAGTGAAGCTGCAACACAGCTGCAAGTCAGAAATAAGGCATTTACGCACACCCATCCCTGAGAGACCACTGTCTCTAGGGCCAGGACTCCTCTTCCCAGCACAAAGGTTCAGAAAACACTAGAAAAAAAAGATATTTCAGATAACGTAATTCTAGTTATAACGGCAGAGCCTAGCTTATAAACTAGAGTTGTTAAAGGACTCCAGATTAGGCCTTCTTGATGCAGGAGCAAAAAGCCTTCCTTCACCTTTGTGTCAAAAGAAGATGACGTAAAAGAAAGGCTGTTGAGATTTGCTGGAAGGGAAAGATTTACATTGATATGGGCAGACTGCTGGACTTCAAATCAGTTTTCTGCCTCCAGGGAAGAGTAAGAGGAATGTGCCTGTGGTGACCCAATGCCAGAGCCCTGCTCTGTGCTGAAGGGCCTGGGCATGCAGACAGCAATATCAGGCTCATCTGTAGATGAGATCTTAATCTAAGCAAAGCCCTTTATAAGAGGGGATGCCACAACAGAGTCTACCAAAATTCAGGACTAGGATAGACAAGCTGTTCAGTATCTCTCTGCCGTTAACACCCAAAGAACATAAACGTCAGTTTGCTTAGCAGAGAGACAGAGAGATACATCAGCCAGCAGTAAACAGATGGCAAAATTGCTAGGAGAGACAATTAAAGCAAGGGTCGAAAATGAGTTTGAGATATAAAAGAAGAATTAAGACAACTAAATAGTTCTATGCAGAAACAATACAAATAATGACCTAAGAAAATGAGTTACAATAATCCTATAAAAAACCCCAGGCTGGCTAATACAGCTGTAGTTCGCTGTTATCAGTTTTGTGTTCCTTGCACCCTAGCTACAAAAGATTTTGTCATATTTCTATAAATAAATATCAACTCTGCATGACCGATGTATACTGAAATAATAAAAATGCGTTGCACAAATTAATTACAATTTTGGAAAATGAATTTCTTTAATGGGAGTTAAGATTTTGGCTGTTTTCTCCATATTTTGGCTTGGTGCAGAGCAAATGGTTCTGAAAGAGATTTTTCTGAGTGGGTGACACTATGCAGCACATGGAAATGACTGAAGTCAGCAGTCACACTGCATTAAAAGAGAAAATTTGCATTAAAAATACAGTGAAGTGATGTACTCTTGAGTATTTTACTTGGGGGTTTTTTTGCAGCATGGAGCTCAAAAGGAACATTCATTTTCTGTGAATGTTGTGTGTATTTTCTGGTATGTTAAACAATAGCCAGAATTACCCAAATGGCTTTTCTCTTCACCAGAAGACAGAGCTCTAAAGTAACGCCTTAGAGTTGTTTACTGTTTGGAATAATTAAGCCATTCTCTTCCTTTTCAGCTGGATTTGCACAACTGAAAGCTATCAGAATCTGTGTTAAAAATGTGGTGTGTTTTCTCCTGCCTGGTTTCTACCCATGACACCAGTGAAGGGCACACAAAACTGATGGAAAGAAACACTGAAATTCTACCATCATAAACAAATTGTGTGTTGGATGTTTACTATCTGTCCTTCAGTCGTCTTGAATTTCCTTGGGTCTGGAGAATGTTGTTTTGTGTGCTTTTTCAAAATAATAATTTTCATCTCCTAACGATCAACCAAGACAGGATCTTATGCTCTCTAAAGAGAGAACCTGGCTGACTAGCTAAAACCCGCAGTAATACAAGGACCATAGGAAGAATTGTAAGAAAGGTAGGAGCTTCCTTCTGCTGGATTCCCCCAAGGAGGCAGAAAGCTGGGAAAAATACAATCTCTCACTGGAAAGAGAAAATCAAGTCAAATTCAGTGTTGCTGTGAGCTGGGTTAGACATATATACTGTGGTCTATTAGAGAAAGAGCAGGAAAAATGTGTCTGTGTTTCCAGGTAATGCAGGCTTCTAAAGTGTGAAGCATCGGACTGAGCATTCAGGTTCAGATATATGAATTCAGGTGCAGTTTGGAATAATCAGCACGTGAAGTACCAGGAGTAAACAGAATTTTAAGCCCTTGCTGCTTTCCAGCTTTGCTTTCATCTGTGGCACATGCTGGTGTCCTCAAGAGGTTTAAATAAGGGCTAGGAGGTCTGTCACCTTTCCCTTCACACCTGAATCATCCTCCAAACCAACTGCTGGGAGCATCTCATACAGCTCGGAAGTCTCCAGCCCTCTGGATTATCTCTTACACAGAAGGATATCAGTTCAGGACCTCTATCCTGCTGTACACAATGATCGAATGACAGAATAAACCAAGCCTCAGATTTCACATTGTCAGCCCTAATCTCTCGGATGGCTCTGAAAGCTGGGGGACTGTAAGAGGTTGGGATCTACGCTGCTAGCTGAACTTTGGAGCATCAGCCAACCTCTAGTGCAATTCAAGGCAAGTAACAAGTCTCTTTCAGCTAAATTCCAGTTTCAGCTAAACACCTGATGTTTCATTCAGATGCCACCCTTGAGTATTCAACACTTGGTGGAGAGCAATTAGTTTCCAATGTCTGGTGATACCCTACTTCTCCTGTACAGGAAATCTAAACATTTTATATAACTATCTGACACTAAGCTGTCACAATCTGCTACAGTTGCCGAACTCTATATTAAATATAATGCACAGTACTACGCCAGTGTGGGTGGACAACATAATAGGGCATCCTCAAAGGCACCTAAATCTGTGAGCAACCTACATACTGTGCCTGCATGAAAGGATGTATTGTGGTCGATCGTGACAAGAACTTCTCTTCTAAAAGCACTTTCAAAAAAACATAACTGGAATTTTTAACCCATGCATCCTTTTTCTGTCAGTGACTCCTTCTTCTACCTGGCCACACCGTTGATATTCCATCTGATTTACCATCTGGTCTGTCACCACCTGATCCCTCTGGCATAGTTGTGTTTGCAAGGACTGAGAGGGAGAAAATTTTAGACTTTTCATGCGTAGTACTTAGAGGAGTTTTGTTGAGAAAATGAAACAAGCTTGATTTTGTGTGTCTGTGTGTCTCTGTGCGTGCCGCTAAAGATAAAGGGACTCAGCTAAAAGATTGCTTTTGTGATCTGAGCAGGGCACCCTCTCCACTTGAACATCACAGCTGAAGAACAATCTGGAGTAAAAAATACTCCAGCTACTGATCTTCATTGTCAAGGTCAGTCCTTTGATATCTTTTCCACTTCCACTACTTAGAAATTAGATCTTGGCCCTCTTAATTTCAGATTTAACTCAACAGGTCATATCCTTGTACCTTACTTTACATTAATCAGGAGTTCATCAGAGAGCAGAGTTTAAGATTTGACTGTTGACTAATCTAAAGATAAGAAAACCCGTAGCACTAACACGTTCAATTGAGATAGCATCATGAAAAGTTATTTTTCTCCATCCAAAGCCAATAAATACATGGATTATTGCAGATAACAGGCTTTCGTACAGCATCTGTTCAAACTTCAGCGTAAGTTGTGGTTTTGATGGCAATGGGACTGTTTCAGGGACAAACCTAGCTTTAATATGTTAGCAGGATTATGGCCATAAATTTTGATCTTGCACTGCCTTTTGGAAGGTCACTGCATTTCTGTAACAGAAAGGCTAATCAGAGCATAGACAAGCACAGGCTGTCTCTATGGCTTTTTCAGCAAATGCTATCTATATTGTGAAATATTTTATCTGCTGTTAAGGTATACTGCAGAGTTTTGTGTTAAATTTTATGCTTATCTCTACTATTGAGAAAACTATTTCAGGTTTTCATTTTATTTCCTTTTAAAATATTTTGAAAAATGTTAACAAACATTTGCTATGTAATACACAAAGCTAATGCTACAGTAATTACAATACAATATTTACTTGCCAGATACTTCCAAGAAAAAAAGCATCATTTTAGCTAGTATCTGTAAAGAAACCCCTCTTCTCTTTTTCCTCCTCCCTCTTTGCTCCAGTAGCTGAAAAGCCAATAAAAGAATTCTCCACCTCCTACACAGTTCAGAACAAGATCTGTGTGCATTTCTCTTAGGCATGTTTTGAGACCCAGAAGGGGATGAAAGTAGTTAATGTGCAACGGGAACCTTAATTTCCGAGAGAAATCTGTACCTTTCTATTGACCTTGCTATATGCTGCAAGCTAAATATTAAACCATTTTTTGATCAGTTTAAGTCCAGCCTGGGGAGAAGAAACGGTTAAAGAAATGTCTCAAGTATACTTGCATTCAGCTAATCAGACTTTGTGTGCATCTACAAATGGTACAGGACTGAAATCAATCTTTGATAATGAAACCGCAAATGAAAAATGGACCGAAGACTCCTTTCCAGGATTAGAAATACTGTGCACAATTTATGTTACATACGCTGTCATCATTTCAGTGGGTCTCCTTGGAAATGCTATACTCATCAAAGTCTTTTTCAAGATTAAATCAATGCAGACGGTTCCAAACATCTTCATCACCAGCCTGGCATTTGGAGACCTACTGCTTTTACTAACATGTGTGCCTGTAGATGCAACACGTTATATTGTGGATACCTGGCTCTTCGGAAGGATTGGGTGCAAGCTGCTGTCTTTCATCCAGTTAACCTCAGTTGGAGTATCAGTGTTTACCCTGACTGTTCTCAGTGCTGACAGGTGGGTCTGATATGACTGATTTTCCAGGAGGTACCGCAGGTGTTAAGTTAGAAATTAATAAAAGAGCAGAAATTATAATTTTGCACAATATTAAATGGCACATGGTAATCAACTAAAAAAAACATAAAACCAACCACTCTGCCATTAATCTTAAAATGCACTAGAAAAATTGGAGCAGTTCATTTTAATGGAGTGAAGTGAGAAAGACTCTTTAAGTCTTTTGACCTTTTATTAGCTTGAAGTACAGTACGGGGTTTTTTTCTCAGTTACACAGAAAAGGGAAATTGCTTAAGGCATGGAAAAGATGGTATATTGGTGCTATCTAGTGGTGCGTTAAAGTAGTCACAGAAGATGAAAAAGAAAACTGTGAAAATGACTGAATGGAAATCCTTTATCCTATCCACTTGGTAAGGCTATAAAATCCTAGAACATAAAAGATTAATGTGTGGGGTAAAAAGCCAAAAGAAAACATAGAACAGACTGGGGGACACATGAATGACTCTCATGATTTGATGGTTACTGCAATACTATACCAATTTTTAGCTTGATAAGTGCTTAGTGTGACATGGCACAATTTGAATATTTTCTCTTATAGTTCTTATATCTTTTCCAGAGACATTTTAGCCCAGAGGTCCTGAAATTAAACTCAGGTTACAATGGCAGCACCGTTAGTAGGGATCACTGCTCCCATCTGATTGCTGTCAGGAGTTGCTGAACAATGAGTCTTCCATGCACTTCTTTTTTGAATGAACAAAACTAAGATGAGATTTCAGTTCAATCAGCATGAACATGTCAAGGAGCAGAAAAAAGCCAAAATGAATTTTAGTATTAAGAGAGAAAAAGATTTTCATCTTCTATGCCAGGAATTGTGGATTGTATGTAACAGCAAGTAGTCCATGTGTCCAGAATTTAAGCAATGCTGCTGTTACTGTACTCAGAAAAGTCAGCCAACACAGGAATGGCCGCACTGGGTCAGTTCAAGGGTCCGTGTAGGTCAACACCAGAGTCCAGCAGTGCTAGTATAAGGACAAGAACAGATACACAGGAAGAATAAAAACCACTATCCAACACTACATTTATACCCTAAGCCTTCAGACGACCTCCTGAGCAGAAGTGTTTTCTGTCTGTTTACTAATCTCAATGGATTTCTTTTTAAGATCCTT
Organism: Phalacrocorax carbo; assembly: GCF_963921805.1. Taxonomy (NCBI): domain Eukaryota; kingdom Metazoa; phylum Chordata; class Aves; order Suliformes; family Phalacrocoracidae; genus Phalacrocorax; species Phalacrocorax carbo. Next base: position 8,960,837 of record NC_087523.1, on the reverse strand, counting down.
ATTCAGCCTCTTCTTGAACTTGTTTAGCAATGATTTTCACTGCCTGTTGCATAAACAACTCCTTTTTTTTGCTTTGCACATGGCTTCATTTGATGGTCCTGGCTCTTGTGCCAGAAGAGATGGTGATCCCTATCCATCTCTCCAGGCTATTCATGTTATATTCAACCCTTAGTATGGGGGGTTTTTTGAGTTAAGGTGTGCAGAGCGCACATCATTCAAGAGTTGCATGAACCAGAGATACAGATAATTGCACAATAGTCCCTTTTGCTCTTCATTGTTTTCCTAATAATTCCTAACATTTTGCTTTTTTGTTGCTTTTTTAGGGTTTGGTGTGGGTTTTTTACTGCTGTTGAATATTAAGATGATGTTTTCACTGAACTATCTATCATAGCTCCAAGGTCTTGGTCCTCTATGACATCAGTTCAGAATCCATCATGGACTAGATGACCTTTAAAGGTCCCTTCCAACCCCAAATATTCTACAATCCTATGATCTAGGCAGGTGTTTCTGCATTTAATTCTTCATGGTAGCTGTTACGTAACTACTCCATGCTATATTTTCACAAGGTAACTATATGGTAAACTTAATGAGAAAGGTCAGAACATCAGTCATGTGCACAATGCCAGGCTATCATGTTCCAGTACGCTAGAAGAGCTCAAAGTCGATAAAAATGGTATTTATTTGATAAATAGCAGCCCAGCTGGCAGTTTTCTATTTGAATTTGCCTAGACGAGAAAAAGACCAAATCCTCAGGTTGTGCAAAATGGTATAGCTAAGCTGTCTTACCCTCTGGATCCTTTTTCACTGCCTTTCCTTTCAGGCCAGTCTTGTGCCCCTCTAGAAGGGTCTCTTCTTTCCGCAGCATCCAGAGTCTCTCATACTTTGGGAGCAGGATATATTGTTTCCTGTGCTTCATCCACCTTCGTGGCAGTTGGTCTTTTTTCCATGTCCCTTTTCCACAGAGATTTTCACACATCTATAGATTTACCCAGATTTTTCTCATATGTCTGTCGTGGATCCTGATTTAGAATCCTGCCAACTACGCCAGTTTGTCACGGATGAGTGGAATGCACCTTACTCAAAAGTGAGAAGCAGCAAATTTTTTATTGAGGTAAAATAATAATTTGACAGAGTTCAGTAAATTCAGTGGAATTTAAGAAAGTTTGATGGCGGTTTACTAAGGTTCAATAACTTTGATGGCAAGGTTCACCTTATTAATTATTGAATGGAAGAAACATACAAAGGAATTTTGACTTAGCGAAACTTTCAAAGTTTAACAAGCTATTAGTCACTTAGCGAGGACCTGTTGTGTCAAGCAATCTCTCAACGTCGAGGAGTAAGGGATCTCTCTGCCTTGGGCAAGGAAGGATCTCTGAGTGTCAGGTGAGAAGCCTCAAATCTTGAGAGCCATCCCTGCTCAAGGGGAGAGTCACCTGGCGGCCATCTAGCTGCAATTCAGGGGGAGCTCAAATCGGGCTCGTCCAACTATCTGTGGTTGATAAAAGGTCTCTCTGCCCTGAGGACCAACTTTGAAAGGTGCCCCAGCTCAAGGGGGACCACCACCATGCAGCCATGCTGCCTAGCAGGGAGAGCTCAAAGAAGGCTCAGTTAGGCTGTCATATTTATGGGATAAAGTGGTTGGGTCATAGTCAAATCACACCCAATGGAAAGGTAGGCATGAGACTCCTTGTACCCATGACTTCTTTGGTTTTTGATACATGAGTTTTGGAAAAGCCACTTGTCATTTATGCGTTAATTGCATTATCAGGGTTCCAAATTCATATGTATTGATGTTTACTGTGTCACTCTGTTTCTTTATGGGTTTTTGGAGAACAGGTTGAAACTAGAGCAGTTCTTGGCCCAGCTACAGCTCAGGCCTTTGCCTCCTTCAAAGCCTATACCAAACTACTGCTAGTTTGGCTACAGGGTCAAGTGCGTCCATCACACTCCACCCCGTAACTACAGTCAATCCACTTTATCAACTTACAGGGTGGTAGTAAGGTTACCTCTTGCCTCTATGTCATAAATATGTGGTGTGTTGCAGATCAGTGGTAAGAGTCCAATTATTTGATAAGCTGCCTAGTTTAAGTGTCATAATTAATGTGAATTATATACCATGTTGGCAGGCTTGCAGATCCATGGTAAGCAAATATTTTTAGTATAAAATATTACTATTAATTTCATTTTGTGCATTATTGGGTGATTTCATATAATGAGCAAGGAGTATTTGCTTTGTTACATACCAAATCTTTACTTATAGAAGGATTATAAGTAATAAGCATAACAATGTTAGAGCTAATAAAATCACAACTGGATGAAGCATTTGAGTCAAAGTTCCTGTTGCTCATGGTGACCATCCAGATAAGGTATCCCACCAATCCTTTTTTACTCTTTCCAGAACATGGTACACTTCTTTTGCATCAAAATGAAAGTTAATTGGGGTTCTTTGTCCATTTTGGTAAAGTTACAAATACAGATATTTGAGTGATTATATGTCTCTACAGCGGCGGTGTCTGCAAATACAGAATTACAAAGGGTTCTCAAATCAAACACGCCCATTTCCAACATATATAAGTAGAGCTTCAGGGTTTTCGTCAGGATGTATTTCAAAAAGGCAAACACTTTGTTCAGTGTCAAGACAAATGTCTTGGGTCTTAATGGTATTACTTTCACAAATAAATCCTTGTTGCTCCTGTACAACACATGCATCAACATCAATAGTTTGCCATTTGTTCCCATTTTACTGGACCCATACTCTATGTTCTAACGCATAGAGGACAGTTCCATTGTGATTTAATTGCAGTGCAACGATTGGGTATACGGTGTGTACCGAGCATTGCATATTGTTAAAACAAAAGCTGTGGCTTGACTGTCGGTGGGGTCAGAAGTGAGGTTGACCAGGCGCCACCAGGATTGGAATTCTCTTTCAAATTCGGTTGCATTATTCCAGGTTACCTTTCAGATTTCAGTGGGTAGGTGCTCTCTTCACCTTCTCTTACAATCGCTGCCGCAGTAGATTGTACCCACAGTTGCTGCACCTACTGCATTCACAATTTGTTTGTGGTTCTTTTCATTAATTCTTTCCCTTTGGGGTAATATATCAGATAAGAGCCATTGGTTAGTTCCCAATGCCCATAGAGAAGATTGCAACAGACGCTCTAATTTGCATAAATTACTTGTTGCTGAGCTTATTTTGTTTGCTAAAACTTCAGCGTCCATGCTGTTTAATACACCTGATCCTGTTCCAACGATATGAGCCACATCTCTTTTTGATAATTTTGGAGAGGTGAGGGATTGTCCATGCAATCATGCTAACCATCCTGCATAGGATGTACTTAGGAATGGCGAACAAGTAGGTTTAATTGCAGAAGAGATTGATCTGCATTGAAAGTTCCATTAATTTGAGGTGCCATGATGGATTAAACAACACTCGCTGTTGGCCTGCGTATTTAATAATGTAAGGTTCAGTTTCAGAAATTTGTGTGGATAGAGTTTTCTTACCTTTCACAATGGGGGCGGATGTTTAGTGAGGAGTGGTGGATGTTGTTGTGCTAGGCTCAGCAATGTCTATTTTGAAGTGAAATGATAGTCCCACATCCTTGTGAGCCCAGATGCAGATTATGAAAACAGGTTGTACTAAGGTAAAATTCTACCAACAGTCCAATCTTAAAGAGCGCAAAGTTTTATATCTTTTGTTATTGGGTTTGATGTAATGTTGTGCACAGAAATCTCATATGCCTTCTCATGGGTAGACCTATTGATCATCTGGCATCCTATTTTCATTTCTTCCCCTGCTGTTCCCCAAAGTAGGGGAACTTTGCCATAAGCTCCATCTTTATTCCAGCTCCACTCATTCTCTAAGTATACTACAGTTTCATGCATGACCACGGTGGAAAGATCTAAATTTCTCCTGTTAGCGTGTGTTCCCATACTCCTGATGTACTTAATATGAGCTTGAGACCTTGGCCATTCTAGGGTTCTTTGGCCACAGCACTGTCAGGGTTTGGACTAACATGAACACAGCATTTCCGTCTGCCACGCTGTGGGGTGCTGTCAGAGAGAATAAAGACTTGTTTTGGTGGGGAGAGTTCAAACAGGTAACCCCATTACAAAGAAGGAAAAATCCACTGTGCACTGATTCTGTGTTTTGTACCATTGCTATCAGTAGCTTCCCAGGTCAGTGGGCCATGAGGTTTAGTTAGAATCATAGGTACAATTCCAAATTGTAGTAAATTTACGATGACAGGTTCTCCTGGCTGTAATGCTATCAGATACTCTCTTTTCCCCATAGGTGGAGTGCTAAGCTCAGCTTTTGCAAAGAATGCTTGGCTCCCAGGGCTCCCAGTAGGCCCATAACGATTATTCAATTGATGAAGTACTTTGGGAAGTAGAATATCCCACTGGGCCTCGTGTGGCTTAAGGCTTTTTTTTAATAAGCCATTAGCTCGTTCTACCATCCCATTTGATTGAGGATAGTAGGGGGTATGAAATACCCATTGAATTTCTTCCTGCTTTGCCCATTCTTACACTTCCTTGCTGGAAAAATGTGAGCCATTGTCAGTTTGGATGACACTGGGGGTTGGTAGGCCTAAAATCCAAGAGGATAATCCTCTAATGGTGCTCTGACCATTAGCCTTCTAACATTTAATTGCCATAATTAGGCCTGAGATGACCTCTACTCCTGTGAGAATGTATCGATATCCCAAAGAGGGTCCAGCATAATCAATTTGCCATGTTGGCCATAGGGTTTTTCCTTTATTAATGTGAGGGGTGGTGTTTTAGCAGGGTGGTCCGTCTGCAATTTCAATTTACATTGGGGACATTCTGTAGGGATGGTTTCACATGTTTTCCTGTTTAGAGGCCAGCCTCGCCTTTGGGCTGCCAAATAAAGTGTCTGTTTCTAGCATATTAAATGACCCTCTAGCCTGAAGAGGTTCCCCCTCATGTATTTTCTCAACTTGTTTAACTACTCGGACTAAAGAGAAAAGTCCCTTTTTACATTTGGAATATCTCTATTCTGTCTCTTTGAACGCAGCTGAACTAAACATTAAAGGTCTTTTTGGCCAACTCAGTCTGGTCTGGAATAAATTGCAATAAGTACCATCTTCTGCAAAAACCCATTCTACTACAATAGGGCTGCGGGGGTGTACTGGCCCCAGTGACTGGTATGCTTTTAATTCCCGTATTAGGGTTTTGACTGCCTCCTCATGTTTTGGGTTCCATTTCCACAGTTTTCCTTTTCATAAAAGTCAGTACAGTGGGCGAGCAATGATGAAGAATCCAGGTACATCTCCTCCAGCCCCCTAAAGTACCCATCAGTTGTTGGAATTCCTTCCTAGATTGGGGCATCTGCAATTCTTCTATTTTACTTCGGGTGTCTGGTGGAATTGCTGCACTACCTGCAATCCACCAAGGACCTAAAAATTTTATTTCTCTATTTGGTCTCTGACATTTTTCAGGTGGAACTTCAACTTCTGCTTTATACACTGCCTGCCACACTGCTGCTGCCACTTCTCCCACTTTTTCATGAGAGGTCCCTCCGATTAGAATACCACCTCTGTGTTACTCCAGTTTCATCCAGTTTCACATCGTGAGGGAGTGAGATTGTCTGTAAAAGTTCAGTAAGTGCAGCACGAGCAGTCGTGGGTGAATGTTTATACCCCTGCGGGAATCTGTTAAAGGTGTATTGTATACCTTCCCAAGTAACAGCAAATTTGTTTCTATCTTCCTCCTGTAAGAGGACCATGAAGAACATATCTCTGACATCTAGCACTGCCATCCATGGATGTGCGGCTGCTTGTAGTGTGGCTGTTAATGTTGCAATATTAGGTACTGCAGCCATTAGCGGGGCTGTGTTGGTATTTAGGGGCCAATAATTGATATTTTTGACACCGTCTCCCGTCCAGCTTTCAGACTGCCCAGACTGGTGAATTACATGGGGAGTGGGTTCTGGAAATAATGTGCCTTTTTTCCAAATCTGTTGTTACTTCAGAAATTCCAGTTCATGCTCCAGCAGAAATTGAGTATCGCGGTACATTAGTAATTTTTGAATCAGGGAGTGCAGGGGCTGTGTGGGGCACATGCACTGTAGCCTCCCCATTCGTCTCAGGGTTAGGGTCAACTTTTGAACCGAAGGGCCACACACTGCAATCCAGCAGGCGCCATGTTTGATTGTTCCAAAACATCAAAACCCAAAATATTTTCACCGTGATCTTTAACTGCAAAGCTAGTAGACAACATGCGCTTCTCGCCCGGGAGCCATAAATTAACTTTTGCAGTTTGGCAAACAACACTTGTCTATCCTGGTGAACTCTCTGCCATCTGGGTCGCACACCCAGCTTCTCAGCATCCTGTTGTGTTAGTACTGAAATTTGTGCTCCCGTATCTACTAGAAATTTTATCAGTTGTCATTGAGGGCCAACTGGAATTAAAATGTAAGGCCCTCCTTCATTTAGCCATTGGTAGGCGCCCACTTGCTGGATGGACAGGGCCAGTTGTCATCCTGGCATTATTGATTTTTTGATCTCAAGGTTTGTGATTCACCCCTATGGAAAAGGAAAGGGTTACCCCTCTTTCTTCGAGCTGGCAATGGCACCAGAGTATTCAGAGCACGCTCTCTCCTTTCACCGTCATAGTGTTTCTGGAACGCTTGAATTAGGCTCAGGATAATGCTAGTAGGCTGTCCCTTAATCATGGCTCTGGGAACGCCCAGTGCCAATGCTTTCCTCCACAGTTCATTTCTCCACTCCCCAGACTCTGCTTGTGGGTCTTTTTCCCTTTGTTCTAGTTTGTGTTCCCTGTGGGGGTGTTTGTTTTACTCAGTCCACATGCTGCAGAATCACAGCCATGAATCAACAGCAGTGTTAGCTTCTGTTTTGTAATTATGAATGAATAGTGGAGCATTATTTTGAGTCAGATCTCTGCACTCAGCTGGGATCTTAAGAACATGGAAGAAAAGAGGGGTGTACATGCTTGGTTTCATGTGTTTATAAAATAGGTAACCTCTTCCGTACCTTTACCAGTTTTGCATACTAAGTCCCTCGTTTACCTTTCTAGGCAGCGCCATATGAATAGGAGAGATGATTGCCCTTGCTGATCCTAATCCAAACAGTAGAAGGCATCTTTAATTATGAAGACTTTAATGCTAAGTCCTGCCAGCCAGTTCATTAAAATGCATGCTTAAAATTAACTTTTATATTTCCATCTTAATTACAAAGACCTAGTACCTGTTTTAATTTCCAATACATTTCTACCACCCTTAGTTTAGTGAGAACAGAGGTGGCTTTGTCCTCACGCGGTTTGCATTGTCAGTACTTGTATTATTTCTGTACTTTTTCTGACAACGGTGTTGGTTGGTTTTAGGTACAGAGCCATCGTTAAGCCCTTGGAACTGCAGACTTCGGATGCGCTCCTGAAGACCTGCTGTAAAGCTGGCTGTGTTTGGATCATCTCCATGATATTTGCTATCCCAGAGGCTGTTTTTTCAGATTTGTATTCTTTCAGCAATCCTGAGAAAAATGTAACTTTTGAGGCATGTGCCCCCTATCCTGTATCTGAGAAGATCCTGCAGGAAGCTCACTCCCTGGTTTGCTTCTTAGTGTTCTATATTGTACCCTTAGCTGTCATTTCTGTCTACTATTTTCTTATTGCCAGAACTTTATATAAAAGTACATCCAACATGCCAGCAGAAGAACATGGTCATGCCCGTAAGCAGGTAAGCTATGATCAAGCACTGAAGTGTCCAGCTTTCCAAAATCTGTCATCATGCTGATGAAGGGTGAATTCTTGAGTGCAAAACCTTTACCTGGTAATAGAGTAAAAAGCTCCATAAACTCAGCCCATATTAGCAATCCAAATTCAGCCATGCACTTAAGCACATGCTCATGACTCATTAACAGTTGTGAGCGTGCATGCCTTCCTACAGAGGGATGGCATTTGTTTTGCTTTATTATGACCCTTTTAAATTCAGGAATTACAACATTGACTTGTAAACACTGAGACCTCGTCTACCTGGTTGACAAAATTAACAGTTTGTTTACCAGTTGACAGTGAAATCAATGATTGTATTTTAAATCCTAGTCTAAATGAGATTGTAACATGATTTATAATGGAAAGGGAACGTGCTCTGCACTGAAAATACTTTGTTAAAAAAAATACGAAATAGATTTATTTTTCTGTGGGTTTCCTGTTTTGTTTTGTGTTTTATTTTTTTTGTTTTGCTTTTTTTGTCACTAATGCATTTAGATTCTTAAACCCCTTTGAAAATCAGCACCAACTACATAAACGTGTGTTACTAATTGCCATTAATACCAGATATTAATTATTTTCTCGTAGATTGAATCCCGCAAGAGAGTTGCAAAAACAGTGCTGGTGCTTGTTGCTTTGTTTGCCTTTTGCTGGCTGCCTAACCACATCCTCTACCTATACCGCTCTTTTACATACCATGCTTCTGTAGATGCTTCCACCTTTCATCTGATTGCTACTATTTTTTCCCGTGCCTTGGCCTTCAGCAATTCCTGCGTCAATCCTTTTGCTCTTTATTGGCTGAGTAAAAGCTTCCGGCAACATTTTAAAAAGCAAATCTCGTGCTGCAAGGCAAAATTGCGTACAAAGCCTCCCAGTGCCACCCACAGTAATACGCCCACCAGAGCCCTGTCAGTCACAGGCAGCACACATGGCTCAGAAATCAGTGTTACACTGCTAACAGATTATAGTATCACAAAAGAAGAGGAAAGTGTTTAGTCTGTCTGGGATGAAGAAGGACAGAAATTGAGCCTTTGCAATCAAGTCATTACTGCTGGGATCCTGGAAAGAGGTGCCATGCCTTGCCTGTCTGTGAAAGAGTTTTCATCAGGAGTTCCTCAATTTTTTAAATACACAGTAAAGAAACCAAACTGTGTGGGAGAAGCTGCAACAGCTGAACTTTCCAGAGTAAGCTCGAAGGGATTGTTCATGTTCCCAAGCACGAACACGGTTCCCTAGCTGGCATTCCTGGACTGGGCACGGCAGGAGTCAGCAGAGCTGGTGTGAGAATTGGCTGTGGGGATGGTTTTGTTCTTGGTGACTTGTTCTTTGACTTGTAACTCAGAGCACCCTCTGTGAAGCACTTGCCTCTACAGCAAGCAAGCAAAACCATGTATCCTCATAACACAATCAACCAGGCAGATTTTTAATTTATTTATTTTCTTATGCTGAATGTTAAAAATTGGTAAACGCATCAGAAAGCATGCTAAAATGAAAGAAAACTAAGGTTTTGTAGGTAAAAGAAAATGAAGGAAAGGTAAGGTTTGTAGTCTGGTGTAATAAAAAAAAGAAAAGCAATATGGGCCAGATCCACACTAGCCTTTGCTCTGTCAGTGACTTACTTTGAAACTCCGGGTAAGAGCTGACTGCTGTGTAGAGAGATGTCCTTCCCAGTTCCTAAGGAAGTCAAGGGAAGCAGCAGCTTGGTCATCTCTCTTAAAAAGCTATAATCATCTTTAACCACACTTGTAAAAGTCTTTGTGATCTATGGGTGAAACATCTCAACAGTGCAAAGTTCTTTATTGTTATAGTAATTTAACATCATGAAATTGGAGTGGATCTGTATTAGAGTTCTAGTTTGGCTCATCAGTGCACTTTTGAAGCGAACCGCTCAAATGTCCCCTCCTGCCTTACTTTGCTCTGTCTCCCAGAGTGGTCTTGCGTGCACAACCTGGATTACTCTCAGATGAAGCTGTGCATCCAGTCCACGGAACCAGACTAGAGCGAGTTTGAAATAAAGTCCCCAAAAGCATAATCATTTACCTCCACAGATCCACTCCTGCTGTAGTGTAAGTGGTCATATCTAAGTGGTCTGCACATTTTCAAGCATGCTGGGAGAGCTGGATTTTTCTATTGCACTAATTTTCTATTCTTCAAATTATTCAAGTATTATCCTTTTTTAATATTAGGATAGACTGTCTTTATGAGATAGGCCTTCTAATCTCAAATCCACTGATTTTACGCCTCTGCGTGCAGAGACAAGTCAGTGGCAGCCTATCATGGGCAGCCTGTGCATCCCTAAAAAGCTCAGCAGCACTGCTGGCAGAGACTGTCTTCCCACCAGGAAATACAGGAGGCAAGTCTTCCTACCCCACATTACAAAAATGTTGAATGACACTTATTTTTATGAATTTTGTGTACCCTGAACGAAAATTTTGTTCTGTGGGAGTTGGTGATAGAAAACCCAATAAATTTTCCATGGCTTAAGCTAAGGGACTTCTATCTCAAGAAAGAATTTGTGCATTAAAGTATAGAGGAGAGGTTGCAACACACAAATTACACAAAATAGTGCTGTCGGTCACAGAAGGTTCAATTTTAACTAACCCTTGAAGATATAACACCCCTCCAGCTGCACAGAACAACACATGGTTGGAAATCCATCTATCCATGCACCATTATTTGAGTTAATTCTAAGATAAGAAGATCTATTTGCAGTCTCTTTCTGTTGACTGCCCTAATCAGAATAATAAAACCAAACTATAAATCCCAAGGGCATTGGAATACAACCTCTGTCAGTTTAATGACAGCCCGTTTTAATGCCTTTAGGCCCAGCCTTATTTTACTCCACTCTTCATGTTACAAGCTGCAAGGCTATAAGGTCTAACTTTCAAATGGATTCTCCCTTTCATTGTACCAATGGTACACCAGGACAGCACCACTGAAATAAACGGAAATATAACAGCACAGAAATACAATCTATGGCAAAGCAGACTCCAGAGACCTTATTTTACTCTCTTAATATAACACATTCTCTGGTAGCGAGCTATGTACAAATATAAAAAACATATTGCACTATTTTCCCCTTCTCTTTTTTTTCTTAACGGAGCTGCAGGGTGAGACTGAAAAAATTAAATAAGCCTACACTCTTATGAGCTTGCTTTTATCTTCCTGCATCTTAATATAGGGAACTCTAAACAACAGAAAAATCAATGAACATTACAGCTCCTTATATCATTCTTTATTCTAGCTTATCAAAGCCTTTGGAAAACAAATCTGCCACGTGTTTCTGGACTTCACAATTTGTCTCTGTTGGAGACCAAATCTCTCACTGCAAAATCCTTGGCTACACCTCACAGTAGCCCTTAAAAACCAGTTTCCTAATTCACCATTTTCCTTGCTTTGCATGCAGCTACTTTTTGCTTGTGTAACTACTCCTCTAACTGGATGGTCTATCTATTGTTAATATATCCTATTACAAAATTGATGTTTTTGCTATATGCTGCACATGCTTTGGTTAAAGGCTGGCAATATTTCAAGCCATAATTTAACTATTCTGTGTACTTTATGCTTTTATAATTCTGTACTTTCAAATCTTCATGATGTATTGGAGTGATATATTGGTCAACAGTCATTTTTATCTAAACAATCTGATATTATTCTTTCCATCTATACCCCCAATATAATTATCCATAAAATGTCTCCACATTACCATAACTGGATTTAGGGGAAAAGGGTTGTTTCCTTTTCAATCTTTTCTCAGTGTTCCAAAAACCAGTTCTTTCACCCCTAGGTAATACAAGTGTATTTCTATTAAGAGCATATGGGTATAATGTCTATTTACAGAAATACTGAGTGTTATTTAGCAAAGAACAGGCATGAATAATTAGGGTTTTACTACTTATATCCACAAATGAAGGAACAGGTAGAAAAAGGGCACAAAATACTGAAAGGCAAGACTCCATCAAAGGTTTTGTTGTTTGTTTTGAGTAAGTAAACATGGCTTCTAGAATGTATCTTTTTATAGTTTGTTTGTGAATGAGATGTACACATTAACAGCTTTAATACATATAAATATGACAATTAATGTTTGTGTCAGCAACAGGTTTAGTATCAGTACTCTAATCTGTGCTGTCACTATGACATCTGGTTTAGTTTAAAAAAATCCATAAAAATGAACAAAACCATGTCAAAGCACGGATATAGTGTAACAGGCTGCATCTCCAGCAAATGGTATGGAATATTAAAGTCAGTTATGAAATTACAGCCATTTTAAAGCTCACCTGCCTCTTTTCATAGGAAGTAGTGTTTCATTTTCCATAGTTAAATATGGCTGCCTGCTGACACTCTCATGTTTCTGCTAAGAATGTTACAATTACAGAATAAGCTAAAGTTACACACAGCTACAGCACTTACACATTTCACTCAGTGGTACTTAAAAAAAAACCAAACCCAAACCAGCATTTAGCTTATAGGCTCTGCCACAGATGGTCCCTTCAGTGCAAGGCGAACTGGTTTGTGGAATTTCCTTTGCCAGCATAGGAAAGGGTATTGAATTTTTAGCACATCTGGATCTGGGCCTGACATTTTTCGCACAGTGAAGGTTTGTCTTCACTCTCACTAGTCTGTGTAACAGCTGCAGCCTCCAGCCCCATGGAAAGCCCAAAGAGGAATAACCTCTCTGTACTTAATCACTCGTTACTGCCTCCTTGATTTAACATAACAAAGTATCTCATGAAAAGAGTGTTAACTCTTTACCGAATTAAGTATTAGCTAGTGAATTGATGGTTCCTCTCTAAATCAAGAGCAAAACAGCCCTTTACAAAAAAACCCAGATTTCAGTACTTTCAGTAGGCCAACAATCACCTCTGATGAACCAAGATTGCCTTTTATCACACAGAGGAGTCAGACACAGATACAAACTCATCATGCTAATGCCTCCTTTTAATATTTACTTTGAGACATTTCATCAGGATTTAAAACACCACTGCTTGACAGCTTAGACTGATCCAAGCTGTGTAATGCTCGAGCTCTTTGCACCATTCCCAGAACACGCAGCTGGCAGCAGCAGTGCTTGTTCGGCCACGAATTATATCATTTCAAGGATGTGACTGAAAGGAAAGCTGTCTTGACCCCCCAAAATGATGTGTTTCCAGACAAATGAGCTCCCTGAGCTGGCTCACTGTGCTGCCTTTGCTGAAGAGGAAGAGAACAGGTCCTGCACTTGGGTCACAACCACCCCATGCAACGCTACAGGCTTGGGGAGGAGCGGCTGGAAATCTGTCTGGAGGAAAAGGACCTGGGGGTGCTGGCTGACAGCTGGCTGAACATGAGCCGGCAGTGTGCTCAGGCAGCCAAGAAGGCCACCAGCACCCTGGCTTGTATCAGGAATAGTGTGGCCAGCAGGAGCAGGGAGGTGATCGTGCCCCTGTGCTCGGCACTGGTGAGGCCCCACCTCGAGTACTGTGTGCAGTTTTGGGCCCCTCACTACAAGAAGGACATTGAGGTGCTGGAGCGTGTCCAGAGAAGGGCAATGAAGTTGGTGAAGGGTCTAGAGAGCAAGTCTTATGAGGAGCAGCTGAGGGAGCTGGGGTTGTTTAGTCTGAAGAAGAGGAGGCTGAAGGGAGACCTTATCGCTCTCTACAACTACCTGAAAGGAGGTTGTAGCGAGGCGGGGGTTGGTCCCTTCTCCCTAGTAACAAGCAATAGGACAAGAGGAAATGGCCTCAAGCTGCACCAGGGGAAGTTTAGGTTGGATATTAGGAAAAACTTCTTCACCGAAAGGGTTGTCAGGCATTGGAACAGGCTGCCCAGGGAGGTGGTGGAGTCACCATCCCTGGAGGTATTTAAAAGAAGGGTAGACGTGGTGCTTGAGGATATGGTTTAGTGGTGGATTTGGCAGTGATAGGCTAGTGGTTGGACTCGATGATATTAAGGGTCTTTTCCAACCTTAACGATTCTATGATGGCAACACGGTAAGAAGCTGTGCTGCAGTAGCTGCCGTCATGCATGCCATTATCTGCAGAAAGGGTGAGGGAACTTGAGGTAGTTTGTCATCACAGCTACATTAAAGTGTGCAGATCAGATTTACCATGCACTAACCCTACTGCACACAAGCATGCGCTCACTTCCATCTGAATGGGATTAAATTTGGATCTCCTGCTCCCCAGGACAGTGCCCCAGTGACTTGCTGTAGGCAGGTCTGCACACAGGGGAAATCTGTACTGTGTGGGCACAGTCTTCACTACATTTGCTCAGGTCATGAAAGTAAAATACTCTGCCAAAATCAAATAAGCAGTTTATTACTTAAATTGTATGGCTCTTGCAATGTTTAAGGCTATGATTATCTTACATCCAAACGTATACCCAATTCAAATTTGTATATGTAAGCAGAGTTTATGTTAAGCCTTTCATGCTCCTCATCAAAACCCAATACCTATTTGAGAGCTAATACCAATGCCTCTTAAACTGTCCGTTTGCAGGTGATCACAAAACAATCTTTGGACAACTATCGTAATAGCCCTGCCAATAGAAAACCCTTGAAGCATGAAAGATGTCATTAACTAGGCTGGATGTTCTTTGTGTAACAGCCAAAGGTTACTAGAAGTCTGTATTTATATCCTCAGTAATTTCATCTGACTGTCTGTTGACCAGCCAGTTAGCTGATGTTGGTCTCTCCCTACAGAGCTTCACAGGCCCAGGACTGTGTCATTGATTTTTAAATTATCATTCCAGTCTGTATGACAGTAAAGATACATTTGTTCCTGGAATACTAATTTCCAGAAAACCTCTGTACTGAATACAATTTTCATTTCTGAGTGGAAAGATTACTTTGCCACTGGCAACCAGCCACCACCAGCTTCAATGCGGCTGTTCAGCTAAATTTGCATTTAAAACACGTACACTGTTTTAATACCTGGGGTTTATAGCTCTAGGCTAAATTTTGCAAAACAAAACCTAATCAGTGTGCATTGTCGTCCTCTAAATAGAAAGAAACACTTTTAAATACATACTTTAGCAATTAAATTTGTTTTTTGATGTAATGCCGCCAGGATTACACTGTGAAAACCACTAGATGGCACTGAATGAAGGTCTTTTAGAACTGATTTGAATAAGAAAATTTTATTTAAAGTATTTAAGTATCCACAGATAGAGTACTACACTGATGAATAACTAATTGCAGGCTTCATTAATGCAAGCCAATTCAACATTTTGAAAAGAAGCCTCATCCCTCACATTGCACCAACGTACCACCCCTTTTGGAAGGGAGCTGTAGCTGGACTGTAAGCACTGTACTGAGCACTATCCAGCATTGTGCTGGACTGTTAAGCGCCGCATTGCTAGCCAGTCAAGGGCGGGGATTGTCCCGCTCTGCTTTGCGCTGGTGCAGCCTCACCTGGAGTGCTGGGTGCAGTCTTGGCCACCACAGTATATTAAGGATATAAAGCTACTGGAGAGTGTCCAGAGGACGGATGTGAAGTCAGTGAAGGGTTTAGAGGGGAAACCATATGAGGAGCGGCTAAAATCAAGTGACTTCAGCCGTTTGTTCAGCCTGGAGCAGAGGAGGCCGAGGGCAGCCCTCATCATGGTCTGCAGCTTCCTCACAAGGGGAGGAGGAGGGGCAGGCACTGATCTCTTCTCTCTGGACCCGAGGGAATGGCAGGGAGATGTGCCAGGGGAGGGTTAGGTTATTAGGAAAAGGTTCTTCCCCAGAGGGTGGAGCCCTGGAACAGGCTCCCCAGGGAGGCATCACAGCACCAGCCTGGCGATATTCCAGAATCACTTGGACAAGGCCCTCAGAGACATGGTGTGAATTTGGGGTTGTCCTGTGCAGGGACAGGTGACTCAGTGATCTTTGGGGGTCTATTCCAACCCAGGACACTCCATGATTCTATGATTCTATAGATACTCTTGCCTGTCACATCCCTGTTCTGTGGAAGGCAGACACTTATGTCACCCGGGTAGACACAAGCAGCAGCTCCTTGTCCCCAGGAGGCTTAACCGGTCAAACCATTTGCACCAGCAACCTGTGCCAGGGGTGGAGCACAGACCAATGTGATTTTTTTTGACAGTTAGCATACAATTTAAGTATTATCTACCTCTTTTTATCTTCACCTCTAGTAGGATATGAAAACATACTGTCCATCTTAGTGATGCCTCAGGGCCAGCTGACTGCACAGCACCCACCTGACAGAATGACCTTGACTGGTCAGTATTGTCCAAGGCACACTAGAGAAAAGTATTGCAGGAGGAGTACTTTCAGTGTTTCACGCCCCTTAGCAGGTTTAACAGCCTCCATGCAAAGACCATCTCGACACCCACATCTCCCCACCCACAATGGGCCCAGGGCCTCAAGGCCCTCATGCCAAGGCCCCGCCTGTGGTGAAACAGGGCTGCAGCCTAAGGAAAAGGAGCGAGGCCGGCCTGGAGCAGCAAGGAGGCCCCACGCCGGCTCGAGCTCCCTCAGGCAGTACCCTGCCGCGCACCGCCGCCACGGCCCCAAGCCTCTGCCCGCCCAGAGGCGGGAAAGCGAGCCCCGCCCTCTCCCGCGCAGCCCCGAGCGCCCCGCCCTCCGGGAAGGGCCCTCCTCTCCATTGGCTCCGCTGCCCGCACGTCACCAGTCAGCCCACGGCTCAGTGGCTGCGGCGTGGATGGGGGCGGGAGAAAGAAAAAAAAAAAAGCCCTTCCGCGGGTGTTGGTGGGAGGGGGCTACTTCCGCTCCTGCGCGCGGTGGGGCTTCGGGGCGGTTACCGGCAGCGCGAGGCGGAGGGGGTCCGCGCGCGCGCTCCCGCCGCTCCCGGCTGCGCGTGCCCGCGCCCGGGCGCGCCCCGGCCCCGCCGCCGAGAAGGGTGGGTGGGGGGGCGGGGAGGGGCGAGCCGGCGCCTCAGGCGGCGGTGGGGGTGTCTCGGCGCCTAGGCCCGGTGCGGGTGTTCTCGCCCCGCCCCGTTCCCCGCCGAGGGCCGCCGAGCAGGCCAGGATGAGCGGTGAGGACGGGAACGAGGAGTTCTACCGGCAGCTGCAGCTCCAGCAGCAGTACGAGGCTGGGCCCGGCGGCGAGGAGGGTGAGGCCGAGGCCGAGGCCGACCCCTTCACCTACGTGGACCCGGCCGATGGGGCCGCCTACGAGTGGGACCGGGAGAAGAAGGCCTGGTTCCCCAAGGTGGGTGCGGGGCGAGCCTCGGCCTTGCCTGAGGGCCGTCGGTCGGGCTCCCCCCGGGCTCAGTGGCCCCGGTACCCCGCCCCCACCCCCGGTCTCGGTGCTCCCTCGCGGGGGTCTCTCCCCCCGCCCGCGGGCCGCCACGGGGCAGCCCCTTCCCGGTGGAGTGCCGAAGGGTCCCTAAGGAAGGGTGACAAAGAAGGGCAGTTGATGCTGGGTGCCTTCAGCACGGAGGCGCCTCGCTTGTCTGCGTTCAGTCAGCCAAGTAGACGTCTGCTGCAAAGTCTGTAGCACCAAAACACTCTTTTTTACAGGCAAAACCCACGGCAGCTGCTGTTGTCACCATCTGTACCCTGACCGGCTCCTTTCTGCTCTTCTCTTGTGAAGAGCTGTAGGTTGGCTTCTCTCCTTGGCTGCGAATCTGTAGAATTGGTCGGCCCTGGCATGAAGTCACAGTTATATTTGTGGATCTTAACAAATCGGAACTGCCTTTGACATGTTTAGAGGCTTTTTTTATCACAGTAGCTCTGCCGATCTTTATCTTCCTGTCAGCAGTGAAGAAATGAACTAGCTTCTTAAGAGATCTGGGTGAAAATGGACTAGTATATCCCTCTTCTACTATTCGAAAACGATGCATGTGTAGAGTTGCCTTGCTCCATCTCCTTAGGTCTTGGAAGTGCACTTGAAAATTAAGTGTGTTTGGCTTAGAGGCATTCTACGGAATGGAAATACGTTACAGGTTTTCATCTTGGTTTTTTTTAATTAAATATTTTCTGTATAAAAAATGAATTTACTATAGCAGCGTGGCTCTTCAAGGTGAGGAGGGACGTAGATTTAATGTGTTGAGCCAATCTACTGATCTGCAAATGAAATAGTAATTTTGTTACAATGTAACAATGAACGAGGGCAATTACTTAATTTACAAATATTAAGACATTTATAGCATATACTTGGTAACTGTGACGTGCAGGTTCTTATTCATGACTCTGAATTCATTGCAATTCAGAGAATCTGAGTGAGAATGAAGCCTGTAGTGCCAGGTTTGTACGTGTGTAAACCTAGTAAGGTGTCCGTGTAGCAGATGGCTTACAGAGGGGTAAAAACACGTGAAGAATCCAGACTCACAAAGCAGATCGGCGGAGAACTGAATCTTCCTGGCTCCCCGTGGAGTGCTGTATCCAGTAAGGATGGTAACTTTTAAAGGGGTTTTATCTCTTCTTCTCAGGAGCATTGGTCTTTCCTAATTGCCTCTCTGATCTCAAATTTCCACCTCAGAGAAGAGATAACATTAGAGTGGTTATATAGGCTGGAGGGATTATATAGGTACAGCAGAGTTTGTTAGTAAATATGATGTATAGTAGAAGTTGGTAAAGAATTGTTGCAAAGCACTGTGTGTTATAGATAGGTCACCGGGCTGTATATCATAGTATCTCAGGTTACACCATCTTGCTGGTGATTATTCAACAGAGTGTTTAATCAAAATAGATTGAAGAGGCCACAAGAGCCAGAAGTTATTGTTCTTTCTCTACTCCGTGAGCAGTAATAAAATTCCTTATCTCTGTTCTCTGAGAAAAGATGAAAATATTCCTAAGTAATCATCATCTACAGAGTAGTATTGCACTGCTGCTGTGCTTTGGGAGTAGACTATCTGCTGAACTTCTACTAAAGTGCATTTCAAAGTGGTGCAGAGTTAATTATATTAACTGTCAACATTCCTCAGAAAAATTTGGAGACAGTCAAATATTTAATAAAAGCAGTTGCAACTTTGTGTATTCTATAATGATTTTTCTTTCAATGGCACTCTATTGATGGCTGCCAACTTTTTGTAGTCCCTCACAGACAGCACAAAATCGTGTGTTGAATTCATCTGCCTGCCTTCATCACTTGCTATGAAAAAGCAGATGTTGGATGTCTCTATAAGCATAGGATATCTGTCCTTCATCTGGTTAATCTATTCCTTTCCATTTCAGCGTGACCAGTAGTTAGTTACATGTTAGCATGTCCTGTAGTATTGTATTTCTCTTCCAACAAGCTTGATTGCCCCAAACTGTACAGCTGTGCAGGTATGGAGGTAGAACTGATCTCTTTCCGTGATGTTCTCCACCAGAACTGGATTGAAGCCCCAAGTAAGAAATTCTGTGAGTGCTTGTTTTCCATCCAGGTATGGTATGGCATAAGTTCCAATAAAAGCCTTTATACTTGTATAGATTCCTTTATGCTTGCAAAAACGCATTTTAAAGTTAAATAAATATAGGGGTATTTATGGTAGGATGATAACATATTAAGGAAGAAAAAAACCTTTGTTTTTGACTCGCAAAATTTGCCAGTCCATGGTATGTAATTTGCTAAGAATAAATATAGCTTTACATGAGAATGCTGTTCCCCCTGAAGTTGAAAAATATACTGCTGCAGGGAGGTGGCTAGTTGTTGCAGGTTTAACCACTAATGTATCAGTAGGTTGTCTGATGAAAGTTAATAACATTGTTCACCAGAAAGTTTAAAAGCTTAATTCTCTGGATTTCATCAACTGTGAAACTAAGGATTTGCTAAGATTGCTAGTGTCAGTGAACCTCACTGGAACAAGTATTCTTTTCTTCACTAAGAAGTGTGTAGGAAGGTTGTACTCTTGCTTTCTCTTGACGTTATGTCATATCTGTATGAGGAGCCACTTACATTCCTGACTGAGGTAGGTTGCAAATCTTGTTTAGTGTAGGAGCTATTTCATGCTAAACACATTTCATGCTCCACAGCATCTTGCGTTATTCATGACGATGTTACTGTCAATTCTGCGTTTTTATTTGTCGTAATAAAAGCTTAGAGTTGAAACATCAAGCTTCAAATAATTACGGAAGATACAAGATTGCATTGTTGTCATTGGCACTACTGTCTGTTGTGCTCTCTTACAATAGCTGAATGACACTAAGTTTTGTTCCCTTTTGAATACAGATGAAGCAAGTGCAGCACAGGTCAGAGTCAGGTACAGTTTTCAAAGGTTAAGGCTCAGCTTTGTGAATAAATCATTTCAGAGTGTGTAACTTCAGAAAGTGCTTCGTAGTGCAGCGATGCTAGCAAAATCAGCTATGATGTATCATCTCTTTGCATGTTATTACTAGTGGCTAGTATTAAAATTTGCCTGGCTGGAAATACTGGGTGTAATTCGTAGGGGTTTTTGTTTCAGTCTAAAAGATGGGCATTAGCCAATCTTGTATTTTATCCAAATATCATCTTTCTAAAAAAAGAGCGAGCTAATTATTTGTTATAGCAGGATATAAAGTAGGGTGTACGGCCTTATAAACAGTGCATTGAGATAAATCTAAGTGCAATATTTATTGTCTATCAACACAAATATATGTTGTCTATGAAAAGGCAGACGTCAACAAATGTCAGCCACTCATCATCTGTGGATAAGTTGTTGGCTTACCTTCAGTGCCAATTTCTGTCTTCAACACGGTCAGGAGTGATTGGTTCTGTCCCTTAGGCAAATCCAATTTATGTTGAAAGCAGAAAGCTTTGCTTGAAAAAAAGGTAGAACTTGTGAAATACTTGTTTGAAAAGTTTATATGTTGTATGGAATTAGTATCTTAGTCTAGTTCAGGTAATGTCTGAACTGATGGATAGCTTTACAATGATGATATAAAAAGTTTTAAAATACTGTTCTGTTCTAGGTTGCTGGATTAGAAAATGGCCATCATTGATTCACTAACTAAAACATTTACGAACCTCAATTTGTAGCTCTTTGAAATTTTAGATTAATTTTCCTAATTTCTTTTCAGATAACAGAAGATTTCCTTGCAACGTATCATGCCAACTATGGCTTCCATGCAGATAATACAGACAGTTCATCTGCTTCTGGCACAGCAACTGAAAGTAAGCAACCCGTCAGTTCTAAGACATCAGGAACACAACCATCAGCAAACGAGAAAGGACCACAACAAACAGATCCCAAACATAAAGCAGAAAAACGGAAGCTTGAGCCAGGTAAGTGACAAAGGGTTTCCCTCTGTGTAGGCTGCAACCTGTGTTGTGCTGAATGGAAACTGGCAATAGTTCAGTGTTACCATGTAGTTCTGAACATCTCCAGAATGATTTTTAAATTGTGTGGTACTTCATAGGTATCCTCCTACCCCCATCTACAGGGTGGGGAAAAAACGCAAAATGAGGCTTATTCGGAGCTTTTCCTGTGAGCAGCAAAAATTCTCAGAAAACTGGTGGAATGTGAACATTAGTGTATGCTCCCATGTTTAATATATTGGCATAACTGAATTAAAACTCTGTTTTTAGGATGGTTTCATGTTGAAGAAGACAGAAACACAAATGTTTATGTGACTGGTAAGTAATAGCGTTTACTTATCTTCTTTGAGCTAAAGATGGTAAGAGACTTGTATATGTCTCACTGACTTCTAATATTACCTATTCAGTCTGCCACTTGCAAGACTGCCACTTAAAGTTACGTTCCTGACTGTGTAACGTCTTTGTGACCTTTAAATAGCAGATGTGGCAAAGTAATGTAAGGGACATATTCCATGCTTTTATCTTTTAAATGTGATATTCTGTAAGCTGTATCAGCCAAGTCACTAATTTTATTTTTTTAAAGTAAGCTACAGCCAAGAAAAACAATCTTTGCGAACTCCTGAGGAATAGGATAATGAGAATAAGTTACAATAAGATTGCATTGACTATACTATCACTTAATGTTTTACTCTTTACTTTTTATTTTTATTTTATAAATACATAATTAAATTATGGGATAAGAAGGAGGAAACTACCAAAAAAGCTGGAAATTAACGGGGAAGATCAAACAAAACTATCTGCGTTTATGATGGTATTTCTCCACGGGTTTTGGATGGCAGGGTGCTGTCTTTAGGTGCATACACAGAGGTACCTTTGGTGGGTCTGAGCAGTCACAGAAATGCAGACGTCTGAATTCTCAAAAAACTTCATCCAGGTTAAACTAGCATGGAATGTTCACATAATTTTCTCTTCCATTTTGTTTTTTCCTTGTCCTCAATTCAAAGTTCAGACTTTGAAAACTTCGTATATTATCAGTTGCTTTTTTGTTGTTGTTGAATTTGTAAGTGGAGAAAATATATGTCTGTTTATAGGTTCAGGAATTTTTTTTGTTTCCACTCCCTACAGCTGCAGTGGAACTCAAAACTCGGGCAGGATAGTTACATTCCTGTAGGCCGTTATGTCCACTGCAATGTCAGTATTGGGTATAGCACTAAAGCTCTAGGTCTGCGTATTAGGGAGCACAAAGATGTTGCTGTATGTTACATCTATTAAAAAGTAAAAGGATTTTCAAAATATTAGTGTAAAGTAACATTTGAAAGGTAATAGCAAAAATATTGGTCCCAAGGGCAGTGGCTTCTTACTGTGTATGTAAAAGTTCATCCTTAAGTTTGATATCTTTCATTTAAAGAAACACAGCACTGTGGGGTTTTGTTCTTATGAGATTTTTTAAAAAATTGAACATACTCAAGCCTTCTATTTTAATTTATTTTGCAGGTTTACCTCCAGATATCACAAAAGATGAATTTATACAAGTCATGTCAAAATGTGGTATCATTATGCGAGATCCTCAGACAGAAGAACACAAAATCAAACTTTACAAAGATAAGGAAGGAAACCTTAAAGGAGATGGCCTCTGTTGCTATCTAAAGGTCAGTGGTGCACTGAAATGCAGTTTTCCTTCCCATTGTTACTTGTGGCTGCTGTTTCAGAGTCACATTCAGAAGATTCTTGAAATATCTAAAGTATAACTTAACATTTAGATGTCCGTTCTAAAGATTTATTCCAGAACCACCCACTCATCTGCTTGTGTACCTCCTTCGTTTCCTCTTACCCTCCCCCAGTAACATCCACAATACCCGCTGAACATGTCTTTACATGTTCCTATCTTGGGTGCCAGTGATTACGGGGTGAAATGGGGGACTCTTCACCTTTTACTTTGAAAATATGTCACTGTGTGGCCAAGAATACAGAAATAACAAGACAGGAAAGAACATACCTTAGTCCTGTTTCTACAGCTTTTAGTTTAGAACTGATTAGGTTTGGAACTGTTCTTGCAGTCTATATTAACCTGTACAAGTTTAGGCTGCAGTACTATTTCCTTCACGTGTTTCACCTGTGAATCATTTGGAAACTTAGTGCTTGCAAGTGCAATCTGCTTTCATTCTGCAAGAAGCACCAGGCAGCACTAAATCAAGTGCCTTGTAATCTACGCTAGTTTGTAATTGTAATAGTTAGGGCTGTTTAGTGCACAAGTATAAAGATGACGTGCACTCTATAAGGGACTTTTAGGAAAATCTTAAAAATTATTTAAGAGACTCAACATCTGCTCTTCTTGGAAAAGTGATACATGCTTTATAGAAAATCAGCCCCCTGAATTTTTTTTGTCACTTTTGAGTACATCAGCTTGCTTGACCATTGCAGAGTAGCATTTATGACGCATTTGAATGAAATGTACACTGTTGCTTTTGGGAGCATTGATCTGCTGTAACAGTAGTGAAGAAATACTGGGTTTAGATAACAGAAAGCAATTGCCAACCATGTGTCGAGACTTGGAAGAGACACGGCATTATGGCGTTCAGTGACAGGGAATTTATTCTTAGCATAATATTCTTAATTAAATGTTATTGGAGTAATTTGACTGTGCCACGTGCTTTAAAGCTTGTTCTGTTTTATCTTCGAATAGAGAGAATCAGTTCAACTTGCATTGAGACTTCTGGATGAGGCAGAAATTAGAGGCTATAAATTGCATGTTGAAGTTGCAAAGTTTCAACTGAAGGGGGAGTATGATGCAAGCAAAAAGAAGAAGAAATGTAAAGACTACAAGAAGAAGTTGTCTCAACAGCAGAAGTTTGTATTTTTTATTTCAGTAAAACGTTGCTTGAATTCTAAATGCTATTAGTTAAGCGCTGCTTTCTTTCGAACGCAATGCTAAGAGTTATGCAAAAATTGAAGTTTGTCTGACAGCAAAATAGTTTAAATATACACGTTTGCAGGGGAGGAACTCCTAAATTATATGTTGACATAATGAACTTCTTCGTGATTGATGCATTAAAGTAATAGATAGGGAGTGAAGGTCCTTTCAGTTATAGAAGAGAATATTACAGCTCCGGGGAGAAAAAAGACTTTTTTCTCAGTATGTGAGAGCGTGCAAGTCCTGTCAGCATGTCTAGGCTTACTTTTTTAAGGTAATAATGCTCTGACTGTCCACATATTGTTTGTACCATACTTTACTCATTGCAAAGGGCAAGAGATGCTACTTTCCATAGGAGCAAATACTAAAATATCTCTGTAGATTCCCCCAGACCTCTCTTTCTGCTTTAAGGCATGCTTTTTTTTTTTTTTAATTATACCTAGATTAATTGCTTTTGTCACTTAAAAATTGTTTTTTGCCTTTTGGAACTAAGAAGATGTGGATTAAAGAAGAAAAAAGTTTAAGTACGTAGGCTCTTAATACTTCAATGAAAGCAGCATTCCATTAAACATTTTAAATAATAATGCAAAAGTATTTTGCCATAGTTAAAGGGGGGAAAAAGTCTATTTGACGTCAATTAAAAATAAAAGCAGCTTGGAATGTGTCTGCCTCAGAGATACATTGCAAGTTCTTGCTATAAGAAGTCTCCAGTGTGGAGATAAGAGTGTTAAAATAACGAACTTGCACTTGACAGCAATTTCTGTGAATAAACTGACTTCAGTTGGTGTTCCTTTTGAGTTGAAGAGTATAATTTACTTGCTACTATCTTCATTGGAAATCCAAGTTTTCTTCAGCTGAAGTAGCAGATACAAGAAGGAACTCCAAATTTAAGATTTTGAGATTTAGAAGTGTAAGTGAATGTGTCCTTTTTTTGTAATAGGATATGAAGTAGGCACTTCTACGAGAAGTAACATTTTTTGTGAGAAGGCAAAGTCATAGAACAGATGCCCTGAGTTACATTACGGTTTGTGGCAGTGGCTCTATGCACTGTGGAGCAAAATACATCTTGCAGCAATGCCTGTGTAAGACTCAAGGTGTTCTTGCATGTTTGCTTAAATAAAAGCAGTTAAATTCTACCAGAAGGAATAGTGGATCTCATTTTTTACAAAATAAGGAAAAAATGGTAAAATATTGACATTTTTGTGTACTTGCCAGCAGCTGGTTCCTGTATCTGAGCTGATATTAGAAAGGAGTTAAAACTTGAAGATTTTTTTCAGTGTTTGTTATACCAAATGCTTTGATTCTTACCATAATTTATAGTCCCTCTTTGAGCATTAGAGTACCTTAAAACCTCAACTCCTTTGTAGGAGAAGTGGTAAAACTGGATGATTATTGCATTTTTTAGAAGAGTAATTTAACTCTTTGTGTCAAAATACATGTTTTAGTTGATGTATTGCAAGAAATGCCAAATTAATGATTTTTTTTCAACAAATACTTGTAGAAACTGAAGAGAGCCGCAACAATATCTTCTTACTGTTGCTTCATTTCATTAGACAGCTGGATTGGAGGCCTGAGAAGAAAGATGGTGCAACTCGAATGCGACATGAACGCATCGTTATTATCAGGAATATGTTTCACCCAAAGGACTTTGAGGTAGGAAGATGCAGTTTGCTACTGTAGATTGTGCTGTTAACATTGTCTGAACTTTGTGGCGTAAGAATTTTAGCAAAATTCTGGGCAGATGAGAACAAAATTAAACTTGCTGTTTGGGCAGGGTTTTTTTTTTCCCCTGTACCAAGCATCTGTTTAAAATTCATTCATCTATTTCCAGAAAACAAGACAAAGATATTTTTCAAACCAGCCTTTTTCACTGTGTGTATCCTGACAATATTTCTTTTTGGGACAGAAAGAGGAGTAGACAGTAGCTGTGTTAGAATGGAGAAGCCAGCACAAAAAGCCTTACTAATAAAGTACATTGATTAAATTCAAATAAGGGCTGTCTGTCAACTCCCAAGTGGCTTTGAAAATGCAGCATAACAGCACTTAATTAATGAACTTCTGATAGATTGGCAGATGTGTTCCATTGGTGATTGACTGAGCAAAAATAAAGCTGAGAAGTGCTCCGGTTTAATCTGTGTGATTGCGTTGCAGGAGGATCCCTTGGTGCTAAATGAGATCAGAGAAGATCTGCGGACAGAGTGTGAAAAGTTTGGTCAAGTAAAGAAGGTTCTCATATTTGACGTAGGTATTTTTTACAGATCATGTTGGCAGAATTGGTGTAATCTGTAAATGTGCAAAACATGTAGGATGCTTTAAATAAGAGTGGAGCATTTATTTTGTTTTGTGTGTTTATCTCATGGAAACTTGGCCTAATCATCCACTATTTTAAAATTAGCTGTTTCAGAAATTAATTTATTAGCACCTATCTACTTCAGCCTATGTGAAGGCAAACTCTGACTCTTCCCAATAACTTGGATAAATGTCACAAGTTTGAGAGTTTATAAATACATTTATTTGTAGCTAAACTAGCTGAAAGATTTGTTTTCTGTGTTCTGTGTTGGTTCTCTGTACCAGTAGAACAAAATGTGTAAACCTGCAAATTGACTTTTTCAAACACAATTGTGTATGATTGGGAGGGAGCTATGTCCTGATGGATTTTTGTAAGACTGTCTAAAAGATTTTTGGAATAAATACACTATTTAGAAAACTATTGAATGAAAGTTGTCTCTCCTTACAGCGACACCCTGATGGCGTGGCTTCTGTGTCATTTAAAGAAGCAACAGAAGCTGACCTGTGCAAGCTAACTCTAAATGGAAGGTGGTTTGGTGGCCGTCAGCTCAGTGCTGAAACATGGGATGGTGTAACGGATTATCAGGTAGCCTTTCATGGTCGTACCTCATCAAATACTCCTTCCAAACTGAAAATGTGTTTTAATTTGAGAAGTGCTTCGTGTTCCCGTCCTGCTACCCTTCCTACACCTGCTCCATCTTGCTTGTTGTCAAACTGCCAGGAAGTCTCAAAGAAAAAAAAAACCCTTAATTATTAAATTTAGCAAAAATTTAAAGGACCTGTTTCATGTTAAAAATTGTGTGTTGGAGATGTCAGCTTAGAGCATTAGCCACTGGATGTACAGATGCTAGTTCACAGTCAACAGGGCCTATTGAAGTCTTGAGATATTACTGCAATATAAATGTTTGTGTAGTTTTATCTGTGTAAGTATTCATTTTTACAAGTGTGACTTTGTAATGGTGTGTATAAATGTATCTTTAATAGGTGGAGGAGACTGCAAGAGAGAGGGAAGAACGGCTCAAGGTGTGGGGATCATTTTTAGAGGATCCTGATGGAAAGGAGCAGCAGCCTACATCTGATTCAGATTCCGCAACAAGTAGCGTTAAGCCACCTGAAGGCAGACAGCCTTCAAAAGTTAATGACGCATCTAAGGATGTAAATGATGAAGCCCGTAAGAGGGAGAATAATGGTGAGGGCATTAATGAAGATGGTGCTCCATCTACAGACAGCAGCCTTGCAGGCAGTGATGTTGAAGCAGATACATAACATCTTTAACGCTTGACGAAAGCATGGTTTTTAGGGTGATGTTTGAGTTTATCCCTTTCTTCAGGGTGACTGCAGACAATGTTCGTATTCATATATGCGTATTAGAATGTCATCAACCGTGTGCTTTGAAGTTTTCATTAAAAGCAGTATTTAATGAGACTCTAAAAGTTTGTATTAATTGGCTATTCAGGTAAAGTTGCCAAGAATGCGGTAAAACTCATCAGGCTTTTTTGTTCTAACTATGCTTGTTAGTGTTTCATTATGCAAGTGTGAAATATGTTCCAGCCCTTCCTGGAACACCCAAGTCCATGTAGCTATATGTGACTTCAGTTATACAAAGCTATTACACGATTTCTGGATTTTACTGCTAATTTTCCTGTACCCTTTGGAACTCAGTATCTCATCCTTAAAAATGATTCTTCTCCTGAGTACTTCAGATAATTTTATGGAACAGATGCTGTGATATGTATAGGGTGAATGCATTGGACGTGTTGCTATGCATTAAGTAGCAAATGATAAGAGTAGTACCAAGTCACAAACTTAAAGGAAGTGGAAAACAAACGAGGTTGCCATAGCCAACATGAGGCAAACTGAGTGAAGATAATTAAATCACAGCATTCAGTAAACTATTTTTTCTTCCCGTTTAGACCTTCTGTTGATAGTTGGATCTTTTTTTGAGGCTGGAATTCTGTAAAGGAGACTAGATATGCATGAGCACACACATTCTAGGCCATAATGAAATAAGACTGATTTAAACCTTCATGGTCTGCATGCAGTAAGTCTGCAAAATAGGCTTTTGATTGATGTATTTGCTTTGTTTAGTTTTTGCTTTAATATTAGAGTAAAGGTTTTCATTTAACTTTTGGTTAGATGATGAGTGTGAGTTCTCTTCAGTGTTTTAGTTTAGCCTTACATGCTCTTCAAAGTGGGGATTAAAATTTAGAGGCTTTGGCAACTTGAACTACAGTTTGTTGTGCAAAAGTTAGAATACTTGCAAATATGCTTTCAAATAATATTCTTTTGTATGGAAAAAGCAAATGCTAGCCCTCTTAGAAATACTTGCAGAGTCAAGAATTTAGAAGGCATTCTAACTTTAGATATCTTAATAAGTGGCAGGCTTTCAAAAATAATTCTGGGGGAGCTGTTTTGGGCATAGTCCTTCTGATTTTAGAATCCCATTATTTTGATACCTAAGGATAGAAGAATACAGATTTAGTCACTAAATTAAAATATTAGTGCTAAATTCATAGCATGCTGTTCATATGAATAGTTACTAGTGTGCAATTGTAAGGAGGGTCTTTTGAATTTTTTGATTTGTACTGGATTGCAAGAAACCATAGATGCCAGTTCTTTCCATCCTGAAGTATTCAGAATACTCTGAAAATGGGTATTTTCAAACTTTGTGCTCTGAGGTTACCATCTATATTTTTTCCAGAACTCTGTGGTACTTGGTTTTGGTTGTTTGGTTGTTTTTTGGTGTTGTGTTTTCTGTGTGTTTTTTTTTAATATGTAATTGATATGTATGGGTAGCTATGCCAACCAGAGCATCTAAGTTAATACTTGGCACCATGTAATTGGCACATTATATCTTTTTGTGACAAAATATCTGGTGTTACAACAGAGGTGATATTTGAATTTAGGGTTTAAAAGTCTCGGGGCTCATTATACGCTGGCGTGACGAATTTCCAATTTGGAGTTGTGTTATAAAGAAGAGCTGTAACTCTTGGCCAGCTAAGACAGACCATTTTCTCATCCTTACAAGTGTGCAAATTGTACGTTTTAGCAAAACAGGTGTTTGAACAGTTCAGGGAATCTGAAATACTGCCTGGTGTGTAGCTGCACGCGGTGACATATTCACATCACATCTCTGGCTTGTGCTGGTTCTGCCCTAGTTACTTTTACTGGTAATAAGCACCACAGACCTTGGAGGGCTGAAGGTTTTGCCATATGAAGAGTGTAATTTAGTGTGGTGGGTATTGCTTTCAGTGCTCCTTTTATTTCTTCCAGCTTCTAGACTCCAGGCTTTAGATCTGTTAGACTACTGTGTTTTGTTAGCTTTTGGGTTTTTTTAAGAGAGCTTAGTCATATAACACTCTACACAGTTAAATCACCTGTTTCACAGTGGAATTGCAACTGATATAGGAAAACTATTGAGAAATGTATAAATATTGTACAGTTCTATGAAGCCTTATCATGGTATCAGATATAAAAAATAAGGTTAGTGTTAGTGTTTGAAAAAAGACTTTGAAAAATAAAGACTCATTATGTGCAGTAACCTTCCTCTCTCCAGTCGATGTACAGATTTGATTGGCTTGCTTCAAAAGTCAAATGTGATGTTAGTCTTTTCACCTTTTCCTCTAGACTTCACACTGAAGTACAGCACCAACAAAGACTGAGACCAAATGCTTTACTGGTTTTCCTATTAACTAGGATTCATAAGAAAATAAAATCTCTTTTTCCATGCAAATACGTTGTTCTGAAGTGCGGCATTACACCCAAACTGGTATTTTCCTTTTGTCTACCTCTGTTACTCCCCAGTAAAATGTAAAAATATATTTTTATAAACTACTCAGTGAGTTATTGAGGCATTTAATGGTCTATGGAGAGTTTAATGCAGCTGTGACTTTCTTTTCAGCAGATTTTCATCGAGACTGAATTCTTTTGATGTTTTTCTTTTTAAAATTATGCAAATTTTTATAAATTAATCCTAACGTAAACAAAAATTTTTCACAAAAGTTAAATTTACTATTTTGAAGTATGATCATGAAAATCTTGTAGAATAGAGCAGTTTAATACCAAATTTTAACAAATCTGAAGCTGAACAAGCTGAGTTCCTTTTTAAACTTAGATTTTTGTGACTGAGCAGCATCATAAATAAATTGGTAAGAATTTAAAACCCCATTGCTGTTTTCACTATATTAATTGTTTAATTAAAAGTGCTTTCTAATGACTTGTGTTGCTCACTAGAAGTGACAAAATCGACCTTTTTGCTCAGTTTCTAATTTTTCTTAGGTTCCGTGCCAGTGTTCCAGTATCCTTCATCCCCAGGCTTTTGGCGAGAGGTTCTTTTTAAGAAAAACTGTCTCCTTCCCTCCGTATATTATGAAAACCATAACCAGCAGCAGGTTGAAACAATTTGTGGATAATCATTGTTGCGCAGTTTTGAACTAGAGAAGTAGCTGTTTCTACTAATCCACACAGTGTAAAAAAGTGGTTGTGAAGCCACTTAAATAAAACAGCAGGGAAAGAGTATTAACTGATACTTCAGCATAATTCAACGTAGATAATCACTCTTAACCATGCAATACAAAATCACGTGCTTAGCTTCAAGATATATTGCTAGTTTGCTTCAAAATCAAATGCCATTTAGTGGTTTGCTGGCAGGGTAATTGTACAGAGTTACAAGTATTCCTCAGAGATGACATGGTCTGAGGAGCATGGCCAAGGTAGACATCTGGAAACAAAAGGCCCCAAAAGAAAAGGCACATAAGTTGTAGCAGGTTCTCGAAAGTTCACATACAGCTGTAAAGAGAGAATTAGTTTCATTTTGCATCAAAATGTTTATCTGTTTCTCCTGCTGACTTTTTTAATTTTTTAATTGAATTTCAGTCCCTCGTACAACTTACCTTTTGTATAAGGATTGCGATTCACTTAAAATCATTACTATGTTAAATGCAGTGCATTTTAGCTAAAACATGTCCTAGGCATTATTCAGTTAAGGTTAATCTATTTACAATTATAAATACTTAGCTTAATTCACTTAAGAAAACTTAAAGGTATTGGATGCTTCATAGAAACACAAACTTGCCTTTAAATTTGCCAGTAAAATCAATATCCATACCCTGGATTCTTGAGCTGTATAACCTAATCAAGTTCTTTGAAAAAAATACGTACATACCTATAGATTTTAATTGGATTTAAAATTCTTATTTTTATTTCTGAATTTGAGGAAACATACTGCAGTATGGTAAATGAATTATGTAAGTTGTGTACTTGTGTTGATTTGACTTGTGTGTACTTTAGTGCTCATTATACAAGGCTTGAAGTCTTACTGTCAGGATACTCTGAAAGGTCTGTAAAATATTTATAGAATTATGAAAACTTTTGCAGCAAATTGTTTTTTGCTCATTCTGTAATACGGAAGTATATTGTTAGATTAAACTTTTCAGTAAGTTGTCTTGGAATTTTTCTGACAGGTTATTTTCTTTCCATAAGTTAAACTGATCATTTTCATTCATCCTTTAGAAAACCAACATTTTAACAAAAAAATATCGTTTGAATAATATCTAGACCTGTGACAGCATCTAAGAATCCCTTGATTTGTCTTCAATTTTGTTTCTTAAAGGGGTTGTGTTTTATACTACCTTTTTAATAAACAAACTCGTGAACAAAACAAGTCTTTTCTGGTTAGTTTTGAGATGATGTATTTGTCTTACTTTTTTCCTCAGTAAAAGATACCGTAGCATTTGGTGCCCAGTGACTGCAGTTTATAAAGCATGTGTGTTACCATGGCAGAGCTTTCCAGCTGGAGCCCAGCAGACTTTGTCACTAGAACTGTGAGTGTGTGCAGTGGGACGTGGTATCTGTTCCCTCCTGTGGGTTTTGTCACGGACTCTGTTCTGGCGTGGCACGTTAGCCTGGAGGTGAGAGGAGCGTGAGGAATGACCGCAGACACTGGAGTTCTGATGGGGACTGGTTGGGGGAGGGGGGGAGGTGTTAAGGACAAGCAGAATTTCAGTTTTTATTCTCAGAAGTGAAGTTTTTTTTTTCTTTTCTTTTTTGGTTCAAAGCTTAACACTTTGCTTAAAAGGCACTGGAAATCAGTTGCTTCAATTCACAAACTAGAAAAGAACAGGGATGGCAATCCCAATTTTACCCAGTTGACCTTTGGGGTGCTCACCTAAGAGCTTTAAACTGATGCCATCTAAAACTGTACGAGTGCTTTAGCTGCCAACCTAAGAGGAAATCCTTGAATGAGGTCTTGAAAAACTTCAGCAGAAGAAACCTCTACTGTATGAAACAGTTTAGAAAAGGGGATCAAAGAATGAACGATTGAGATGTTGAGGGCACTTGCCCTGCTGGTAGCCTGGAATCCAGTCTGTCTCAACTGAAAATGTGTTTATGCAAAGAGTATGTTAATAAAAGACTAGGCACTGTCCCGGGAAGTCTTACAGCCTGGTATTAAGTTGTTCCGGGAGATGGCAGAGGGCGGATTCATACGCACTTAGGCAGAGGGAACTGGATTCTGCTCTCCTACTTTCTGAGTGAGTAAACAGACTCTTAAGCTACTGCATAAAAGGTATAACGTCACCAGTTTGGTGACTCTAGTTCCACAGTGTATTTTTCCAGCTGAGTCTGGCAAATCTGACCCTGATTCAGCATTTCTGGAGTGGCTGCAGTTTGGTAAATTTGGTAAACTAACTACAAAAACACCCCAAACTACCTGATTCTTGCTACAGCCCTTACAGAACAAGAATGGTATTTTTATTTTCTGAAGATTTCTGTAGTCATTTAAATGGATCCAGTGATGAAGAGAGAGAAAATTGGTTATCTAGCTTCTCTGGGATGGAGAGGAGTGATCTTTTCCTTCTTGCAGATGTTTGTGGATACATACTTAATGCTGAAGTCCTTTCTGATCCTGGCCAAGTTTGGTTCTCTGCTATAACTTGTTTATCATCTTACACTAGAGTCTTCCAAAGTCCAGAAGCTGTCTTCTTTATTGTGTACACATTGTCATAAAAACCCCCTACTTACAATCCTATTTTCCTCATTCCTGAAACCTCCTAACCTGGTTGACTTGTTGGAGTGCATTTCATGCATTCTTAGCCGATGGGCTGAAGGAAACGCCTTGTTCGCTCACAGCTAGAGGCTAGAAAGCGTGTAGGGAGTTCATGAACGCTGCTTGTCTCCTCCTGCAGTCCCTGCAGAGTGCACATAGCCTGCCAGGGGAAGGATCCCAAGCTGCTGGACACAGCATGACCATCCCGCATCTGGGAAATCTGACTGGTGTGACACTGCTAGTGACAGCGAGTTAAGGTAGGAGAACTCAATGATAATTTCAACATATGTTCACTGACTTTCTCAAATATTCCCTTATTTGAAAGATATTTGATGAAAGAGAATGCCTGCTTGTTAAATTACTACTTAATACTTGGGAAGTGGAAATTTTTTTTATTTTATTTATTTTTAAAACTGGTTTGGGCTGATGAAATAGAGAACAGAGTTCCCTGTCTGATGCTACAGTGGTGGGACATTAATAGTATTAGCAAGGGTGAGGAATGTGAAAAATATTGTAAAGTGTTGTGTTGAGCAGTCAACAACCATGTCTCTTAAGCCTGTGTTGACCGTGCACCCTTGTCCACCCAAAGGACAAATAACTTGGACAATTACTGGCACTATTTTGCCATAATTAACCCATTCTGAGGGTAGTGTGGGGTGAGCTGAGTCTGTTTCATCGTGAGCTCCACTGCTATATTTTGACGGCAGTTTGTGGCAGACACAAATTGGAAGGATTTCTGCCTTTTTTTGCAGACTTCCTGCTGGAAGATGGAAGAATGGGAAGTTCAGGTAATGAAGACCACGGTGCACCAAATCTCAGCCCTGACTCTTGGGACATTAGGTTCCTCATGTGCATAGGATCACTGAGAGGGCTGAGATATAACCTAGTTATATCCAGCCTTCTTATGACTACTTGTTGGAAAGCACAAGAGTATTTTAAGGGAAATGAGAAAAAAATAGATAAATGACCATTCTTTTAAAAAAAATGTATCATTTTTGTAGCATTGTAGCTAATGTGGTCACAATTCATACAAGTGTAACGGCTGCTACACACCAATAAACAGTGCTAAAAGAGCTTACAATTACTGTCACGAGCAAGTTAAGCATGTTAATAAAGTGGTACAAAGAAGCAATGGCTAGTTTGCACCGAGTGAGGAACAGGAAAAATAGACCTCTGGGCCAGAGCTAATGCTTTTTAAATTGTATGTTGATGTGTAGTGGTGGAGCAGCGTAGGACGAGCTGGTTCGCTGCTTGCTGTCGAGATGGCCTGATGTAGTCCTTTCTCAGGCCACATGGTTGCTGATGACTTTGCCAAGCTTTCTCTGCCTGGGTTGGAATTTTCCATGGCAAGCGTTGGCCTCCAGCTGAGCCACCAGAAAGTTTCTTAACCTAAACAGTGGGTTCCTTTCTAAAACAAGACTGATTAAAAATAGTGCCTCTTCCTAGCTTGAAGTTCTTCCAGCTGTTTGGCTGGGTTGTGCCAGTTCCTGCTCCCCTCGTGTGCTTTGGGAAGGTGCCTGTAAATCAGGAGGATGGCTTTTCAGTGTAAGTTTCTGTGTTTGGGAAAGTTCTGAAAGACGGTCTTCTGAATCAGATGCCTGTTACGGAGTATCCCCTTGCATTTCCTAACTGGTGACCAAGCTGTGTGTGTCCTGTCTCCACCACTGTGTTCAGGTTTGGAGTTGGGGAAAGGATGCAGGAAGGGCAGATCCTAAAATGAGGACTGAGAAACTCTTGAGTTTGAATATAATTTGGTAGCTGATCACAGGGGGTTAGGGCTAGCTGAGCAACGGATCGTGAGGGGGGAAGAACTGAATAGACAATGTGGGGGAGGTAGAGGTTACAAGCAAAACCAGACACAGAAGTAAATGATAAACATGGACGGGAAGTTTGTAGATGAAGGTTTAAGCATGAAAAGGGGGGTGGATTATGGCTGGATAACCTTAATCCTCATAGCCCTTAATGTCTGAATACTTGGTTTTGCAGCGTGAACAGTCTTTTCATGTCTAAGAAACACTGAGAGACCATTTGGAGGCAGCCTTTGCAGATACTTCAGAATACCCTTCAAGGCACAGATGAGCGCAAGGTTTATTAGGAAGCTTCTGAGGATTGGGGGGGTTATGACTAGAAAAGAAATCAGATAAATGTATCAGAATAGGTTAAGCAGCACTCTGTATTTCAGGGGTAGTTGGCTGGAAACACAAATCTAATGATTCATTAAGTTTTGCATGATACAACTGGCTATTGGCCGAAGGTTTCCCTGGTTTCTGAAAAATAACAGCCTTCTTTCTGCTACCAAGGTAAATCAATTATGCTATACAGTGTGATGAGCTGACAATGAGACTGGAAAATTGAATAGAAACAGCAGGCACTTCTCACTGCATTCATAGCCTGAGCATTGCTAAATATGATTTTGATTACAGCAGAACACATGAGCTCTGGTTGTAGAACTAGCTCCCCTGCGGCCAGAAACTGCACAAATGCATAAAAATGATGCTTCTCCAGGGCAAGCAATGACATTCCTTGTCCTACTCTTACCATATCTGGCAGCAGAGATTTTTAAGGAGAACAAAAAGGAGTCTTATAGTCTTCTGTTGACTTCCTGCAAACTATTTTAGAGTAATTCCTGCCTTAAATCCATAACTTCTGTTTGAGCTACAGTGTGTGTTTTAGCAGTCTTGCTACCAAAGCTTTAAGCAACTGGCAGACCCACCATGTTCCTAGGTAAGTTGTTTCAAACAAAAAAAGGCTTTTTGTTTGTTTGTTTTACTTGAATTTGCCAAAATTTGAATTTCCAGTGATTTAATCTGAGTGTCTTTTTTCTAACAGGTGAAGCAATTACTTACTCTCAGAAGTCTTTTCCTTGTGAAGGCCTGTGCTGACAGTGATCAAGGTACTTGGAACTTTATGTTATCTAAAGTTATTACTTTAAGCTCCAATAAGTATTTTTTTCTTCTTTAATTTTTTTCCACTTTGTCAGTAAGTTTTTTGAACAATGCAAAAACCAGAATTGAACAAAGCATTTTGATAAGTTCACCCTGAGCTTCATCCAGGGCTAACGCCACCTCTGTATTGTCTGAATTATTTGTCTGAATGCTCAGTTCATTTAGCACACTTCTGTCCCCAGGGTGTGTTTGCACAGTGCTAGGTCCTAAGCCCAGGGTTACAAAGATGGATGGAGGCAGGGGTGAGGAAGGACAGCTGGTGGAGAGATGTACCTATTTTATTCTTCAATAGGCCCAAAGCTATGGCGTTGAAAAGTAGCTCATACAAGGTTGCTATCACTCTGGCCCTATGCATCTCTAAGCCGTTCACTGCTTTCAAGATGCAGTACCCCTTACTAATCTTGCATGTTGTACAGTTATTTCAAACTTAGGGCTGACCAGCAAAAGATACTGCACTGAACAAGTTACAGACTAATTGGCCTCAATTTGTCTGGGAAAAATGTGCTTCTGTCACAGTTCTGAAAAACAGAGTACACATTTATTGAAAGGTTTCTCCTTTTTTTTTATACTTAAAGTATTTCATATTAGAGACATATAATAAGGAAACCAGTAAAGAAAAGGTGCGTGGAAGAAGCAGAAACCCAGATAAAGAATCTAATCTTACTTGTAACTGTTCTTCTGGCCCTACCAGTTTCAGGGGCATGATGGACTCGCCACTGACTGTGCACTTCAGGTTGAATAGTATTTCTTTGACCGGTCTGGGTTTTTTTGGCAGGGGCAGTTGGTTATTGAAAATGGAAGACACAAGGAAGCTCTCTCCAAAGCCGTGTAAAAGCAAAGAACCTGTGAAAACAGAATGGGGGTCTCAGAGTGTTGTATTCACGTATTTCCAAGGGGACATTAACAGCGTGGTAGATGAACATTTTTCTAGAGCTCTAAGCAACACCAAGAACCCACAAGACCTGAGCACAAAGCACAAAGGCGAGACTGTTGTCCTGAAGAACGGTGAGCCGCTTTTTATGCGTGACTATGGTGTTAGATGGGGGTGACTAGATTTCAC
This sequence comes from Phalacrocorax carbo, assembly GCF_963921805.1. Lineage (NCBI taxonomy): Eukaryota > Metazoa > Chordata > Aves > Suliformes > Phalacrocoracidae > Phalacrocorax > Phalacrocorax carbo. The sequence goes on along the minus strand of NC_087523.1, from coordinate 8,923,679 downwards.
TAAGGAATTTAAGATGCAGCGTGCTTGAATTTGGAACTGTGTGCAAACAGAAAGCAAGAAAATCATGCTTGCAGAGCCCTGGGTATGTAGCTGGGTGAATCCCTGTGCTTGCTGGGGTACTTCCCAAGCTCTCTGTGGGCCTGTTGGCAGGACTGGGTCCTCCTTTTCCAGCCAAGATCTCCATCGCTGTCAGATACGTTAGTGCTTTATGACTTAATTTGCATCTTTGCAAAAATGTGTTTGTCTAAGCTTGCAGTTGGAAAAAACCTACCTATGCTAGTGGCCTGTGAGAAAACACATGAAATATTTTTTTAAAAGTGTTGTTGGTGGTGGTGTAGTCTGCTTTGAGTGTGAATTTGTGTTTGATTTTTAAGATAAGCAGCACTAAAATGAATATTTTTCTGTAAAAATGAATATGCAATCTGGTAGTGTTCCCTTAGAGGTCCATTGGAACTTGTCTTGGAAAAAAGTAGGAAATTATGAGGCTTCAGATGCTTTCTTTCTCTTTTTACACAGATAGCATGTCTCCCCATCAGTGGAATTTCTCTTCACATTGCTCCAAACCATATCTGTCGTCTTCTGCAACAAGCATGTCAAATCCCGGTCTGAATTTTTCTGCTGCTGGTATGGCAGGCCAATACCAGCCATCTGCTCTGCGGAGTCATCCAACTCAACCTGCAGATTTATGGCCCTTCCCTTCGATTGGGACTCCCAGTCTTACCAGCTCAGTATATCATCATGCCTTGCCTGACCTGCACACAGTAGAGGAACCAATCTCTGACAGGAAATATGGTTCTCTTCTTGGTCTTCTGCAACAGGAAAGATGCCTAACATCCATGCAAGAATGTACCATGAAGCAACACTCAAGTTCTGCTTGTATGACTGGACCTGCTAGGTTACAAAATATAAGTCAAAGTTCAGCTCCTGGGGGAGGTAAGGAAATACTTACTATCACTTTATTCTTTGATGGCATCTTATGTACAGAGACAAAATAATACCGTCTGTTCATAAGGTTCTCAAACTGGAGCCATCTTCAGTCCAGCTCAGATATTTTTTTCAATAGAAAACCCACAATTTGTACTGTGGTACTTGGGATTAATTAGCTATATAGTATGGCTTAATCAAAACATGCATTGCCCACTTGCACAATATTTTACCTTCTGGCTTACATTAGGGAGATATTCTAAGCGAATGTAAACATTATTCACAGTGTTGTCGGGATCTCTGCCTTGTAGGCAGCAGGTACAGTGTGTACCAGATGCTCCCGTATGATGACCAGAAAGGGGTGGCCAGGTAAGAGCCCTGAGCAGCCTGTCTTACTGTGCAGGGCGTTGATGATATTCTGAATACAGGATGTGGAATTGCTGCCCTTACCAGAAAGGCTGGGGATTTCTCTCCCTCCTCAGTCTCTCTCTGTAGCTGGAAGGACTAGGGTAAAGGGGCTGGTGGGCCGACTTTGCCTTGTCTCCCAGCTCATTGCTGCCTGCCATGAAGCACCGCTGCCCTCCGTGTCAAAGGCTGCAACTGCTCTCTGCAGTACATTTCCCAGAGCTAATGCAATTCATGCAGGAGCGATGATTGTTTTGTTATTTATTAATAACAATTAGTAGGAATCCTGATGCTATGTACTGCCAGCACAGAGAATAAAGGCGACTGGTGACTGAAGTCCATTTCCTGGGATGTTACATCCCCACAGCATCTAGGAACGCTGGATAAAATTGCTCGCTTGTGAGTAATTTCTGCCTTTGAGAAGCTCTCCGGGATGAGGCTTCCTGGCCTGTTAGCAATGCCTGCATTGCTGTACCCAGATAGTCAGCTTGGCACTGGTCTCCAAGAAAAAGGCTTGTGAAATTGTTTAGGGACTCTGCTGGAAAAATACAGCACCTCCTACCTGGTGCTTCTAGATAAAAAGGATTAGGCATGTGAAGAAGCGATCCTGAGTCATAGGTTTTGAAAAATAACCAGCTGTGAAATACCTACTGGTTACCCAGTTTCTAATCTGCATCAACAGGAATTTGGCAGAAGATGGGCTAAACTACTATTTATATCTGCAGGCAGTCTTATCCACGGCTCCTCTTTTGAGGCTACACCGAAGCTACGTTTTTATGAGGACCCCAGCTTAGGTGTTTTGCTAACTTATTCCTGCTAGAGTGTCTAATGCCTGTCTGTGTGGAAAAGGGAGAGTATGTATGTTTTCAGTTGGAATACAAACTTTCTGCTCATGGAACATAGATTTAGCTGAGACTGCATGTATGCGTGGCACAGGCATGCACCCTAGACTTTTTGCAGCTAGTAAATACAGTCTAATTACTTTAAAGACGCTGTCTGGACTTCTAGGATTTAATTTAAGAGCAAGGTTAGGTGCCTTGTTCCCCCAAGGGGGCAATGTGAGTCTGTCAAGAATCGGGAGCCCAAGGAACTGACTCCTCCAAAAAAGGAGATGGTTCATGAAACTGGTCTTGGGATCAAAAAAGGGAAGCAGTGCTAACAACAGTGGACTCTTCCCCTCCCCCCCCCAATAAAAAAGAAAAAAAAAAATTCAGAAACAAAATGAGTGGGGAAAAATTGAAAAGGAAATTAAACAGGTCTGTTCCCCAACCATCCCCAATTAAAGCCTTTTCCTTCAGGATGTTTACAGGACATTTCTGAATATTTGGGGAGCCTCATAACACCACACGTGTAATGCCATCCATGTGCTTATCAAGCAACCCAAAAAACCCGATAAGAAATGGCTGGCCCGTGTTCACAGGGAGTCTTTGGCAAGTCTCTAGGACGTGTGCATCTAGTCTGGCTGTGGGAGTCCCTGTTTCTTGGCTCTATCTGTTAAATATACTTCTCGTTACGCTGTGTCATGTTTAAGAACAGCTGATATTTATATTTATGGAAGTGTATATTGCTGTGCCAGACAGCACAGAGCTCCCCAGCACCTGTGCTATAGGCTGGGCTGCAAAAGCACAAGGTTTCTTTAAGAATTACTGTCTACTTTTAGCTCTGTGTTTAATCTCTGCTCATCTCCAGTTTGCTTTTTTTTTAAGAGGGGAAAGCAAGCTCTTACCAAGGCTCAGAAAATCCCAGCGTAAGCCATGCCACTACAGGTGAGTAATGAAATCAACAGGTTTGGAACAAATTAGCACTCAGCTATGATGGACAGCTGCCTTGCTTATGCACACAGAATTAAAGATGCTTCCTTGGTTGCTTTCAGACTGTATTTCAAAACCTTGCTTTTCCCTGAGATATACAAAAACCTCCTATAACTACATCAACAGAGGAGGAAAACATTCTATTAAAATTAGATATATTATTTTTCTAACTTGAACTACCTTAGTTTCTGTGGTTATACGATCGTCTGCCACTTCACAGTGCCCATTTTGCACTGTCTGTCCAAGTTTCAGATTGCAGAGAGATAGCACACTGCTTGCTTTGTATCTCAAGCACCTCGCTTCAGGCTGAGGGCCCTGTTGGACCTGTGTGTTAGCATTACTGCTGTCGTCACCAACAAACCCACCACACTGCTAGGAGAGTTGTTCTAAGAAATTATTCCCAAAGCATTCAGGCTTCCTTACTTTTATTAGTCTCTTGAGACTCTGTCATACCCTGATGTTGATTCTCTGATATGCAATATTTTGGGATACTTTGGATGGATCATTCTGGTTATTCTAGTACGGGCCCTCTTGCATCAGACCCAGAGGTGCAATTTTGTTTGCACAACATCCTAAGAGATTTCATGGACTATGCTGTTTGACTGTTCTGATACTGCTGTGTCTTTCAGGTATTCAGATTCATGACAGAAGACGAGATTTGTACTTTTAGCAACTGGATGTTTCTACTTTATTCTGAAAGAGAAAGTTCTTGCTGTGAACTTTCATTGTTTGCACCTGTGAATCAAGAAGAAATGAACCGCGGCTATTCTGTCCTTTTTATCTCAGTTGGAAAAATACATGTACTAGTTAGTATGAAAAACCATCTTTTTCTATTCAGTAAATAACTTCTAATAGCTGTGGTATTAAACCTGACAGTACATTTGTTGTGAAGAAGTATCGTCTACTTAAGGGTTTTCACGTAGTCCTCTCCAAAAGAACTCTTAGCACTTTTAAATCTTCCTGTGTTTATTCATTTACCATCTCTTGGTAAGAAGCACAGTCCTTATCAATTCAGTGAGTAACTGATAGCTGCTGGGATGCGGTTAGCATAAATTCAGTACTGCAGCTTCTTACCTTGATTTGATACCTTGATATTCTTGAAAATAGTCTTAGATCATGGGCAAGAGACTTGAAGACAACCACAGGTCAGTGAAGCACATTATTGTATTTACGTCTCAGAAGGACAGTAATTTGTAACCGTACTTGCAAGCCACAGGGACATTCTTCAGAAACACTATATCAGGCATATGCCCGAAGGCTCTGTTTTGCCCTCTCATAATGTATAATCACTCTCTAGAAAACAGTGAATTAACACTAGACCTGGGAGAAATTCTGGGCCCTCACTGGATGCGGTTAAAATACCACTGGGTAAAGGCTGGAGGTGGGAATGGTCTGTTTTCCCAGGCTCTCTGCAGGTGTAAAAGGTTCTTTTTCTAAATAAACCCTGTGTGGTTGAATTTTAAATTATTGAGCTTGAAGGGCTCTGTCACCAGAACAAGCAAAAACCCCACTGTTCGTGGTGTCTGCGCCCCAGTGACCTCAGAACGGCTGAACAGGGGTGGGAGGGGGGATGTCTTGATGCTGCTCCGTGCAGCAGAAGTGGCAGCCCCGAGCTGTGCATCAATCCTGCACATTCAGATCCCCGCCTCGCTTCACCACTGACCCTTGGCAAACACGTGTGCTGAAGCTACTGTGAGTAGAACCTCATGTGACTGATGCTCAGGTTTGGGTACGTCATCAGGCCCACAGGTAAGCAGTGAGAGAGACTGCTTAGCCTTTTTTGTAAATCCTAAGGATAAAAAGGCTTTGGGTTTATATTTTCTTTCTTCATTAGCTATACATAAATATAAAGGAGCACACTTAACTTTATCTGACAGCTCTATGCAGTTGTTTAAGGAAAGTTGACCTTTGAGACCCTGGAGCTTGTGATTTACAGGACAAATCCTTCGCTGGTCTGAGTGTTTGTGGCTCTGTTTACACCAGATATCTATGCTGCCACTGGTCTGCTTCAGTTATAAAACCTTGTAATTTTGCAAATAATTTGAGTTCAGCAACTTTAGATGTTCACTGATGTTAAAAAAAAATTTTTTCAAATCCCAGTTTGTATCATACAAACTTGCTTTAGCATATATGTGAGCTAGAGCAGCCTGGAATCACATACAAGAGGAACCATTTTAACTAAGTTAATAAAAGGTAGGCCAACAGCCTGTCTTCCTAAAGATAAGCACTGAAAAATCACTTGGTTTTAATGCTTCTACAAAATTGCCTTTCTTCTCTTTTAAGTTTAGGAACACCTCCTCAGTTTTCTTTTGTCATCCACAAACCACTTCATTCTCTGGTTTTTAGTGCTACATTTCAATATAGTCTAACTTCCTCTATGGGCCAAAGCAAAGGTTTCCAAGCCGCTCTCCGTACATCTGTCTTACCAGTGAGTGCTGTAATTCCAGTGAAGTTATTGCTTCAAAATACCAAAAAAATCTATATGTTCTTGAAATTTAGTGCTTCTTGGAGCAGTTTGGTCTTGTGCATGTTACGGCTGGGAATGTGGCTTACAGAGCCCGTGTTTCCAACCCTACTTGGTTGATTCACCAGACAGTGCAGGGGGGTAAAAAAAACCCTTGTTTTTAAATGCATGTCACTTATTGTGAGGACGCAGGGCATCACGGATTCTGCCTTGACACGGGAACACTTTGAGCCATTGCTGCAAGGTTTGGCAAGGCTGTGTCCCTGCCGTCCAGCTGTGCGGCAAACCTGGGGAAAGGGAGTGCGTGCCCGGGCAGCACAAGGGCTGGGGTCTTGTCCCAGACCCCCCTCGCTAGCGCTGTGCGCTGGGCTCTGCACTGGGTGCGTGGGTGCTTGCTGTCTTCCCAGGCTGTTAGAGGAACGGTGACCCTGGGGTAAGGGCTGGGGGACAGGCTCTGCTGCTCCGGCGTTTTCTTTTACGCCACCGCAGCATCGTGCGTCAGGGCGTGCCTGGGTTTGTAGGCATCCTACTTCTCTTCGGCAATAAACATAGTTAACAACGCATCAGTGCAATTTGTCTTTAATGATTTAGTATGGATAGAGCTTTGAACATTTCACAGCAGTTCCCTACCTTAGGTAGGCTCTTATATATACATGCTTATATATGTTATATATACATGCATATATATATTTATATATACACATATATATTCCTCTACAATATCCTTTGTCCAGAGTGGAGTGTTTGCTTTTCGCTCAGGCTAGTGCTGTGTTCCTGATGCTGCCGTATTGCTGCCATGCTCCAATGACGGTGTCTTCATTCCCATTCAGGACATGCACTGTTTTGCTCAGAAGGACTTGGCAGACAGCACGCTGCATTCAGCAGCTGCCATCTGGTACTTCCCACGGTTATTTTCAGTTCCTCCTCTGAATACAGCAATCATGGTGGTGATGGGAGGAGAAGGGATGCGGGATGTACCCGTTTAAACAGCTTCCGACTCCTGGAACGCTATCGCACCTCTGCAGAGACAGCCCAGAAGGACAAACACGGGCCGGGCGTTACATTTTCTGGTAACTTACTGACCCTGTGGGAAACTGCTATTTGCCTTCATTTGGGTACCACTTGTAAAGCTCTAGTCCAGGAATAACTTCTTTGCACAGATGGTTTTTCTCCCACCTTTTTCTGACAGGCAGATGAAATGCAAACTACATGCTCTGTGAGCCCTGTTCAGGGTTTAATGCAGAGAGAAAAATACTGAAGTGTTTGACATGCCTAACCTGTGAGGAGTCTGGGGCTTTTTTAAGAAGCTGCAGGAACTGTTGTACATTTTTTCACCATACATGTCCCAGGACACGGCCATTTTCTTCCACGCATCTCGTGTTTGCAGGCGCCTTGCTCCGCCTTCTTGTGCAGGATGGCCCTGGTCCAGCTCCTCCTCTGATGGTCAGATAAACCTTGTGGGTGGCTGGGAGCAGAGCGGCTGGCTTAGCTACTCCACCCCATTTTAGTCACTCATTAGCAGTGTTAAAAATAGTCCCGGACTGCAATGACAAACAAGAGAGATTCTTTTGCTATTAAAAAAATAAAAGAATGCCACTGGGTAACTTGGCCACAGTCGAAATGGCCTCTTCTGGGCGCTCATTGCCTCCCTTCCCCATCAGCCTAGCTTTTTACTCGAAGTCAGCCTAGTTCTGAAACGTCCTGGAAATGTGTCAGAGATGTGACAGTATGTTTGCATTTATGTTATTCCTAATTTTGGATGAGCAGCTGAAAGAAACACAAATTTTCCTGTGTGCGCTTGGGCTGGAGGTGGCAGCGCTTTGCTGGGGAGCTGGGTTCTCTGCGGGGTCACCGCGAGAGGGCTGGCAGCCCCCAGGCCAGTGGACCACCATCTCGCAGTGATGCTATCTGTGGAAAATGGCCGTAGCTGGTGGCCCTCACCCTGGAGCTGATGTTCCTCATCCCTTTGAGAAAAGAGAACCCAAGCGGCTGTTGCTTTCATTTTTATTCAGGTGTCAATTAATTTGCCCCATTGCAGGTGAGAAAGGGACGTGGCACACAGTCGTTCGTAAACACTCACTCATCACTGGAATTTTTAACCATCTCGCGGTTTTTAAGTCTCTTTTCTGGCAGGTTCTGCCAAGCAGGAGAGTCCTGCTCCTGATGAGGGGTTCAGAGTCACCTGGCAAGGCTGAGACCTGGCTGGAGCATGTTGGCACTGGTGAATTTGTTGTTGTCTGAACTAAAGGTGTGATCTGCACCCTGCGCAATGCTGCGAAGGTCAGGAAATAGGGGTGATGTTTGCAAGTGCCCCAAATTATATTTTTCTAAAAGAAAAATAATCTTGGGTGGTTCACATGGGAAAGTTCTGAAAGCATTAAAGAAAGCAAGTAGTCTGGGGGAGCAGAGCTGTGAGTTCATGGCGTCCTTCCCCCCCAGCATGGACAGCAGAAGCACGGGCAGAAAAGGGCTTGCAGCCTGACCAGAGAGGCTTTCACCTTCACTCGTGAATGTGACAGCTCCTCCTTCCTGCGTGGGTGAGCTCCCAAATCCCTGCAGGAAAGCAGCAGTCAAACCAAGCCAAGCCTTTTCTACCCCTTTCTGAAGGGCTGGCTCTGCTTGCTTCATTTCTAAGCAGCCTGGAGAGCCTTGCAGGCTGCCAGCCCTGCCCCTGGGCAGGAGGAGCCTGGCAGGCTGGTGCTGCCGCCTGCAGCCACCCCGGCCGGAGCTGCGGCAAGGAGGGGTGCTGGAGCCAAACCTGCCTGTCCCATCAGTGCCTCTGCTCAGCACAGGGCTCTGCCAGCCTTTTCCAAAAACGGTGTCAGTAAAAATGCCTTTTAATTTTTGTGTGTGTTTGGGGTTTTTTTTTTTACCCTTGGTCAGATTTATGACTAAGTGACCATTTGGCCTTGGTACAAATGAAGGCGAACCCAAAATAACTAGAAGAGGCAGTTGCCTGGGAAGGGTAAAAGCCTTGTTGCACTGCAATCTAGAACCAGCCCTGCTTTCCTCTACTGTCTGGTTTAAAACACTATGGTTTGGGGTCAGGGCTCTCATCTGCTGATCCACCGAGACCTTGGTACTCCCCTCCACGTTATCATATCTCGTTACACTTGGATGGTTTCAGCAGAAAACTGGTGCAAACCAGTTGTTTGGGTGCCTTGGTTGCTGGGAGGAGGATGCTCTCCTCATTTCAGTATCACACACCATGTCAGAGGGCTGTGTGTTACCGCACTGGCAATATTGCTGTGCAAGCAACTCGGCTGTGGTCACATCATCCAGATCTCAGTTTCTTTGCTGAAGGGGTGCAAAGGCAGCTGAGGGGTGGGAAGTCAGCAGCTGGGCTGTGGCATGGGGTTGTAGGGCTCTCTGGGCCACCTTGGAGGATGCTTTTGGGCAGCTGGAGCCATAATGGAGCTGGCTGACCGAAACTGGCCATGAGCCAGCTCAAAGGTGGTGTTACCCAAAACATGGCCCAGTGAGAGGCCATCATGAACCGGGCTGAGCTTGTCAGCACCCACGCTGCCGGTTCACGCGGTCCCCGCAGCCTGGTTTCTCAGTGGGGGTTAAGCTGGGTGCAGCGCTTCCTGTGAGCAAGGCTGGCCCTGCAAAGCCCTCGCACCCCAGAAAGCTGGCTCCTTCCCTGACCTCCATCCTCATTTCTGTACCCCCATCTTCCCCCATCACCCTAGCCTGGGCTTTGCAGGCTCAGGGTTTGAGCCTGAACAGAGCAATTTGTGTTTTCCCTGTCTCTCTCCCTCCACCTGGAAGATGCTAGGTACAGCACATGGCTATATAAATATTATCAAGCAATATTTCATACTGAAATGCAGCAGTATTTCATTTGTTTACTACCTTCCCACCTGAGACAGGGATAAAGTAACAGCTCTCTCCCACGATTAAATAAAAAGTTTCTACGCTCAGCATTATGACTCACGTTAGCTCCCAATGCTGTACACTTACCAAAGAGAAGTGTCAGTTTAGGCAAATCCCTCTGCCAAACGAAAAAACAAATTGAGCGGATGGAAGGAAACTGAATGTACTGAACACCCAAAGGGCATGTCTGGTAACTGAGTACAGCCTAAAATAATCCTGTACTGGCTGCCTGTTGCACGCTGCCTCCCCGTGCCTGGATGGCTGCAAGTGACTCCACCGGCAGCGGAGAAGCACCCCCGCATGCACAGGCTTTATCTGTTACACCATGTTCGTAGGCTCAGAGGTGACTCAAGTCTTGCAGATACCACTGAATGATGTAGTCAAGGAACAATGTTTTGTTCTGGTCTTGCAGAAGATCAACCTTTTATTGGTCTTTAGAGATTAATTCCCATGAAAACCCTGAAAGTCTGTTTGTTTCAAAGCCCATCCAGCTACTGGCCCCACAGAACAGTCCCCGCGTCTGGCTGGGTCTCGTGGCTCTGGAAACCAGGACCCCTGGATTTGTGTAGGTTGTAGAGCAGTATGGGCTAATGCAGCATAGCCATGTTCTCAGGAGGGCAGGGAGGAATGATACCACTTCTTGCAAACTACCCAGATATCGTCAAATCTCAGGTGTGTGCCTGATAAATGATATTTAACAAAAGTTGCTATATGCAGCTCATCAGCGTGAGGAACACTGTGTGCAATCTGGGTACTGTACTCAAATCACTCCAGAGAAAAACACAAGGGCTAATTAAAAAAGATGGGCAATTAGGAAAGTCCTCCAGCTGGACTTTTCAAGGCATAAAGGAGTTGGGTTTTTTTAAATAGAATAAGTAGATTTTAAGGCAAATCTACTGTCTTTAGTCAAGCTGTCACATAACTAAGACATTTGAGACGTGTGATACTATCACAGTTCCACCTACCACATATTGTTTGTTGGTGCTGGACTAGTGCCATGTTTTAAGAAAAGATTAATATCGAAATACTCTTTTTCCCCTAAGGTTAAACCAGTGACTGCTGATTGTAAGTGTGCAAAGAGCAGCCAGGCACTATTTTCCTTGTGAATCATAAAGGTACTTTGCTACAACAGCAGCATCGAGGACTGTGCTGCGTTAGGGGTTGGCGGCTCCCGAGGTCTCTGCGTAGCATGAAGGTGAGTGACTTATTCTGAGTAAAAGGGCTGGGGCAGGCGGTGTTTCTGCTCTACTCAACACAGGATCTCAGCACCCTCTCGCTGACCTCGGTGTTTGCCAACAGAGTGTGAACAATTGCCCAACGCCTGCCCCGGGCAATTTGGAATGTTTTTCTGGGTTTGTCCAAATATGTAGGACCAGGATCACCGTTGCTCATTTGTTGCACATTTGTTCCACTTCTTGCAAAAAAAAAAAAAAAAAAATGCTGGAGGATTCAGTTTACTGGATGGATTTGAGGCACAAAATCCATACGCACTGTCTATAAGTGGCATATTGAACAAAGCTGGTCAGTGCATGACTAACACCTGCCCACACCTAAGCAGGGCTGGAGGGTGAGCTGGTCTGATGAGGAGGCTTCCAGGTCTGTCGTTCAAAACACGTTGTTACGGACCTCTTGTCTCATGGGAACACCCGTGGGATGGTGCGACGATGGGGAAGATCAGGAGGCAAAGCCACACGGGAGCTCACAGCCACGGGCAGGCAGTGAGTCAAGGGATGCAGCACACGCTGTCATCCCGCAAGGCATCCCCGTGCAGCATCCTTCCAGCACAGGCACAAGCGGTGACCCACCTCCCTGCACAGAAACCCATTGTCTCCCACAGGCTGTGAGGCGGTATCCCAAAAAGTAGGTGGTATTTTTTTTATTATTATTTTTCCTTGCTTACATAGGAAAGCAGCCTGGAAATACTGGTGAGAAATGAGAGTCTGGGAAGCAGCTTTGGCATCATCCTGCAGGGTGCTGGCACTGCCCGGGCTGCATCAGGCTGCCAGGTTGGTCTTCTTCTAGGCAGATTTCCCACACTGACAGGCTGTAGGGCACAAAACAACTGTATAATAGTGACTAATGAGAATTGCTGCCTGTCTCCACACAGAAATGCTTGGGAAGGGAGGGGTTTCAGGCAAATAAGAGCCTTCTCTATCGCTCATCCTTGCCTGGGAAAAATGTTTTATGTGGCTTTGCAGACTGGGGAGCACGGGAACGTAAAGCCAGGTTTATTTCCATGTGCATGTCAATCCCCCTCGCCTCTCATACACACAGCTGCAGCGTACACAGAAATTTGCTTTAATACAGCCTGAAAAACCCAAGGATCTTCTGGCCTGGCTCTGGCTGCTACGTGTATGAAGGCAGATACACACTTCCTCGCATGCAGCAGTGCATCAGGAGCTTAAGCCGTGGCAGTCCTGCCTGTGCCTCCGACTTTGTTTATGTCAACAAGGGCAGGAATGTTGCACATCTCTGTAGATACAACCAAAGAAAAAAATTAGTGCATCTAGTCAATCTGGCTCAGTTTGAGCAGTTCTGGGATTGTGTTCTGAATCTTTTTTAGCAATCTTGAAAGGATAGAGAGAAATCTGTAATTAAATCAATACATATGTAAACGAGCATCTGCCACAGAACCAGTTTAACTTCTTTGTGTTAAACATGTATTTCTGTTGACGCATTATTTGTGACATATTCTTTGTACATAAGGGTGTTATTAAATTGGATTTTGGCTTGATTTAAGCAATTAAATGAGTCGAATCATTCTATGCATTTGCAGATTTTTTAAGCTGTTGTGTTGGCTCTTGATGTGTGTTCTTGAGACTGCGTCTCAGCTGACAGCTACTTTTATGATTTATGATTATACAGAAGTAGGTTTGGGTAAATCCTGCTGCTGATAAAATATCAGTGTTCGGGTTTTTTCTCCCCAAATGTAGCTGGATATGAAACTAAGACCCCTTCTCACAAGGCTGCATTTGGATTTGGTTTGTTTCTGTACTTCTCTAAAAGCCCTTCTGAAAACTCAGCCAAAGCAATGGCTTCAGCAACGTCAGTCTAATTCTTTGGTGACTCTAAACTCAAGTACCTCTATTTCAGTCACCTGGCATATAGTAAAAATACTGAGAGCCTGAAGTCTTTGTGGCATGACAGAAGATATTGTTGTTTTCGATGTAGGAAATCAATTTGGTCTTGCATTTCCTGAACACACAGTGCTGCCATTTACTCCCTGGATAAACATGAGCCATTATTATTCATTTCTTTTCAGGGCTTGGTTCAGAGCTTAGAGCTCCTTAAATCTCTCTTCAAAAGAAAAAAATATTCCTAGCTGCTCTCTTTGAAAAAAACATCATATTGGTGATTTTGCTGTCTGTGATCGTGATCACTCGTTCTGCAGGGACACTCCACTGTGTGCAGGGCTTGTGCATTGGGCTTGGGTGCTGCTGGCGTGTGGCTGGCAGGGTCAGAGGATGAGCATCTCTTCTTCCTGAGGCATACACTTATTTCTTCCTAAACTGGGAAATCCAGCTGTGTCAGTGTGGCTCAGTCAGGAAGGACGCTTGGTCTGGCCTCGTTAGATGGATATTTTTGGCTGCAGCAGGTTTTCGCCACATGTGCGTAGTCCCCTGTGCCTCTGGGTTATGCAAAAGCTGCATGTGCCTCTTCCCTTTTGCAGGGTATTTCTCCTGTCTCCGGCCTTGAGTTGCTTCCAGCACTGCAGCGGAAGGAGAGCGGGGGCAGTCCAAATAGCAAGGGTCACCTCTGGCTGCTTTTGCTTATTATTTGAGATCATTGGTGCTATTAGCGGTACTTTGCATGCCTGAGGATATGCAATGTGTTTGCGCGTACGCAATTAAGTTTGCCACGTGTTTGTCAATGGATTCATCGTGGTGCCAGTGATTGCGATGGATAGGTGGTGCAGGTCCCGAGTGACAAATGTCAGGATGCTAGTATGGCAATTCCAGGAGGCTCTGTCAGGACAAAGATAATCTGCTGTGTAGACGTCCAGAATGAAAAGATGCTCACTGATCCCAAAGACTTTAACATTTGTCATGCTCTGCTGCAGTCTTTGAACATCGCATTTGCTGTATAGACAGCAAAAGACACAAGAAAAAGAAACGTATTGCAATAAGAAGATATTTGGAAAAGCCACCCGCAATGCCCAGTGGAAGAGGGATAATTCAAAGCTCATGCATGCTCCCGGCACACTGCTTTGCATGTGTCTTAGCCCTCAAAAGGAGGCAGTAAGAGACTGCATGCAAGCCAGCTCTTCTTCCAAGGTCCTGGCTGCCACAGCTACTGCTGCTTCCTGGGGAGCCTCGCTGCGTTCCAGAGCTGCCCTCAAATGGCACAGCGTGGGAAGCCACTTCCCACCAGCTTTACCTTGGAGTAGTGCATAAAACGAGTGAGTTCCCACTGCTAAGGGAATGAAAACTGTAGAGCAGCTCAGCAAGGATCAGACAGACAGGTGAAACAAGGGAGAACAACTGTTTCTGTTGGAGCGTGTAACCAAGCTGTAGTGCTCCCAGCTCAGGGATGCCGTGGGGGACAGCAGTACGCACAGGTCTCCAAATGCTCTCTAAATGCAGGTCTCTGGGTGCAACCCCCCTTTTAGGAAGTTACAAACAAACTTTGATTGGCAAAGGTGGGTCCTTAATTTCCTTGATTTTCAGCTATGCTTGGAGGTAGGCATTGGATCTTTGTTCTTGGTGTAAGATGGCTTTTATGCCTGGTGTCTCCTGAGCTCCAGCTGGGCTGGGCTGGCATTGTAACTCAGCCCTCAGCCCATGAGATGTTGTGTGCTGAGCACCATGCAACCCCACCCCACGTCCTCTAATGCCGTGTGTGAACCAAAACTGCTGACCAATGTGCTGCCAATCCAGGTGAGATTTTCTGCCCCGCCACCACCGAACCTTGCAGGGGCACAGCAGTTCAGGATTCCCTTCTGCTGAGTGTTCCTTTGCCTTAATCACGCCCCAGAGCGGCTGAGTGTTGGGGCTCGGTGTTCACCGAGGCTGTATGCTGCGCCGGTGTATGAAACGCTCCAGGGCTCTTCATTAATTTTGTGGGCTCATATCCCCAGGACAGCTATGTAATTTCAAGAGCGGTTCATTTCCCATGCAGAGCTCTGGCCTTTTTCCTACCTGAGGCATAATTTTATGCACGACTTGCTGGCACCTTGCCACCCAGCAGGAGCCACCACTTTGCAAAGCATGGTAGTAGCAGCTGTTAGGGAAGAAATTTCCTTCTCCACCTGGGAGGGAGGAGGAAGTTGTCCCATCCCATGAACACTGGTTTTCTGCAAGCTGTGAGGAGGACATGGGAGCAGTGGCTGCAGATGCCCCATGATCCTCCAAGCCATGTTGCTGCTCCTGTGCTGTGGGGGGAGGGGTGGGCATGTCCTCACCTGTGCGAAGGGGTTGTAAATTGTGCTTTCTTTTGAGTCCTTATATGCAGCTGGACAGGGATTTCTCAGGGTTTTTGGAAATCTGCTTAGAGGAAGGAACTGGTCACTCCAGAGCTCTTTGGTCTTATCCCTCTTCTGACCTGGAGAAGTGTCACTGCATCAAGGTGGGCACAGTGTCCAGAGCTGGCATGGCTCTACAAAGTGTGAGCCCAGTGGGGTTTCAGTTTGCACACCTCAGTGTACACACAGCCTTGGCCTTGACCATCCTTTATGGGTAGAGATGGTTTCAGCTCCAGACCCCATGGCATGGCCGAGGCAGCTCACATGCCAGTGTGTCCGGGTGGGCTCCCACACTCTGTTCTTCAGCGAGAGTACTGCAACTTGCTTCTTACCTTGACTTCACTTCAGTTATTTTAGGAGGTTTGTAGGAGAAGGAACATCACGTAGGCATTGTGGTGGTGTCTGTGGTTACCTGCCTTCTCCTCTGCTGGATGCCGTGTGTGATAGTGCCTTTGGCATGACCAAGGAGAACCTGGTCTGGGTTTTGGCAGGGACAGTGTTTGGCAGCTCCTGAAATGGGCTAAAAGGACATAGTTGGGTCTAGGAGAGGTCCACTGTCTACTGTTAATCAGATACGGCCTTTCTGAATGGTTCTTTGCAGGCACCATGAACCTCAGGCTCCGTCTTCCTGGGAGATGGCTGTCCATCCTTGCCATGCAGGGATAAAAGCTTGCTTTACATGTTCTCCCTTTGAGCTCAAGTATGTGACAGAAGGTGTTATGAGAGGTCTGGTTTGTACTGAAATGCTTGCAGTATTATTTGAAGACTGGGGCTTGTTCTTAGAGACCTGAATCGTGTGCTTCTACCTTCTAGGACAAGCTCAGTGGTTTTTCTGGCAAGAGCAGACCAAGAGGTCACTTTTATGACTAAACTCTTCTGAGGCTGTTTTCAGCAGCCAGTGCTCGGAAGATGAACCTGGTAAACATTAGAAGAAGATTGTGTAATTGCCTGGTTTTGTGGTTTGTTATACTTTTGCATGGGTGGGCACTGTGGCGTGAACCTACTTTCAGTTCCATTGATGTTCTTGCCTTGCAAAACTAAAAGATCCTGATGACCGCCCCAGAAGCTGCATGGTCTGCTATTATTTCATGCACTGCAGGAGAGAATGGGGGAAAATTCACCTTCCTGCACCAAATCCAGGCTGTAGCTTTGAAACTGTCTCTGCATCATGTGGCACAGCCACAGACCTTCACAGTGTGGGGGGCCAGTTAGCAGAGACTAGAGGTGTGTGAGTGTGGCAGTACTGAGACTCAATACTGCACTGCGTAGTCATCAGCTGTAGTGACTCGGCTCAGTTCTTTGAGAATTAGGGTGAATTCACCCGTCAGGGAGCCAGGAAGGGCAGTGATGCTCCTCAGGAACCGCATTGCAGAGCGGGAAGTGAATGGGGCTGCGGGAGGGCTGGGACCTGGTGATGGGTTGACCTTGGCTGGCTGCCAGACACCCACCCAGCCGCTCTCTCACACCCCCTCCTCAACAAGACAAGGGGAGAAGATAAGATGAAAAAGCTCATGGGCTGATGTAAGGACAGGCAGATCAGATCACTCACCAGTTACCACCACAGGCAAAACAGGCTCAACTTGGGAAAAAAAGGGATCTGCTAATCCTGCAGCCTCACCTTGAGACAGAACCCACTCTGAAATAATATTGCTGTGAAGATTAGAGCTGACTTAGTGATTTTTCTCCGTATCCACTGAATATATTTGGCTGTTTCCATCTCTGGATCTTTACTCTTCACACCAACAGTGATGATTCATTTTACCAGTGATGAAATTGAGACCAGTTGACTTATCTAAGGTATCACAAGCAACTAGTCACAGGCAGCAAGAAAAAGCCAGTGCCCTGCCTTCCAGATCTTTCCACCTATATGCCCAGGTGGTGAAGACTAACAGGATCCACATCCCGGCCAGTTCCTGGCCTGCCGCAGGGTGTAGGGAAGCTGATGCTAGGGAACCGGCTAGGATGTGCTCTGGGTTTGTTTTCGTTTCCCTTAAACCACTTAGCCCTGGTTCCAGTACGGTTCCGCCAACTTACTGTCACCAGGCTGACAACACTCAATACTTACGTGGGTAGATTTTCTTGTGGCTCAGCAAAATGGTGATAATTTCTTGACAGCTGCACATTCTTCTTCCCCTCCCTGAAAATTGGGGGAAAAAGGTCCTTTTTCTGTCCTTATGGTTAGTGCCCAAATGGCACTTTCCACACCCAAGTGGTGTTTTCCTTGAACAGGGTGTCTGGGGTTTTTCTTTCACTGTGTTTTGCAGCAAGCGGCCATTTCAGCATGCAAACCGCTCTGATTACATCATGTCTGTGTGGTAGTTCCCTCCAGGTGTGCAGGGCTTTTTTAGGCCAAAGGTTTTCCTCTTTAAAAGAAATGCTGCTTTTATGCTGAAAGGGAATTACAACTTCTGGGTTTTGGTGACTCGTTTTGGTAAGAGAGAAGCGTATCCCCCACCCTGGGCTTATGACGAGCTGCTCTGGAAAGAAGAAGGTGTATCTTGAGCAGAATCTGGGTATCCCCCCGGCCAGCTTCCATCAGCTGACATGGTGGAGATGTGGGGATGTGCTGCCTGGGACACTCGCTGAGCCCAGGCTCAGCAGGAGAGCTGAAATCCCATGGCTCTGCAATTTGATGTCAGGATCTATCCCCTGAACCCATGACCTAACCTAACAGCTAACACGTGAGGCACATAGCTCTGGGTCTGATTTATTATGCATGAGATATGTTTGGAGGAGCCTTTTGCAGATGAAGCTTGTTTCTTTGGTGTGACTTGATCGTGGGGGAGCTGCAAGTGGATAATCATCTTCATTTTAGTTTTTTAGCCACATCCCCTCCTAAGTCAGAGTGCTTGAACAAGCCATGTTTTTCTGTAGCTCTGCAGGAACTTTGTCCACACCTTATGGGAAACCTCTGGGAAGGCTGAAGACCAGCTGAGACACTCAGCACTCTTCCCAGGGGGTTTCCAGCCACCAGCCCATCACAGCCTGAGCATGGTGGAACAGGAGCCAGAGCAGAGCTCCCACATCACGCAGCAGCCATGTGAGAGGGGCCGGGGCTGGGGCCAGGGCCGGGGCTCCCAGCATGGCAGTCGTTCTGCGGGAGCTGCCTGGGTGTGCGCCTGGCCCCTGTGGTAAATGTGAGATGAGCTGAGGTCTCTCAGCCCTCTGCAAATAGGCTGCAGGCTGCAAGCTCCAAGAAGCATCATGTGTCTGCCAGTAAGAGTGACTTGTACCTAGAAACTGCAGCGGATTTGCTCCCAGTGTCCGTGGGATACAGGAGCCGGGGCTGCAACTTCTGCCATCATGTTCCTGGAAGGATGTGAGATGCCCTGCTTGCGTGTTGGGCCTATGATTCACCCAGGCTGGCACCACTTCTTGGAAATGCCTCTCCTCTGGCCTGAAAATGGCAGAGGGGAATGATGAAGCTGGCATATCCAATGTTGTATCACCACCAGGCGCTAAGCGTGGCCACATCTGTTGACCTCATTACTCATTTTCAAGCATGCTGCACCCTTTGCAGAAAGGATGCTTAGCATAGACAGCTCAGCAGGGTGTTTGGACACCTGCATCCCTCTGGGCAGTGACCAAAAAGAATTCAAAGCAGGCCTTCCTGCTGACAAGTGTGTCTGGCTGCGATGAAAATGGTGTGCCAGTAGGCAGGAGTGCTCGAGCTGCAGCACAGCCTTTCGCCACTGGTACCTGTGTTGAAAAGGAACCATCTCCCTTGGGAAATAAAGTATTGGTGGAACACCTCATCTACACAGCAACCGTGGTTTTAGCTTTCTCACTGATTAGAAGGAGAAACATTTTAAAGACACTCATGTTGATCCTTCTGGTAGCACCATCCCGCTCCATCTGGTGCCCCCCCCCAGTGCACTGCAGGGAGAGGCAGTTCCTGGCGTCCGTGATGCAAGCTTTATATTTGTCATCATGCTGCCACCATTTTCCTCTGCAGAAGCCCCCTGAGCTGCTGGGACTGCTGGTGTGGAGGTGAGAGTTTGGGGCTGAGGCCATGGTGCTCCCAGCAGCACGATGCACTGACCCTCCAGCCACCTCCAGCTGTAGAGGTCCTGCACACGTGGTGCACGCCAGGACTCCGCTGTGGAGGAAACCAAAAGAGAAAATTAATTCCTGCTGTGTTTAAACACTCCCACTTATCACACACAGCCACCTCTGCACTGCTTAGGCGTGAACTTAGTAACGCACAAGCTGGGGCTGGGGTGCTGGTGATATCCTTGTCCTTATGGCTGGGTGTCTTCCCTGGTCTCTGCAGCCAAAGCTCCTTTGCTTTGCAGCACTGGAAAGAGGGAGCTGCCTCAGTGGCCAGAATTTAGTCCAGGAGGTACCTTCCCACACTGGCGGGATGGTTTCCATAGCACCAGGGTTGTCTTTCTTCTATTTCCACTTCTGCATGCGTGAGTTCCTTCTAATTTTACTAGTGAGGTGATGCTGAGTTGATCTTGCTCAGGTTTCTGTGCACAGGCAGTGGTTCCTACAAAAGAGGTGCTGTCCATCCTTGCCTGGGGGTTGTCCATGACACTGTGGTGGTCGGTGAAACCAGGCAAGTGGGGTCAGAGCTCAGCCCGGACCTGGGCTTTGCACTGCTTCTGGTCATGGCATGGGGGCTGCCAGGCTGGCTGGGGGCTGTCACTTGCTCTTCCCCACCGTGGCTGCCAGCGCGTTGGCTGGTCACACACTAAGCCAGACGTGGGCTCTGTGCTGGCCCTGCTCCCATGGACTGTGGGGTAAGCGGAGGTGGCTGGACCTCGAGGAGACACATGCCAGCCACGGGGGGCTGCTTCCTCAGCTGTGCAAAGGAAAACCTGCATCTGAGGTCTGTTCAGACAGAGATATTCCTGAAACATCAGTGCTTTATGGAAGTTGGACATGCTCTCTTCTTCAGGCAGGGCTTGTCCCTGGCCTGAGCACTAAGAACATTGTTATGTTGGCAGCAGGTTTTGCAGGTTTAGTTTGCTCTCCTCTCGACAAAGCCCTTTGCTCTGCAGCCTGAGGACTAGCCTGAGCCATGCCCATATCCCCGGGGCACAGGGCAGCCGGGCTGCATGTGTGCTTGGCTGCAGGGCTCCTCTGGCATCACCTGTGGCATCACGTCCAAACATGGAGGCCCTTTGTTTTTAGCAACAACTTTCCGGGTGGCTGTGTGCGGCAGGGATGGAGGGATGGATGGGACAGGGAGGGGAGCCTGAGAAGTCAGTAGATGGCAGAGTTGTTTTAGCATCTGCTCTCTGATGTGTCTCTTGCAGGCTCACAGGGATTTTATGATGGATTTGTTATCAAAGCTCATATCAGTGGCCCAAATCTCGGGCCATTGCAGCCTGGCCTAGGACCAAGCTGGGGCTGGGGCTGCCGCAAAACAGCTGGTGGGGGGCAAGCGTTCACACCATCATGCTGCAGCAGCAGCAGGGCTGGCACTGTGCAGGGAGAGGGCTCCTCACGACGCCTACGTCGGCTCAGAGCATCACGGCTTACGGCGCTGAGAAAAAAGGGCTGTGGGTTACCATTGCAGTATCTATTGCATGCCATTGAAGGCAATGCTGCTCTGCCTTTGCATTGCTTTGCAAGAGATTCAAGATCTGTTTTGCTGCCTCCGACCATGTGTGCATCGTCTTGGTTGGGCTCTCAGACTGAGCGTTACTAGAGAGCGTGGCTGCACGTGGATTTCCACCTGAGCACAGATCCCTCCTGCCCTGAGGCGCTGCTTTCTCCATGGGGATGGTTAGTCTCAGGCAGGGGCTGAGGATTTTCTCCCCAGAGCGCTCAGGTCAGAGCAGTGCTCCTTGTCTGCCCCTCACCCCTTTGGCTGCTCACCCTTGCTGGCCGATCTATCACCAGCAGGGTCACTCTCTCTTGCTCACCTTGGGGCCGTGCATGATCCCAGGGATGCCAGTGATCCTGAGGGATAAGCACAGCCTCTCTGGGGATTCAAAGGTCAGCAGGGGGAGAGAGAAGAAATGACAGTGAAGGCTGAAAGGGGATGCAGTGAAGAGCCCCGGAGGTGATTCTCACAGTGGTGAAGAAAGCTCTGTGATGAGAGTCTTATGGAAGTTGATGTATGTAAGGTTTTGAAAAAGATGAGTAATTTGCATCAATATTGCCTTGGCAGGGGGATTGTGGTTTAATGCAGGAGAGAAAGGCAGAAGATTAAATTAGTGACTGCCAAATCAAGTCTAGCAGATTGCCCGTCTCTTGGCAATTTCCAATCAGGATCCCGATGATTTGCTGCAAGATGTGTCAGTGCCACGCAGCCCCGGTGGGATAACCAGGCACAGCTAGCCCGGGGCTCAGCCAGCGCAGGGGCTCACTGCAAACCTCCAGCTGTGGAGGGAAACGCTGTGCAGGACAGCAGCTCACCTGGGTTGTGTCTCACTCACCTCCTATGACAGAATCCACCCAAAATCCTTGGGGTCCCATCCATCCCAGTGCTGCATATGGCATCACCTCCTGAACTTGGTCAAGAGCTGTGAAACCCTCCTTAGGGCACAAAGCAAACCCTGACTTACGGCCGTGTCCCACCTGGGGACCCTCGCAGGGTGGTGGGAGCCAAGGGATGGGTGGCTGTACCATGGCAAGGCTGGGTTTGGCCCCATGGAGCCCAGCAAGTGCTTGGATCTGGCTGCAGTAGCGGCTGCTGGGTGCTCAGCCCCACAGGGTGGGGAGGAATGGCAGGATCCCCCCACTCCTCCCGAGGCTTTTGTTTTGTTCGCAAAGTCCCACACGGATTCAGAAGATGTGGTCCTGGCTGCCTTTCGGTCCCGTCTCAACGGGGTGGGCGGGGGAGGAAGGGGCGATGCAAACGTGATGCCGGGACCCTCCCCACCCACCCCATCGCACTGTGCCGTGGGAGGCAGCCGCTGGCATTGGCAGCCCCGCAGCCTCCCGCAGGTTTTGCTTTTCCCTGCTCCTACCCTCTCCTTTCACAACATGAAAGGGCAGAATCTCGCCCAGGCGTTTCACTGCGGCTTTGATGGTTGCAGGCCCCCGCACCCTGTGCCGGGGAGAGCTGCTTTCAGCACCCGGCTGAGTGCGGGGGGATGCATGGGATGCTCCCGCGCCCTTCCGCTGTGACTCAGGCAGCAGGGGCTTGTTTGGCAGGGCTGGGGCCACGGAGGTCCCAGCACCAGGCTCTATTTTTAGGAAGCCAGGATAACTAGATGCAGTCATGAGAGCAAGAAGTTTCTAGTGCGATTTGTGGTTTCACAGCTTTGGTAAGGCTCAGCACCAGCAGTTTAGAGGCTGGGTGCTCTCCGTGGCTCAGCACAGCAAGGCTGGTATTGCTGCCCAGATGTGCAGCCCAGATGTGGCACAAGAGCCACATGCCCTTCGCGGCCCTCCATCCTCTGTGGGGTCACTGGGGCTTGTTTCTCTGACTTTCCCTGCTCTCCACACAGCTCGATCCCCTTGGCAAAGGCCAGCTCAGGGTGTGTCTGGTACAGCAGGGCAGGGAGGTGAGGAGGGGTGGAGGGAAGGGGGCACAGGGGACAATGGCCCTCAGAGCAGGGTGGCTCAGTGGGACAGCAGCAACCCAGTGCCATCCCCTACAGCTTTCCCATTGCTCTTTGCTGCTCTGGAGGGTGGCAGAGAAAGGGCAGATGTTGCCTCACATCTCTGGGGAAAATGCAGTGGAGATGGCACACTACACCCTGCTCTGATCTACCTGCTGAGCAGCGGGAGCCTGGAGCAGCTCATGTTCATGTCTGCTGGAGCTTGGAACTTTTGCTGACCTCTGCATGAGTGCCTCCATAGCTGAGGGCCATGACGAATGAGGGGGCTGCAGCCTGCCATTACCGCCATAGTGGCTATAACCACCATCTTCTGCTCTTTTCTTCCACAGAGAGAGGTGACCGTAACAAGCCTCAACACCTTCGACTATCCCTGAGGCTTCTTCTTGCTGCTCCAGACTCCAAGAGCTTTCTCTCATTCATACCAAGGTGAAAAATGAACAAACCGCAATGCAACTTTTCCTTCTACAGATGCTGGTGAAGTTTTCTGTGGTGTTCTGGCTATGTCTGTTCCTTCTTCCTCTCCAGTGATGGGGTTGTCCTGGAGACACGAGAGCTCAGAGGATGCAGGAGAGGGAAAAGCCTAAAGAAGTGATAAAGCAAATATGGTGGAAAAGCTCAAATTCCCCTTCTGCCCATGGCCCTGTGCTGAAGAGACTAATTTAGGTTTCTCTCATAGGTTCCCTTCTGCATCCCTCCCACGGCATTGCAGACAAACTCCTTTTGTGACTCAGAATAAAATCTTCTTTTTGAATGTCTTGTCCTTAGTACTGCAGAGCACCCAGCTTTGGTTAATTGTCAAGAGCATGTGGGGTGAGCAGCACATTTTAAAGAACTAGTCATGAAACCACAGCGGGCACCCAAAAAAAACGAAAAAAAAAATCAATCTCTTCTTATCAGCTTTCACCTCGCTGTCTTCAGAAATGCTCCCAGCCTTTGCCAGATCACCGGGGCAGGCAACCGGATATTTTCTCGGTAAACAAAACTCTGAGTGCTGAGTGCAAGTGGAGACAATTTGCTGATCAGCGGAAATACCGCAACTAGGTCAATAGGAATGCAAGTGATGGATCACATTTTCCCATCGTCTCACCCGGAGGTTTTCTAGCTGGAGGAACTGTGCCAGTTTGGGCTCACAAGTGGGTAGTTACGGTTATGTTCAGACGGTTTGGGGGGTGAAAGTAAGCCCTGTTGGTTTCTTGGTGGTGGGCTCATCACCAGGTGAAGGTGTGACTTCACTTTCCCTGGGGTTATCCCATGCAGGCAGACTCTTCCCTCAGGTGTTGGGTCCTCTCTCTGTTGCCCATCGTCCCTCTGGACCATGCCCCTCTTTCCCCAAGGCTGTGTCCCCTCTCTGCTGTGGTGCCCCATGTTCCTACAGCAGCTAAGTGGTCAAGGATGTGCAACCATGCCACTCCCTGGCCCTGGCATGAGGCAATGTGGGTTTTGAGGGTTTTGAGTCTTCCTCCTCATCCCTAGCATCTATGTGAAGCAGCGGGGCAGCAACAGAGTGTGTCCCCAAGGACCACTGGCACAGCACAGCCTGCGGCAGCTCTGTCCTCCAGGCTGCCTGGCTCTGAACAGTAATGGTGATGGGACGGCCCAGCGGGGCCCTACCTTCCCCAGAGCTTGGTCGGCACCTCCTGGTAGAACTGGTCCTACCAGCACTGACTCCTGGCTCGAGCTGGAGCAGCTGCAGGACCTGGTGCTGTGGGGTGGAGGAGGCAGCTCCCCAGGGCTTGCCGGGGTGGTGAGGGGCTGGATTGCTGACATGGAGCAACGGTTTCCTGAAGAGGAGCTGCCAGCCTGCCCTCCCTGCTGATGAACCTCTGCCAGGTTTCCCGCTGTCATATTTTCCACCCAGTTTCTCCCGTCAGGGTGCTGGTGACTAGTAACTCTCAGTTTCCTGGTTTGCAGCACAAGTCAGCCAAGTCTCTGGTGATGTTTTGTGCTGGATACCCAAACCCGGAGCCTTTCCCCATCCTCCTCACCGAACCTGGCAGCCCCTCGGAGGCTGCCGCTGGCTCCAGCCTCCCCAGCAAGGTGCATGCAATGGGGCCAGCGATGCACTCAGTGTTTCCGGCATTACCTACAGGTTCTTCTCATTTCGGCGAAACAGTGACATGTGGCTATCCAGAAACGGCTTTGAGAAGGTTTCGTCTGCCGAGGACAGCCAGGGCTCAGGAATAGCTGTGCAAAACCTTGCTTGCTACTCTCTGCAATGCTCATTGCTGTGGTTTCACACATTATGGGCTGCCTCTCAGTCCCGACACTCAGGATTCGGGGAAAGTAGTAAGTGATGACTTCTCATGTCATTTTTCTTCTCATGTAGAGATTTCCCCCAAATGTGAGTGATAAACTCAGAGGAAACTCTGAAGAGCCTTGGAAAATGCCTGTGAGTGCCCTGGGGCTGAGGCTTTGGGGAGTGGGCACTGATCCCCGCAATGGCCTCGTAGCCCTCAGCTCTGCGGGGTGTCCCTGGGGACGCTCACCATGAAATGGTTTTTGCCTGTGACAAGCTCACAGGGGTGTGGCAGGGATGGTGTGTAGGAGCTCGGTGTCAGATGAGACCCCTGTGAGGAGACCAGGGATGGCCTTTCCAAAGATAATTACAATTTTAAGATAAAAAGGAGTAAATCCAGTGGCTTAGCAGCCCCCACAGGCTGTGTGCAAGCTTGGTCCCATGCATAGCAGGGCTGCAAGCCCAAGGTACTGAGTCCAAAGCCCTGCTGAGGCCAATGGGACCCCCTTTTGCCAGCTAATTCAGTGCACTCCCAGCATTGTTTGGGTCACCCAGCTCCTGCCAGGAGGATGCTCCTGTGGGGGCTGGGAAGCTTTCAGCAAGCTGGAGAGCAAGGCAGTCCTTGGATGGCAAGGGTGCACGGGCAGCCCTCAGGGCATGGGCATCCAGGAGCAGGGACCCCAGGGGCCACTGACTCCTCTAGAAGGTGAAAGTGTCACTGAGGGGCTGGGCCCGTTGCTGGCAGCCCCATCCCAATGCTCCCCTCATCACAAAGGGGACAGTCCTGGCACAGCAAGGGGTCACACAGCTCCAAAGTACCAGCCAGGGCCTCGGCCCCAGGCTGTCCTCTGCTCAGCCACTGAACTGCTGTCCACGAAGACCCTGGTACTGTCCCACACTTGTGATTTGGATGCTATTTTTAGGAACGCGGTGACGTGCCAAGGTCAAACACTGACTTGGTTGCAGACATGTTTGTGCTTTGTTAACAGCTTTTGCACTTGCAGCTGAGAGTGCTCTAACCACACAGGACAGGATGCGAGAGAGTGGGTAGACAGCAAAAGCAAACGCCGGAGTCCATCCTGCAGCGCTCTAAGCAGCCCCGACAAGGCGCTGTGTACCCTCCTCTCCTGGGCTGCTGGAGACCAGCACCACGATAAGCGCCCCACTGCTTTTAGCAGGATCTGACCCTTTATTTGCTGCGTGCACATCTGATAAGAGGATTGCCTTTAGCATGCTGCTTTCAAAACAACTTTACATGATGGTTTGATGACTGCCTTCAAACCAGAGCCCCAGTGCTCCTTGCAGTACGGCCTTGCAGCCCTCCTCCTCTGCACCCCAATAGAAACATAGATTTATCCTCTTTACATGGAAAAAAGGAGTTCTGTTGATTGTTGTAGGCAGTGAGGACCTCTCTGCATTTACCCTGAATTATTGTATCGGTGGTGCATGGCTGCACAAGTGTTGGATGCCTGAAGAGCTCTGAGACAGGGCAGGGAAGGCTCAGGGGCAGGACCTCTGCAGAACCTGCTGCTGCTCCAGAGGTGTGGGGACATGCACAGGTTGCCCAAAGTTGCATGGAGGCGATGCTGGAAGGTCAGCAGCTGGCAGGAGTGCTCAGCACCCCCAGCAGCCTTTCTCATGCTTAGATATATAGATATAGGTAACATGGCTAAGTGGGGACAGGGTCTGAGCATGTTTCTTCCCTTGGGTGCAGGAAGAGCACCTCATTGGGGTACTGACAAAGTTGCTTAAAACTTGACTCTCCAAGCACCAAGGCCTGAAATCCTGCTGACTCTTGAGAAGCATGAAAGCTGTGCCCATGCTGGTGTCCCAATGCCTGTAGAGATGGTCATAAGGATAATCCAGCCTACCCAGGCAGAAACTTCACCCATGGGGAGCATGAGGGAAGACCAGAAACCAGCACAACCCACCTGCCTCAGCCAAGCATCCTAGCTGCAAAATGATCCTTCCCATGAAGGAAACAGAAGGCAAAACCCCTCTCTTCTCCTTTTGGGAAAGAGCCAACTTTCTGAGTGCTTCCTAGCCCCTGGTAGCCCACACTGCAGTTCAGCAGCTCTGTCCTGGGTTTCACAGTCTTCATTTCTTTGAAGATGACTTGCCATGAAACTTTCATCCACAGCAGGAAAAAACACTGAGGCATAGTCTGGAGTGTTTTGAAGGTAAATATGAATATATGGAATAAGAGCATCTCTCTCTGTTTCTGGTAGAACAGTAGGAAAAAGCATGGAAGTGCACAGGAGAAGAAAGCCTAAGCAACCTTTTTTTGTTGTGGGAGACAATAGTGAACAAACCTACCCACTACGAAGAGATTTTTCCAGGAAGTGTAGGTTGCTGCAACCTGTATCCCTTGAGCAGCGGGTGCTCGCACAACAGTTCTCATGCTACTTGCAAGCAGCACATTTGAAGGAGCCCCAGCAAACGTGCACGGAGGATGAACGGACCCTACAGCCCTGAGACACCCCGACCCATGAGCAGCACCTCACCCAGCACGATGAAAATGTTCATGGGCTTCCTCGCTGTATTTATTGTAGCACAGACGATTGGGACTGTACTCTTCTGTTTGTATCTTCACATGAAGATGGATAAGGTAAGTGTAGAAAGTAAAGTGTCTCTGCTGGACTGCTAACATGATTTGTCTTCAGCCATGGCAAGATGTGCTCACCAAAAGGATGAACACGGTAGAAGATGATGCTGGCCACTGTATGGATGCGGGAATGGCATTTATTACACCTATGTTCTCATTTCTGCTTTTATTTGCCACTGAGATATACACCAAGGAAGAGATCTGTTACCTTCATTAACAAAACAAGAATGGATTAATCCAGAAGAGCTGTAATAGCAAATCTGTCTGCCGATGGCCAGTCTGGGGAGAGGAGAGTGTGGCTTAAAGACACAAATGGCTATTTTAGGGTCATTGGTGGTTTTCTGGTGCCGCAGCACTTGGCAGCGCTGTGATGCTAAACGCAAGGATGAGGGGTCCAGAAATGACGTTTTATTAGTGTTTGCATGTATGAATTTTACCAACATCTCACTTCAGATGATGTCTTTCTGTTCAGGGAAGAAAAGAGTGGATCTTAGTACTTTGTCTTTTTTTGAGGAGACACAGTATCAGTGATTTTGTCCCATACTTGGGACAATATTTACCAAAAAATTACAAACTATAAAGCTGGTTTTGAGGTTGCATGACTGCAGCTGCACTGCACGATGCTTAAAATCACCAATCTAAAGCTACTTTCATCCAAACCAGAAAAGAGTACCAGCTAAAGAAATGTGTCTAAAACTCAGAATGAGTCGTCCTTACCAGATACAACGATAAGATCGTCATTACTGATTTCTAAACGTGTTGTCTCAACTTAAATTGAAATTCTGATCTTCAAGGGTAGAGGGCAAACCCTGAGCTAAAGGGTCTTAAAAGTCAGGGGGATAGAGGGGGACTTTGCCGCACAGAGGCTGCAGCCTGGGGTGAAGGGGCGAGTAGAGGGTCCCCAGCAGAGTGAAATGCGCCCGCACGGGGCTGTAGCAGAGGATCAGAGGCAGCCAAAAGGCAGTCACGGGTGGCAGGAGGATTTCAGATGCCTTGAGAGCTCACAGCAGGGCTCCAAACCCAACCGTCTGCATCCCAGCACTGCCTGCGACTGAGCGCTCTGCCAGGCTGTGCGTCCTCATGTCCGACTGCACCTCTCTTTACTGTTTAGCCAAATGTAATGTTTTTACAAAAAAAAAAGGTGTAATTTCAAAAATCAGTATTTTTTTAAATATATCTATACGTTCTTTTATTAGCTTTCTGATTTTTTTTAGCCTGAATCTCTTGGCAGAATTCAGCCCTAACACACAAGTCCTTTTGGTCTCTTGGCAGCTCTTTCAGTCGATAAGCTAGCTGAAAAAATGAAATGCCACCCCGCACAGGCAGGGCAGCGCAGGGCTGAGCGAGCATCCTGGCTGCCTGCTGGGGCAGCAGCAGTGAGCCCTGAGCCACTTGCTGAGATTTCTGTGCTGCTGTCTATAAATGCAGGTGGATGGATATTTGCCACGTGCCTTTTGGAAAAGGCAGAATGGGTCATTTAACCTGATTATCATGTTGATAGAAAATGAGAAGAGGCTCCTGAGCAATCCTCCTCTCATCCAGCGTTGCCAAGCAGGGTCAGCCCCGTGGGTGCGATTCCCGGCAGATGTGGGTACAGATGCTGTGCTGGGTGGCTGTGGAAGTGGTTGGTACCCACAGTGGGTCTGCCCTGATTATCCCCATGCTGGACAGCAAACACTGAGCTCTCCAGGCTGCGATACAGCATAGCTCTGCTGCTTGTGGTCCAGCTTTCTCAGTAGCATCCCACTCACCCTTTCTTCTCTCCCGCCTTGGCAGATGGAAGAGGTGTTGAGCTTAAATGAAGATTACATCTTCCTGAGGAAAGTGCAGAAATGTCAGACAGCAGAAGGTCAGAAGTCAACATTATTGGACTGTGAAAAGATTTTAAAGGGCTTCCAGGACCTCCAGTGCAAGGTACACTGCTGTTAGGCGGATAAAGACCCTTCTGAAGGTGGAGTGGGGCTCCCAGGCACACACACAGTTTCACCCAAAGCTTTTTTTAAAACCATGGGTGCCCTTTACCTTGAGGCTGCGTAGTACACACCCTTTTTTACACTATATTCTTTCTCCACTACATTTTTCCACTATATTGACATCAGCAAAAAATCTCATCCTTTTTTTTTTCTCAGAATGGTGTTGGTCAGAGCATGCCCAGCTGCGGCATGCTGAGGGATTTGCAGCAGGAGGGACAGAGCCGCAGCCGCCCTGGGTCTGCACTTTGATCCTGGTCTAAAAAATGTTGACTTTCTGCAAGTCTGGCACCTTGCTCAGATTCTGTGCCAAGTGCCTGTGAGGACGCTCGCAGCCGCCTGCTGCTGGGAGCACCTTTACACCCACTTTGCCCAGGTGTCGATGACGGTGCAAGGCTCAGGCCGGGCAGCATGGCTCCTGCCATCTGCCGAGGAGGAAGACGATGCTGTGCAAATGCCACCCTGTGGGCTCAGGGACGGCACCTCCAGCTGGTCAGCTCCTCACATTTGGGTGCAAAAGAGCCATTCTGCACTGTGATGTCCTCCCAGAGTGCCTGAGGGCTGCCCTGCCATGGATGAGGTGCTCGCAGCCCCCTCAGCCATTGAATTCGCTGTTTAAGTGGGGCTGTGCTGGCCAGAGCAGGCAGGAGAGGGGCATTTCTTCCTCATTGTCAGTGCCCAATGGCATCAAATGCCTCAGCTAAACTTTCAGGTTTGCATCAGTACCCAAATGACAACAGAAAATTGTGTCTGCTCAGCAGTCCTGAAAACCCCATCTTGTTGGGACAGGGATGGGCCCAGCTTGCTACAACTGGGCTTTCTGACATGGTTTTAAAAGAAAAGGAGATGGGTTTTTGTTTCTTTTTTTTTTTTTTTCTCCAAATAATCTTTCCCCATCACATCATTTTAATTGCATAAAACTAAGATCATAAACCCTACAAACCCCCTTCTGCAAACAGCCAGTCAGCCCATGGCTGTATGTGATGCTGGGGAAGGTGTTGGAGAGGCTCTGTGGTTTTGGGTACCCTCTGCCAAGAGCTGTCAGGGCCAAGCAGCACCAACCTGCGTGATGCCCAGAGCATCCTTTACACAGAGGCTTTCAAAATTGTTGATTTGTACATCTTTAAAAAAAAAAAGTATGTTTTTTGTGTTCTTTCAGGATGGAGGAGCCAGTAAAGGGCAGCCCCAGTTTGAAATGCAGAGAGGTGAGTTTCCTGGTGCTGCCAGCACACACATCGCTTGCTGGGGCAGGAGGAGTAGCTTGGCTGGGGAAGGGGCTTCCTTCACCCTGCAACAGCCCGCTGGTTCCCCAGGGCATGGCATGGAGGCAGGGGACAGGGTCAGGGTTTGGAGCATCCCCATGGGGTAGGACTGTGCGTGGCATGGGGCTGGCAGATCGGGGCACTGGGCATGGTTGTCTCACCAGGGCAGGTGGCTCTGGGTGCTATGTTACCTGAAGTCCGTGAAAATTAATCCAAAATTAAACCTGTGGCTTTTTTGCATTGCAGGCCATGCACACCATGAATATCCCCATTTGATGCACAACAATGAGACATCTGTGGAAGGTAAGGGGTGGGCACATTGAGGTCCTGTTCCTGCGGTGGGCAAGGTGGCACGGTCTCCTCTGCAGGCTTTATCCATCAGAGGGTCCCCCTCAAAGGCGACTGAGTGTCGTTGCTGAGCAGAGGCCTCCTAACTCAAATCTGGGGACTTTGGAGACAGTGCCTCTGAACTGGATTTGACCCACAGAGAAATACCAAGGGTGGGAGGTGCCATGGCCTCTGCAGAGGAGCTGTGCTGCCCGGGGAGGGGGGCAGTGGGTACCAAGGCATCAGTAACACTGTCCTTTCCAAATTGCAGCAGAGAAGAGGCAGCCGATTGCAGCCCACCTGGCAGGTCAGAGGAGCAACAAGACAGTCTCAGGTAAGACAGACCCACTTGACACTGCCTTGGCCAGGGAGCCAGCAAGGCATGGCACTGTGCATCCCCCAGCGGGGCCTTGCAATCCTGCCCCGTGTCTGTGTAGGGCCAGGGACCGGGACAATACAACTCCAGGATGAGACCGTGCCCCCAGACCACAGCGAACCTCCCAGTGGGCACGTCACCACGTGTGCCTGTGCCGCATGGGGTTCACGCATCCCATGCCGGCTGTCCTCAGTAGCCTTATATATGCCTTCCTAGAAATGTACCTCAATGGCTTAATCTTT
Organism: Phalacrocorax carbo; assembly: GCF_963921805.1. NCBI lineage: Eukaryota > Metazoa > Chordata > Aves > Suliformes > Phalacrocoracidae > Phalacrocorax > Phalacrocorax carbo. Next base: position 8,892,197 of record NC_087523.1, on the reverse strand, counting down.
ATGGTGCTTTTTATGAAGGGAAAACTATTTCCCTTTGTATCTAAGTAAACCAATCTCTCACTTCTCTTTTGGACTCAAAACACAATGCTTTTGTTCTCCTGGCCGTGTCCTGCTGGGGCGGCTGCTGCAGGAGGGCTCTGCTGGCATAGTGTATCTGCCAATCTAATGATGTTCTCACCTGTAGTGGTCCTGGCAGCCATATAGGCTGGCTGATACTTTGCATTCACAACATAGATAGCTCCAAACTGATCCTAGCAAGCTGCACTTATTCACAGCCATGGCCACATTAGGTTTGCGAAATGCCTGTGAGTCCGTTCGCATTTGTGCATCCCTCTGCACAGACCACGCTGCTCTCGCGGCTCCGTCCCCCAGCATAGCCTCAGCTAATGGATGTCCTGCAAGAGCAAGGATTACTGAAGCAAGTGAGAGCTTGCAAGGTCAATTTCAATCTAGCAAGGATTTCACAATCTGAGCATGTGTGATTTAATTCTGGAGTAACTGCCAGTAATCGGCAACTGCTCTTTCCATCTCTGACGCAGCATTTCACCCAGAGCTCAGTCTACCTGTGGAAAGCTTAGTGTTAGATAAGATCAAAGAAGCGAGAAGCTTGCTGCACTTTAAAACTCCCTGCTTAAGCATTTGTTGAGCCTATACAGCAGGGTGAAATTGCCCAGAGAGCAGCAGCTGCCTGGAGCTCAGCTCCGTGCCTCAGCAGTTGGGCACAGAGGAAACGTCCCTGTGGGATGCACAGGCAGGGACCGCAGGCTGTGTGGCTCCCCCAGCACCACACGTGCTGCCCCACTGTGGGGACTGGGACCCTGGGCTGGGACAGTCGAACGCGTTATTGCCCATGGAGCTGGGTTGCTCATCCCTAATGCTCTCGCAAGTGTCTCTGTAGGCTGGGGAAGGTGGAAGTCATAGCTGAGCTCAACCCCTATGGCCGTGGTTTGCTGGTCTCTGTATTGACTTATCTGTACCAACGCCAGCAGAAGTGTGTGCTCATGAGCTACTCCCGTGACACCGATAGTGCCCCAACAGCCATGCCAGTAGCAGGTCTATGTGAGCAGTGGTGCTGGTTGTGGGAGGCAGCACTTGCCATGTAAAACCCTTCCAGCTCTGCTCCCTGTCAAGGACCAAACCTCTGGGACAATTATTTTTGCACTTCCTTGGTGAAGTCTCACCTTGTCCAGAGGCCAAGTGGAGGAGGGACTTTGGAGGAAAGGCAGCACCTAGTTTGGAAAAACTATGTGCCCTGTGATGGGTGCCTCTGAAGATAGGAGCTGCAGTGTGTTTTGACATTGTTCTGAGGGCTCGGAGGCTGTGCCACTGAAAGCTGTGGAGATAGCAGTCCTACAGGGGCCGGCACGGGGGTGTTTGGCCTGTAGTAACAACTGTGCGCAATCCTCCACCCTAATAATTTCCACTTGGTTGGGTGAAGGAAGCAAAATGCTCCTCCGCTTGCATAATCTATTCAAGAGTGTCAACGCCAGTGACCAGAAACATGGGTTAAACGTGTCCTGGCTGCGGGGAAGGGAACCCTGCTTCTCTGGGCTAGGGATGGTGTCCTGGGGTGGTCAGGACCCACCCCCACACCCCACAGCAGACACAGGCTGTGATGCCAAATGTCTGTGGGGTGTTCCCCCAAAATCAGCCTGCCAAACTGGATGTCTCCTTCTCCCAGCTCATCTGCATTGCTTTCCTCCTACAGTGCTAGAGTGGAAGACAACGATGTATGGCCCCATGAACAACAAATTGATATCCTACCAGGAGGGGAAACTGAAGGTGAAGGAAGCAGGGCTCTACTACATCTACTCTCAAGTCAGCTTCTGCACCAAGGCAGCGACTTCGGCACCCTTCACGCTCTATATTTATTTGTATCTCCCCATGGAAGAGGACCGGCTCTTGCTGAGGGGACTAGACACACACAGCACCTCTACACCTTTCTGTGACCTCCAGTCCATCCGGGAGGGAGGCGTCTTCAAGCTCCGGGAAGGCGACATGATCTTTGTCAACGTGACAGACTCAACGCGAGTGAACTACAGCCATGGCAGCACCTACTTTGGCATCTTCAAGCTGTAGTGAGGAGGGGGCTGCCCCAAGGTGGGGCCCAACCCGACTTTGTTGAGTGAAGTGGCTTTCCCTGTTTCCCGTATTTATGTTCCTCTGCCTCTTTGGTTGTATATTTTGTTATTTATTAATGGGGGCCAAGGGGCCCTGAGAACACAAGTGGAACAAAGTTTGAAGCTGTAGTTGTTCGCACTTTGCTTTTTTCTTTCATTGCCAATGGTTTGGTACATGCTGGTGTTGTGTGTCTGGGTCCACCATGCTCTGTGTGCCTGGCAGGGTGGATGTCCCCGTTATGTCACAAGAGCTTTATTTAGCAAACTCTACCATCAACGTTTCTTTCCTAACAACGTAGGATGGCTCAGGGCACTCCAGACAAGCTAGGTTCATACATATCTCCCATACCGATCTGCTTACAAAACATAAATGGAAAAACATTAAAAGGCTTAGGAACGTCTCCTCTAAAGGGATCAATCAGCCAAGCGTTGTCCTTACGTGTTAGCTGCTGGTGATGCATCGTTGCCACCCTAACTGTCTGCTTTCTCTTGAGAACCCCCTTTTTTCCACCCATGCCTATCTATGAAACTCAACCAGCCTTCTTGCTTAGGGTGATGCTGCCTTGGCCAGGTTCACGGTCGGTGACAATTGCCCTGCATCAGAGGGAAGATCAGTGGCCATGGAGGGGCTGTGGATTTCAAGCCAGAGTGTGGGTAAGGCACCAGCGGTGCTCTGCTCTTGGTTGCCCAAATCCACTTGCCAGACTGTCCTCCTCTCACCTCTGCAGGTAGAGGACCCTCTGCCTGTGGACCGTTTCACCCCCCTGTGGATAGGGAGTTGGCCACCACCACCAAATTTGGACCTGCCTCCTCTCCTGAGACCCTTCCTACCCTAGAACGAGGACCAGGAAAGCACAGGGGTGGCAGCACCAGCTGTTTCTTCCCAGGTGCTCCAACATGCATGTGCAGAGCATCTTCTGGCTGTCCTCAGTGAGGACATGCCCACAGAGGCACTTTTCCAGGAGCATCAGGAGAGGAGAACTGTGCAGACGGGCAGGATGCCCTCTTGGGCAAAGGGTACCTGAGTGACACTGAACATTGGGGTCTCCCCAAAGCTGTTCTCCAGCTTGGCCTGCAGGGAAGGTGAGCTAAGCAACAGCAGGGCACAAGGATGTTGATACAGCATTTTTTAAAAGCATCTAAAGATGCCAAAGGTGGCAAGCTTGGAGCAATTTGTTATAGAGGTCACACTTGTTGGAGTGCAAAAGTGTGGCAATACTCCTGGAAGCCAACAGGTTTGCAAGTGGAAGAGCTTTCAGATTTGGGCAGTCCTTAGGGTTTGCTTGGCTGGAGGCTGCAGGTCTGGCCCTAACACAGTGCCCGAGTGCCATCACTGCTGGGATGGACAGGACAGTCTGCACAGCTCCTTATGGTGCTAGGTGCCTGGCATGGCCCCCTCCCAAGGTCAGTAGAGGAGAGATCACAGCCAGTGTAGTTTGGTTATAATTTAATACGTATTTGTTGGCTGTTCTCCAAAACTGCCTAACTTCATTAGGGAATGGACCACTCTTGTCTGACACCATGTATAAAAAGTATTTAACTAAAACCTTCTTATATTCATGAACAGAGAGGGACTATGGGCCAAGGGATGGCGCATGGCCATAGCTGTGTTTTGCAGGATATTTCAGTGTTCATGGTTCCCCCTTCCCAACTGTGGAGTTCTGTCCACTGTCACCCTACAACTAATATATCTTCTGAATTAAGAGATAGGGTGCTTTGTATGCTTTGCAGACTGCCTAGCCTTTTCAGCCCCAGGCTGGGATTTCCCGGGGTCCTGCCTGGGGTCAGGGGACCAAGAGGGCAGCAGGGTCCACAGTGGGAACAGCCAGTCCCAAAAGCCTCCAGGGACAGCCATCCCACCCCGTTCTTTGGGGCATGTTGGGGTGCCAGGTCTGGGCATCACCAGGGGCATTTTGGCTGGAAGAAGGAGCAGGGACACACACACCCCCACACACCCCGCCCTGGGAGGCTCCCAGCACAGCTGTGGAGCAGAGGGGTGGGGTCTAATTTATGGGGTTTTAGGACACCTGGCTGGAAGAGGTTTAGTCTTGCCTGCCCTAAGGGCATGGAGCCTGCCAGGATGTCTCTGCTCGGTGGGATGGATGCTGTGCACGGAGGGAGTCTGTGGCCACTGCACACGTGGCAGCAGGGGCTGGGTGGCCACTTCCAGCCGTGGTGTGGGTCTGACCGTATCCCTGCCACTGCCAAAATCCAGCCAGCCCCTGCAGGCTGGGCCCATGGAGGCAGTGCTGGCGTGGCTGGAGACCCCAGACTTCCATGGGGAAGTGGAAGTGCCTGGCTGTGGCGGGAGTGCGGGTGGGAGCCACGGGAGAAACAAAAGCTGATGCCAAGTAACATGGTCTGAGAAAGGGGGAAAAGCCAGCTGGGAGGGAGTGGATAGGAAGTGTAGGGGGGAGCACATGTGTGGCCACTTCTGGGTGCCCAAAACCTTGTGGAGCAGCAATGAGGGAAAAACGCGATCAGCGCATGTCCCTCACACACACAGCCCCCTGCAGCCCACCAGCTTTGGTTGCTGGAAGCACCTGCCAGAGGGTTTGGGCCAGGCCGCAATCCCCAGCCCAAACCACTGAGAGGGGACCTGCAAGCTGCAAATCCATGGAGAAATAGATTTTCATGCATGGTTGGGGGAAACAATTAAAGAGGGGAAAAGGAAACAACAAACAAACAAAAGGCATAAAACAGCTCAATAAATTCTGCAGCAAGAGCAGCAGATGCAAACTGCCACTTCCCCTGCCCGTGGTGCTGCCTTTCCCAGGGCTTTTGTTTCTTGCCTCTGTTTCTTTGCTTGCCAAAAATAGCCCGTGGGATTCAGACATGAGGTAGCGCGTGGGAGGGGAGGAGATGCAATTGCTACCATCCAGCTGTGGCCTTCTCCTGAACGGCTTTGCTCTCCTCCCTGGCCCCTGCCCAGTGCCGCGGCAAGCGCAGGTTTCCTCTCCCCGCGGAAAGTTTGAAGGTTGTCAATACATTGATTTTTCCCTTGACGTGGGGCCTCCCTGTCACTTCTTGGGCTGTGAATTTTATGGTGTCTGAACTGATTTTTTTTATCTCCTTACTGAGTAAAGAAGGGAGAAGGGGATGTCAGGATGATGAGTACATGGGGGACATCAGCAGGACTGGCACAGGGTGGGTCATGGATGAGCAGCAGCAGGAGCAAGCAGTGCCATGGTCATCTGCTGGGAAAGGTGCTTGCATGGCTCAAGACACACTGAACTCACTGGCAAATGTATATTTCTTTTAGTTTTGTATATGAAATGAGATTTTGGTTTGTTGATTTTATCAAAAAAAATGTTGTGATGCTGGTTTCAAAGCAGGGTCTCGCCAGCTTGTGCTGCTGAGCTCAGGGCTGCCAGACAGCAGGAGCATGAGAACAGCTGTCTACGTGCTGCGTGGCTGTGCACGGTGGCTGCTCGGGCGACAAGCCTGCCCTCGCACCTCTGTGCGCTACTTCGGACTTGCTTTTTATCCCTGTCCCCAGTTCAGCACTGTGTGCCTGGCTGCCAGCCTTGCCTTGGTACCCCTCGCTTGGTGCCCGCCCTTTCCTCTCCTCAGGGCAGGGACCTCATCGGCAGGTTCTCCAGCTCTTTCTAGGAGCTGCCACCACCTCTTCTAGGAAGCCAAACCCGTTGCAGGAACCCCTGCCTGGGGGCAAGGGAGACTTCTCCTTCTGGTTTGGGCTTGGGGGTACTTGTGCCATGGAGCAGTGCTGCACTGGGGCAGTTGGCAGGAGCAGCCCCCTGCAGACGGGCACCTCCAGGGCATCCCCAGCTGCGGCAGTGCTTTGGGCTGTGCAGGTTAAGCTGGGGGGTGGGTGGGTTCTGATTTTTCACACTGATGGTCATTTGGAGCCATTTGGAGGATGTGGTGCTTCCTGTGTTGGAGCTGGGTCGTGCAAGGGGGCTGTTTGGGATCTGGTGTAAGACAAGAGTCCCTGTATTTAGTGGGAGAGCAGGAAGGAGGGTCTCTGGTTAAGGCCTGGATCTGGCTTCATGGGTACCCAGGTGTAGAGATGCTCCCTCCAAAATGAGCCTGGGGAACACCTCCTCCTTGCCCTTCCACCCAGTGCAGGCTCTGGATGCAGCTCTGCAATAATTGCCCGAAACACCACTTGTGCCTGAGGCCAGTGTTTCTCTTCTGCTTGCTCTTTTTCCCTCTCTGACTGCTGTGTTTGGGGAGGTAGAGCAGGGTCTGGTCCTCATGCCCTTGAACTTCCCACTTTGGCTGTGGACTGAGAGTATGGCTTGTCTCTACCAAAGAGTTAAAAATACCAGCATGCAGGAGAGATCTTGTCCAAGTGGTAGACCAAAGGAAATCCTGTCACCACACCTAATCTCCAGAAAAAAAAAAAAAACACAAGCTAACTAAAAAAAAAAATCTCAAACAGGCAGGAAGTCACTTATCTACAGCAACCCACCAGTGCAGTGCAGAGCAGCTAGTTCTCCATGAAGCATCCTTGTGAGCAGAGTGCAAGTGGGGCTTGAGGGATGGAAATGCATCTCCTTCCCCTGGGAGCAGGTGCCATCACTGTTGCAGATCTGGGTGATGGTGGGAGCAACAGCTCAAGTGCCCAGCATCATCATTTTTACCAGTATCCCTGCCAGCATCAAGTAAATCAAAGGGTGGATGATGCAGCCATGGGCATTTTGAGCAAACCAGGGATGCCCAAAGCAAGCCCTGGCTTTGGTTTCATGGCAGAAACAAAGGAAGCAGCACTGAGAGCTAAGAAGCAATTTTTATCTTCCTTTATTTGTTGAAAATGTCAATTAAAAAACTGTTGAAAATAAAAACATGTTAGAAAAGTTGAACTTGCATAAGTAGTTACAGTAAATAAACCTACATGACAAAGACAAACTGGAAGGCAGCTGACACAACATCCATCTAAAGACAGACTCACTAGAACCTATTTACAAAGCACTGTAAACAAAGTAAATATGGAAACATTGCTGTCCAACCGGCATGGCTTCTTTTCCTTTTATTTTATTTTCTTGTCTTTTTTGGCTTCTAGCTCTTGACAAATGCTTGATCCAGCATGTCCCAGTGTGCCCTCCATCACATTACATCTTACAAACATGCATATGTACACAGCACAGGTTTCAACTAAACTGGGGGGGAGCAGGGAAATATTTTCACCCTCTCCTAGGAGCGTAAACGGCCCTCGGTTTGCTTCCTTGCACTGGCTGCACATCGTGAGCCTGGTCCCCAGCCCGCCTGTGGGCAGGCAGCACCAGACACCGCAGGGCTGCCTGGGGACAGCATCCCAGAACAGCAGTGCGAGCTGCTCAGCACGCAGCAAAGGTGGTTATCCTGGAAAATGATTAGCTGGCACAGAGGGCTTGACTGCTAACCAAACTGCTCACCTGCGTGCCTGGGCGGGGATGCAGAGAGCTGCCGTCCGGCGGGGACGCTCTGGAGATGGCAAGTGTAGCCAGAGCAAAGAAGACCTCTGTTTTGTCCTAGAAACAGCTTAGACTTAAAGAGGGGGTTTTTTTACACACCTTGTGCTGTTTTTGAGTCTAGCTCTCCCCAAACACCATTTGCTATGTGCTGGCTAAATTTTAATTGCAAGGGGGGAGTTGTAATTATTGCCTGTATTATGTCCTTCATGACCAAGGTAATGGTATGACTGTACTGAGCTGCGGTGTGTCTGCACACCCGGGGACCATGCTGCCCTGTGATATACATAAGGCTTACCATTAACAGAATGTTACTTTTATAACGCTGCTAAGGAAGGAACAAAAACATCACTTCTAAACTAGGGTATAACACCAAATGAGATGAAGATAGCCGATACATATGCATGTTGCCTGTGTGCTGTGTTCGAGGAGCTGCGCAGGGATCTGGAAGGGTGTTGCACATCCTTGCCCTAGGAGCATCCCAGCTCTTGCCAAAGCATAAATAGTTTTCCTATCCCAAGAGAAAGTTCCTTTTTCATAGCAGAAAGCCCCTTTGGGGCAACGGGGGAGAAGTGGCCGTTGGCTACGTTCCCAGCCTTTGGCAAGGAGAGATGGAGAGCCTCGTGGGCAGAAGGGAGCAGGGAACCAACACATTTGGGGGTTGTTTTTGTTGTCAAGCAGTGTTTACATTTCATACAGAGAAAAGCATGTCCTGCAAGGGGAAGCACAGCAAAACTATAAACTCATACAATAGCTGGACACTCAATGTGAAAACAAAGCAGGGGGTAGGACTTATTGGTCATGCATAAGAAAAGGGATGGGGGGCAGAACAGCAGTTACCTGTTGTGCTAATCACGAGCTGTTAGGAGGCAGTACTGTGCAACATACCTTCCCATGCACTCTGACAGGTGCTCCAGATCTGACTTCCCCAAGGAGTTCAAATGTCTTCATGTTAATTGCACATTTTAATCAGTATCAAGGCCACACGGGAACCACAGTATTGCTGGGCTCTAGTTCGCTACAGTCAACTAATGGGGAAAAAGAAAGTGAATGGGAAAAGCTTCCCCAGTTGTGATTATCTGAAAAGAGGAGCATGGTGCTTTTTGGTTTCTGCTCAATGCCACCTCAGTAATGTTTTCATTCAATAAATAGGTACCGGTGCTTTTGAAAAGAATGAAAGCATTAAAAAGTGCTTAAGCTTCCTCTAGGAAACTGCTGCCAAACCCTTTGGTGAGCGGCAATCATTAGCAGAGTTTGTATTTGCTCCCAGTAGCAGGTACGATGAGGTATTAGTTGCTGCAGATGAATTGTGAATCATGGACCGCTTGCTTACTGGTTTAGTTGTGATCGACTGTTTCTGGTTTATTTCCTTACTGAATGGAAGAAAAACTATTTTTTTTCTCTATGACTTTTTTTTTTGTAACAAAATTCCCAAACCCAACAAAATAAGGAGCAAGAAGAGGCAAAGGATCCAGTTCTGCTTCCCAAAAAACACCTGAGGTCACACACCACTGCCAGCAGCTTTTCCCCAAATTCAGGCGATCAGGGATGACTTGCGCCCCGTGTCCTCCCTGCCACACTCGTCTGTCTGCTTCAGCAGCCTTCTAACCAGCTTCTCCAAGTCCCTCCTGGATTTAAGCTCTTCCTCCAAACACTGTTTCATCCTTTTGTTCTCCTGCAAGGCGGAAAATAAAGGAATAAGGACGCAGTTAATGCCCACGCACTTCACACAATGAGGTCCTTCCATGCCCTGACTGTCGGGTGGCTTGGAGGGGATGCCATGGACATCTAACAGGTCACTACCGGCTTGTGAGGATGAATAACATGGGTTACTTGTGGTCCAATCCACTCAAGCAGAACCTTACCACCTTACAGACCTGCACAAAAGTCCCAGTGACTTTGAGCAGGCAGAACCATCCTCCTGGAAACCTAATTTTAGCCTGGGTTGGAGGACCCTGTTCTCCTGGGGTGGTCTCTCCCACCTCCAGCCTTGGGGCTGGACGGAGGGGGATGTATTTCTTCCAAGTCTAGAAGAATCGATACCCACCAGACCCCTATAAAATGAATAGTCAAGTTGAAAGAGCGGGGAAGTTTTATGTTACAACAAAGACCAAATACTCCTTCCCTCCTGCTGGTTCTGGTGCTCAAGCGGCTGCATGGCGAGCTGATTCAGGGAGCTAAACCAGAAGAAAACTAATGCTGATTTGGGGAGCTGAAGGATTGCACCGGCATCGGCAAGACTTTTCCTGGGCACCAACCGGTCAAAGACAACAACCCACTGCAGCCAGCGGAAACAAAACCACTCAAATTACCTGCTTCAGTTCTTTGACTTCATCTTTCAGTGCATAAACTGTGTCAACAAGGCTCCTGCAAAAAGAAATAAAAAAAAAAAAAAAAAAGAAATAAAGAGAGCTGGAGTGCAGCAGAAGAGCAGCAGCATAGGAGCTTTCACGAGGGAGGCACTGATGGGGAAGGTGCTTCCAGCTTCTGCTTTCCATCAGGTTGCAGCTATTGCTGCTGCCCATGAAGGGACTCTGGAAACAGAGCCCAAAATCAAAAGCTCAAAAAAAAAAATCTGAAAACTCAAGAAAAATAATGTAAAGATAGCAGAACAAGGTATCAACAAAGGCCTGTGGCTTTGGCTTCCTTGTTTACTCCACTGCGATAAATAACAATGACATTAAAACTGGAAATGCCTGAGCATCTTTTGTAAAACAGCCTTGATTCTTTGAGGTTATGCTGCAAAAAAACCCAAGCATTAAAGGAATTCCCTGTCTGGGTTAGAAAAGGAGCAGATCAGCACAGTCACCTAGATGCTGAAGCTCTGTAACAGGCTGGGAGCACGCACAGACAGCATCACCCGGCTGCCAGGCAGGCTCCCGAGGGGCAGCAGCAGCCCAGTATGTCAGTAGTTTGGAAGAAAAAAAAAAAAAAAAAAGCCATTTGTCTGGTTCTGTCCTCCCCGTCCCCATTGGCTACATCCAGATAAGCTCTGGGACTTGATAAACTGGCTCCTGGGACCAGCACACAGACTTCCAGAGGGTTACAGCCATGTCAGAGCAGCTGGGAAGGTGGCTCTGCTCTTAAAAAGGGACGAAATAGCGAAATAGCAACTGAAATAGCCCAGTGGTTCTCGCCAGGACCCGCAGCAGTCGCTGACACCAGCCCTGCTCCTCTGCAGAGATGCAGTAGGAGAGAGCGTTAGTTTTTAATGTCCTTCTGAAAAGCAACAGGGGAATCTGCAAGTGGAGAGCAGCTGTGCTTACTTTTCCTCTGTGACAGTCTGGCCGTTGCTTCGTGTTTCCTCTATGATGATTTTCTCTTCCTCAGGAAGAAGGACTTGGGGGATGGAGTCTTTACGGGAGCCTGTGCACAAGAATTACTCATCAGGAAGAAAAAGGGACACTATCTCTGATGCCCACACTGCTCTGGAGACAGCATCCCTGGTTCTCCCTGCTCCTCTGCAAGCCCGGGGCAGGCTGGGGACGCAGGGGCTGGAGCAGCCACCAGCTCTCTGCCTCGGTTAGATATGGACTTGTAAGCACCGTTACCCTGGAGCTGAAGCAGCAAGTGGAAAGTTTTCAAGAGTGCTCATTGCATCTAAAGCTACATCATGACTTATAAATGAAATAACTTGATCAGGATCAAGAGCTCTCAGAAGAAACATGGTCTCCCGTTTTTAAATGTACTATTATTTGATAGTTCGGTGATTTGACATCTCACCAGCAATGATAAATAGTTATACTTCCAGAGTTGAAGATGTTAAATAGGTTCTTATGAAGCAGCTTGTTCTTAAACACGCAGCTGATTGAGAGATAATATTCATGCTTCCTTTCGAAAGCTATATGCAACCTGAGATTACCATCAGGTTTTCAGTGCTGACAGCCACAGGCACTAACTAGGTTTGCTTAATTCCTAACAACTGCTGGTGAAATGGCTGTGTCTCATCTGCCCTCCTACCTGCTTCATTCTCTGTGTTTAGAAGAAAAACAATGGCAACTAAACCACTAGGCAGATGAAGCTCCCTTATCTTGAAGATTGAACACCACAGTTTCCTAGCATGAGTCTTGCTATATGATGCAACCATCTGTTTTTTCCCAGAGGGGTTATCAGTGTTACAGGCAGAGTAAGAACCGAATAGTCTGGTTGTGTGCCCACCTGAGCTGAGAGCTTGCTGGAAGCCTGCCCCAGTACAGTATGCCTCGATCACCTTCAGGATCTGAGCATCTTCTTCCAGCGCAGCCGTACCTGTAAAACATTGCAGGCAACAGCTATCACAAAAAGCAAAGGGCTTTGGCTTCACCTCCCCCAACTTTTGCTTCCAAGTCCCGTAAGAGAGGTGCATGTTGTTTCCTTGACTGACACTGTCTCTGGGACTTTGCCTAATTTCCCTTTTGAGGTTCTTTATATTTTCTGGCCTTTGTAACATCCTGTGGCATTGAGCACCATGATTAAATGGTATGAAAATGCACTTCCAGCTGCTCATCTCAGCAAAACTCAGGGTGTGATGTCTGACTTTGGGTGCAGGGAGCACCCAAAGGTGATGGGAAGGCAGAGCAGCCCTGCTAGGAGGGGTCTGGCACAGCTGCATCAGAGCAGGACTTGGAAACATGAAGGCTTCATTTCCAGCCCCAGCAGCTCAGTGCTGTCTTCTCGAGGGGGACAACTGACCTTCAGGCTGGACATCATAGCATCTCATTGCTGGGTGACAATGGCCTTTGACGTAAAACCCCCACGGAGCGTCCCGCGTGGACTTCAGGGAGCTGTCAGGACATCCCTCTGTGCGGGTGAACACCCACAGGGATGGGGTCTTGTTTTGTTCCCTGGTCCTGCATGGAAACTGTTCCAGGACTTGCTGGCATGGCCAGGTGAGGGCTTGTCCCAGCTCCCAGATATATTTTGTTGACCACTGATGTGGAGTCTTACGGCAGCTTTTAACTACTTCAAAGTAGTTCCCTGGCTTCATAGCCAGGACAAGACCGCCCACAACCACATGATCTTGTGCTAGCAGTCACCAGGAGGGTGGTAGCATGCCTAGTAGTGGTAACTGGGAGGGGATCTGGCAGAGGCTGAGGACCAGCGTGCTTCCAGAAGCCTCCTCTGCTCAGCAGCACATAGGCTTGCTCACAATGTGAGCATCCTGTCGCATCCTGCACCGTAAGAAAGGTTGCTCTCAAAGGCCTGTTGGAGATCACTCTGTACACAGAAACCCCCACAAAGAGAAAAATACAACGCTTACTTTTCCGAATAACAAATTCTTCATCAGATGGTTTTCTCTCAGTTTTCCTTTTCGGAAGAAACTTCTTCATCGTTTTGGGACTTTTGCTGGAATCCTATAGAGAAACAGACTCTTGTGTTTAACCAGAACCAAAGGCAGCTCGAACAGTGGAGCCGCGCAGCTGAATGCAGCTACCCATGTTACACACAACACATTAGAGAACTACAAAGCAGACAATGAGGAAGTCGGGAAAAATGATGCTTTTTGCCTTTCCCATGCGCTGGTTGTGGCCCACTGGTCCCTGGAACAGCAGTGGGAATTGCACCTGCAGGTCTGGACAAGCTCCTTTAGGGAATTCAACCCTTGGCTAAGATCCTTTAGCCAAAGAATTCAAACACACTCACAGCACTTTTAGTCTGCTTATCAGCTCTGTGGTCTTTGTTAGAAAATCCTATAATATTGTTTGTTTCCTTGACTTAATTTGATTTTTAATATAAAAGAGTTGGCAAATTACATTGTTTCCAAACAATTTGTTTGAGAGTATAAATCCCCCCCACACATACACAGAGAACAAACAAATACACACAAAGTTAGTGTTTGCTATGACTCCACAAGCAAGAAACACAAGCTTTTATCTCCTTCACAGAGCTACAAGTCTTGCTGATTTGGAGAGAATTAGTGTATTAGCAGGTTACATGCAATATGGATTCTAAGCAGGAGAAGAGGCATGCCAGGAAGTTGAAGTACCAAATCCTTCTTGAGAGTTATCTCAGAATACATTTGCCAGTTGCCACTGACTCTCACAATAAATTATCGACACAGGGTCATGCAAGCACAAGAAGCTTGAACAGGAACAAGCATTCTCTGCCACGACAAGCTAAGCCAAAGAGATGTATCTACCCTTACCTTTAAGATATAAGACATCCTCTACAATGAATATGCAAAGAAAGAGAAGATGAGTGTGAGAGACTGATGATTTTATTGATCAAGTCTATTAAATCCACAATTCTAAAACACATTTAAATGTTAGTCTTGCGATTAATGTGGCATACCCTCCATACTGGTTTTAGAGCACTATCGACATGCAAAGGAGCACGGTGTCATGCAGAACTGAAAAAATTACATGTGAAACACATGGTGAGTGGGCATTAATACACTCTAAACACATCAAAATAGAGAACATGCCTCCTTGGTTAGTAGTAGGTTTCTGTAGATGTTGGTTGTCTAAAATGGTGCTTAAAAATGCAGGACCCATAGGTGCTAGCCAACGCTGCAGCCGCCCTGCGCGCCTGGCTCAGTCCGAGCCCTGGGGAGCAGCCTGGGGTCTGGCCCCGTGCTCAACACCAGTCCTGCAGTCTTCAAGCAGCCCAGCCAGGACGATGGGATGCTCTGCCCATCCTGGTGACAATCTCCCAGGACTGCATCTTCTCGGAGGGGACCTGCCATCCTCACTGGAGACCCGACTGCATCAGGCATCAGCGCAGCAGCATCTCCCTGCTCCGCTGGCAGGACAGGGAGCTCCCTGCACACCCCATGGAGGGTCCCATCCCTGGGATGCCCAGCACAGGGAGCCACACGGCTCTCCTGCAGGTCTGGCCAGCAGAGTCCTGCATCCCAATGTTATAAACCCTTCACCTAATGCAAAGCAGGCCACTTAAACAAACAAAAAAAAAGTTGAAGAAATCATCTGTAATTCTTTTTCACTTTGCTAACCTGAATCCGGACACACCGCTTTACCCATAGCACCTGCTCTGTCATGTCAAATGATTACTGGAAACAGAACAGGGAAAATGACCCAATTTCAATGGAAATAACAAGAGTGCTGTGCGGTACGCAAGCAGGTTCTGGGGTTTCCTGAGCACAGCTAGGTATGAGGAAATGCACAAGACTGTGCCATCCCGTCCTACACTACTAGAAGCCGATTAAAGTGACACTGGATGTCTGAAAATCTCTAATCTTTTAATCAAACTCCCCCACTCCCGTCCCTGCAAATAACCTTTGCAATTTGTATTCCTTCATTGTATCTTCATTATAGGAAGGTGGCTTGCACTGAGCTGTTAGTATAGTTCACTTTGTGCCCGACTTTAATTTAAAGAATAAAAATTAAAATACAGTGAAATAAGAGATCTGTGTAGTGACTGAGCACCCCGGAGGGAGAGACGAGGCAGATGCGGATCTGCTTGCGCCAACAACTGAACTTACTTCACATTTGTCATCATATGCTCGTGTCCAGGAGTCCCTCCCCTGAGAGGGGGGCTGCCCCCCGGCGCAGGCAGGACTGACTGGGGACCAGGCTGTGCCTGCCCAGCTCTGCTCCGGCTCTGGCGGACCCATTGACCTTTGAGTTCCCGTCAACACCTGGTACAGCCCGTTCTGGTGGAAACCACATTTTTGGTCCTTTGACACCTTGCAGCTGCCATCCCGCCTGCAGCAGCATCCCACCCCTCAGGGCTCCCCGCCCGGCCGGCCTCTGCGGCAAAAACCTTGACTCCTGCTATGCACGGCAGGGGACAACTGAGAAACTGCAAAGGACCGTGGTATTAATGATATCGCTCAATCTGTGGTTTTGGCCTACCTCATAAACAAATATCACCTTGCACTTTCACACAGAAAAATCTCTCCTCCAATTCAAGCCTCGTCCTGTATTTTAATTCACCATGCAAGCAAGAAACAATTTAATCTCTGTTAGGGATTTGGACCATGCAAAGATTAAGGGTCATTTCCAGTCTGCTCTGTTGGTTTTTGAACAATTTAATTCCCGAACTGAAATGCGTTGTTTAACAATTTTTGCGAAATTAAGGTAACAAAATGCCATGAGGCTACCCAAAATCTCGACCTGGAGTAGCGGACCCACAGGCCCCCTGGCTGCTGGGCTCTCCATCCCCGAGTGCTGGGGGGCTGGGAGGGTGCAAGACCCCTCCTTGTCCCTGTCCCTGCTGGGAGCCCGGGCAGCGACACTCCCAGGGCTGCTGTACCAAGAAAGGCGTCTGACTCAGAACCGGAGTGCTCATTCAGTAAGAGGAACGTTACCCGAGTTACTGGTGAGTAATCCCACAAGTTTAACGTGAGGTAGGGAAGGAGAGCACTGCAGTTACAGTGGGGGGTGAGAATCAGAGCTGCGTTGTATTTTGGGTTTCCCCATGCCGCCTCCTACCTCTCAGGCTTGGGGTTTCTGCAGGGGAAGCAATCCCAGGGTAAGGGTGTAAAACGCTCAGGTGGGCAGCGGAGGAGGGCTGAGCCCCACGGCTGCTGCAGAGAGCCCTGCTCCAGCCACCAAAACAGAGGGTGGAAGACACAAGAAATACCAACAGGCCTTCTTCCTCTTCCTCTTGGTGCAGCATTGCTGATTGATCCTGCAGTGCTGCCCTGGCCACTGCTGAGCCGCTGCTACGGCTCCTCTCGATGCAGCACATCCCAGCAGGGAGCCCAGCTCCCACCCACAGCTCAGACCAAGGCAGGAGGAGGAGAAGGGGAGGCAGCTCCATCCACCACAGCACCGATGGGACACACAAGGCTGTGGGACACCCCGCTGTGGGACTGGTGACATCCAGCAGCTGAGGGCTCTGGCCACAGCAGCTGACAGCAAACATCGGGAACGGAGCTGAGCCTGCAAACACATGTGCTCATGCTTCACTTGTAGCACAAAGCCAGCCATGGCAACAAGCATCCGTCGCAGGACTGGGGCAAAGTAATCTCTCTCAGCACCCCCATTAACCTAAGCTTCTGTGCACTCGCTATAGGATAAGAACCCTGGACACAAGCACTAGGGACTGCTATGAAACCACGGTGCTCTGCAGGCACGTGGGATGATTACCTCTTTGTAACTCAGTGCTGCCGACGGTCTGAGCGGAGGAGCAGGACGGAGGCAGCTCAAGCTCCAGGGCTTGAGGATTTTAGGGGGTTCCAGAGGCCCACGGATCTGTCCGGCTGAACTAAATGTCTGAGAAAATAGATGAGAAGCAAATTAAGACTGTTAGCCACCAAACAATGTAGAGAAGCAGAGGGGGATGGACAAGAGTTCACTGTGAACTCGTTTGAGACATTTAGGTTGCAGCAAAAATAGGGGAGGATGCATGTAAAATGGTACAAGCACAACACGGTTACAAGCAAAACTGCAGGATGTGTCTTACAGCTGCACACATTACCTCGGTATCAAGGTGCGCTGCCAAAACAGAGAGATCAGGCAGCGCTGAGGAACCCTAGGCAGCAGAGGGGCTGGGGAGGCGAGACACATACCGAATGAGCGCTCCAGGACTGCGTTTTGGATACGGTGTTGCATGTCCCTTTGGTGAGCCTTTGCAAGTGGTCAAGCCATTCGTGCAAGTCCTGGCTGGTGCTGCAGGACACAGTGATCCGCTCCGTCATGTTCCCTGTGGCAGAGGGTTAAATGTCTTTAGCAAGAGGTAGAGATCCAGGAGGAAACACAGGGTGAGCTCAGCTCGGCACAGCAGCAAACGGCTCCTCAGCTTGCAAAGTCCAGCGGCTGCAAAAGGCCAGTGCACAGATGTGACCCCCGTTGTGCTCCAGGCACCCAGTGCCAGCCAGCATGGGAGCAGCACAGAAAAGCTAAGGGAACTGGTGAGATGAATGTGTCAGGGATTATTTAAGCTTAAAAGTAAGAACACGCAACATTTCCATGATTAACAGGACCCTGACACTAAATACCACCGGCACAAATAGCTGCCCTGCAGCCAAGTCACTGAGCATGACAACCATGTACAGCTACAAGTAATGAGATAAATTGAAGGGGAAAATCGGGAGGAACATTAGGAAAGCTACCTGATGACCAGAGCTCTTAATCTGTCAATAAATGAGGTGCTCACAGCTGCACGGGATGGACCACGGACACAGACAGGGCTTGCATGGCACAGAGCAGTGCTACTGGGGCCAGAACCAGCCCTGGCAGGAGATTTGTCCTATACCTAACACTATGGTCTCCGAAAGCAGCCCAGTGCCAGGGACAGAGCTCAAGGGCACTGGGAGAAGGTCACCTCAACCAGGAGGGAGATGCTTAGGAACTCAGACAAAGCACAGTAAAAAACTAAAAAGAGCATGGTGCAGTGGTGTGGGGAGGAGGAAGACCAGTACCTCCAGTGGCAGCTGCTGTTTGTACTGGGAGGATGTGCCGAGCAGGGACTACACTGACCTGCAATTTCAAACATGTGCTCGTTCCCTTCAGCATCTTCCAGCCTTGTCAGCGTCATTCCTGTCAAAGGCAGCTTTCCCTAGGAGAATTGAGGAGGAGTCAGTGTCTGCATCTGCTTCGCAGCAGGCTCTGTTCTGCTGGTTTCTGCTGATTCCTTTCTCTTTGGGAAACGCCATTAAAAAATAATTTGTGAAGGCTTCAGACTGCAGGAAGAGTCTCCTTTAATGTATGGATCTAGATTTCCCTGCACAACTAGATCAAACGGCCGAGAAGAGGCTCCCATGATAACCGAGTCATCCCTGGCTTATCTGCTGCCCTTTCCCTTCACTAGGTGCAAACCCTTTTTACAACCAAGTCAGGAGGACAAACTTCCCCTGGTTTTTCTGAAAGCCTGCCCCGTCCTTCTGTTTTGCGTGCTGAACTGTCTGCTCACCCTACTCCTGCTGGTGGGTAAAAACTAAAAACCTAGCCAAATCCTTCCCAAATCTTTCCTGTCTCCCTCATCACCCTTGCGTGACACATCAACAGGAGAGCATCCTTTTCCTGGAAGGTATTGATGGTTTCAGGCAACTGGAGAAAAGCCAAGCTCCCAACAGCCTGACTGCAGCCATTCAAGTGGTAAAACACAAGAAATGCAGTGCCTCACGGAGTGGAAATTTTGGACTCTTTACAGTAATGAAGTATTTTCCAGAGATGGCTCAACCCTGAGAGCTGGCTGGCTGGCTGGCCGTGTGGGGCAAAAGCCTACAGCTGGATCAGGACACCTTACACACACACACACAAAATTCTTGAGAACAGCATGTAGGGCAACATGCTGCGAGATTGGTTTTTTTTTTCTAATTTCACAGCATTCACACTTACCAAATGCTGTTAACCAGTTGGCAGGACAAAGGCACCAAGTGTCCTGGCAGGCATGGTAAAACCAAGCCCTGGTTCCCAGCCTGGGGCATTTGCATCACAACAGAGGGTTTAAGGAAGCAGAGGATTTGAATTTGATAGAGCTATCTGATTTCCTTTTTCACACCTAACGCCTTGCAACTTCAAATTAAGTATGTCTACCTGATAGATGAACCCACTCATCCGTGGGCTTGCAGACAGCATCAGCAAAACGTTTGAGAACAACAAGAAATATCGCTCCTCTTTTTCCTGCAGGGGTAAGAATTTACATTAGTCCAGTTTGCAATGCATCACAAGCACTTTCTTCCAGCAAAGCAAACTTGTGGCAGCTGGAATCACAGTCTATGAGACATCACCCCCAAACCAATTATTTTGGATTTTTTTCTTTACAGCATCGCATTTCTGCATTAGTATTTCCTGCATACATTTTCGTCTCCTCCGATCATTTCAGAGTGCCTCAGAAGACCAAGACCTTACGTCCCCCAGCATCTCACATCTCAAACAAGACGCTGGGTTTAGACTCTCCAGGGCTTTGTTTTACAGGTCTTCCTTTCCCAGGGAGAAGTTGCTACAGCAAGGAATTCAGTGCTAACAGGCACTTCCCCACATCAAACATGCAGTATGCATGGCTGTAACACCACTGGTGAAGGTCTGTGGCAAGCACTGGTGCGATGCTTTAGGACCAGTAGCACAGCAATCCTTCCAGTTATTTCCAATGTGCAGTCAGCTCTGGAGTGGGACGTTACAGCAGCCGCTGCGCACAGGACGTGACAAAAGGGTTATGCTAATGCACACTTTCAAGTCACTCTTATTTCTCAGACTAAGTCACAGGGGGGAAGGAGGGAAATTAATGTACTATACAACACTGAGATGATGCTTTTGCTCGAAAAGTGTGTCACCAAAGGCCTGAAACTACGTCCCCGGGGTGTGATGCAGTGCCTGACTGGGAAGATGTGCACATTGCCCAGCTCTTGTCCGGGTAAAATTATTTATCAGCATTATTTGTCAGCACTTCGCTGGCCTGCGGTGAGAGTAGCTGCTGCCTTGCATCGCTGATCCCATGAGCAAGGGGTTATTTGGACACAACGTCTTTAGCCAGGAGGACCACAGCACTCACCTCACTTCCCCCACACTGTACCATAACCTGGGACATGTAGATAATGTTTCCCATCGTTTTTATGTCCTCTCCTTCCCAGCGCTGGATGGATTCAGAAAGGATCTGCAGTTCAAGTTGTTTCCTCTTCCTCAGCTCTTGGCATTGCGACTGGGAATCACAGCAAGGCGCTTCGTTAGCTAAAGGGCAGGCGCAAACCCAAACCATCCCAATGAAGATGGTTTCACCTGCAACGCTCCCACAGCCATGTGGGCTCAGGGCTGGTCATGTCAAGGGATCAGGAAAGCCTGCTTTGGCTCTATTACACAAAGTTTGTTAAAAAAAAAATCCTCACCCTAGCAATTTATGAAGTAATGAATACGTTAAAATGTCAAAGAAATTGCAAACTGCACTGAGCAAACTTTTCCTTCCAAACCAGTCCTACCTCTGAGAGTACAGGGTCACATTTTCCAAACCAAGACAGCCTCAGAATTAAATGTCTCTAATTTTGCTGCTTCTTAGAGAGATTTTGCCCATTCTGCCCAAACAGCAAAAGAGTTATACTTGCTGCAACACAAAGCCCCCACAAATCAGTTGGGTGGACATTTTCTAACCAAAATTTGCAAACCCAAAAGCAGGACTTGGTACAATTCTTCAGTGGTGCAGTAAAGTAGTGCAAAAAGCAGCTTTTGAAGGTGCCGTAATTGAAAAGACTGCACTGATGCTCAGTAGCTGGGGACTGATAGAGCTCCACAGAGCAGCCAGTCCTTCAGCAAGCAGAGGACAATGCTGACTGAGCAACGACAGCCCTGCAAACCCAAGCAAAACTTGCTTTAAGTGACCCCTCTGCCAACGGGGAAAATTGCTGCAAAGCCAAACTCAGGCTCAGTTTTCTCCAGCTGCTTGGTTTTTTCCAAATCCCTGTTTCTGACAGAGATTTTCCTCCTTTCCAGCTCCGTTTCATACAAACCCTTTGACTATCCAGATCTTCAAAGAGAGAGGCTGCATTGGGTCTACTCTGAAAACACACAATTTTGAACCAGACTGGGGGGGGGGGGGGGGGCTTCCTTTGGTTTTACAACTGTCTGGTGCTTTGATGGCTCCCTGGGTGTCCAAATCCGACATTCCCAGGATGTAAATCCATATAAAATCCACAGCAATCCACTGCAGTCTGTGCAGATACGATGCGGCTCCGTGGTCCTGCCCTGCTGTTGCTCAGGAGCATCCCTGGTCCCACCACAGGACCACGCATCTGTTGCAAGGGGCATCTCTGCCTGTCTAACCTCAAATCCGCACTGAACCTTCGTGGTCATAATGTAGTTACATCAAATTGCTCAGCGCCCACGTACACATTTCAAGTAAAACTGTCCATCACTTATGAGCATTCCTGAAGATTAATGACACCTTGTAATTTAACTGAATTATTCCCCCATTATCTACTAGAATAAATGGAAAGGGAGCCGAGTTTCTAAGTAAATGTAACATGATCGCCCTTTCCTGTTTTCTATGAACTTTCTCCTCCCCATCTTTTATCTGCATTGCTAAGCACCGAAAACTTGCATCTGCTGTGCTAAGGAAGGAAGTTGGACCACATCTGGAGTGGTTATAGTGAAAGGTATTCAGTGGCTAAAAAGCGAGAGAGACTACAGCTTTTTTAATAACCGAAAAAAGCTTTGCCAGGTAAAACCTTTGTGCACGTGGATGGCTTTTCCCCCACTTTTTCATCTCATTGCAGTAGGACTTTGAGGGGTGTAGGTAACACAGCTCACAGATATAGGTTATCTCTGACTCATCCCTTCGCTGCCACTTGCTCTGTTCCCTGCCTATTGCCACGGCACCCAGTGCCACAAATCACCTGCAATATGGTCAGAGCTTCCTGCTGCCCGAGGAGGAAACCTCAACAAAACCAGGAGTCGCTCAACGGGTTCAGAGGGATTGAGTCAGGCCCCTGTATTAACCTTTCCTGGCTCATCTGAATGAGCAAGGGGTGGTCTAGTTTCAGGTGGCAAATGATTAGGCTGTGGAAGCAAAAGGAGATGAAAGAAACCCCGCTGCCACCACTACCCACACGTGGCTTTGTGCAGCGGAGCAGAAAGTTGGAGATCCTCCATTTCTGCTGCTGGGACCACGGAGTCAGCATATAACTGCTGAAACATCCAGCCAACGGGGCAGCTCTAGGCTTGAAACTTGAAATTAAGATTCTTTATAACCCATCTTTTCCATTCCAGAAGACCTGTTTTTCTAATGAGGAGACAAATGTCAGGCTTGACTCATTCTTTGTGAAATGCAGCTATGAAATGGAGTGCTCTATTTTAAGAGTTGCCACCTACCACAAGGGACTTGAAGGATGTCACGGCTTTCAAAACATCTTCGTGATCTGCATGCGCCTCCTAGTGAAGGGAGAGAAAAATCCCTCAGCCACCAGCAGCAGGAGCCACCTGCATGGCACCCACTGCCCCAGCACACCCAGGGCAGCAGAGCTCCTGGGGTGCTGAGGGGATGTGGGGGTCTGGCAGCATGGGCTGCAGGAGCAGGCCAAAATCCCCCAGGATTCTTCCTCACCACCCTGTTCCATGTGACATGGTTTAAAGCGGCTATGCAATTCATTGATACCAATTTAATGAGTGTAAAGTGTCCAGAGCAAGAGCAGATATGAGGTGCAGGGTGGATTTCTGGTATCACATTTGGGAATGTGATTCCATCGGCATGCAAGATATTCTGGCCATTGCCCCGTCAGGGGTGCAGTTTCCACGAGCATCAATGGGAACTTCATCTCCAGGTTTAAGGGAGGACATGTCTGAGCAGAGAGCTCTTGGGCCAGGGAAGGGAAAACAGGATGCTGCCCCTTATCTCTGACTGCAGCTGCCTTCTGGCACTCTACCGGAATCTTCTCCTGCACATCTAGGGCCCTATATCATAAGCTCTTCACCATCCAGACCTCATGCCCAGCAAATCCTAAGATGTCTAGGTTGTGATGGAGCTGTCCCTGCGGCTGTCAGAGGCTGCCTGGGATCACTCACCTGGGAATCTGGGATGAGGGCCGAACATATCTGCCCCATCTCCAGCTGTGCAGGGAATGCTATGGTATATATCCACAATGCATACATCTATATTGCATACATAAATACTCTTCCCACAGCATCGCAGCTTAAACCTCAACCCTGCTGATTCATGCAACAAAACCCCCACGCTCAGCTTAGAAACTAAGAGAAATAGCAGATGTGTCCCCTCGAATCCACTTCCGACCCCATACAGCATCCTGCGAAGAGCATGCTGTCTCAGTGTGGGCATGGTGGCTCCAGCCAAGCTCAGCTCAGTCCCTGCAGCTCAGCTAAGCCAGGTGAGAGTGGGACAGGTGAGGTCTGTAGTGTGTCTACGGTGCAGGTTCTTATGCCCTCTCCTATGAAGAAAAACCCCTGGCTCAAGCACAGAGGTTTTAATCCTCTGGCTGGGATGGGGATTTGAATGATTATGGCTAAGCATGCTGAGTAATTAACTGGTAATAAATACTGGAAGAGAGAAAAAGCAAACCCAGTTAAAAATAGCCTGTTACTACTGTTTTTTTGACCTCTTTGCACCACCCCTGAGGTTTGCATCCCCTCAGCAGGAGTGCACCAGCAGGCAAGTAGCAGAGATCTTTACAGTCCCCGGGGGGAGAAATGTTCTAAAGCAGATCTGCCACCCACCAAGGAAGTGTCTGTCCCCCTCGCTGCTCTCCCTGCTCGCAGGCACTTGCCTCTCTGCCCCCGTGTCTGCGCTGGCTGCCAGATCGATGTCTGCCTGTGCAGCTCTGCCTCCACCCGGGAGCACAAGCCTCCGGTGAGGGGTGGGGATGTGCCCGAGAGCTGCAGGAGCGAGCAGCCAGGGATAGGAATCTCATAAAATGATAACAACAACACTGATTTATTACCCACTGTGCAAATAAATACCAGCTGTAGCCTGACCCTGAACTCTGTTTTCACTTGTGCTAGAAATGAGCCATCTTTGAGGAAGGGCTGGGGTGAAGAGCAGGCAATGCCTTCCCACAACATCCCCCAGGCTCCACCGCTTTCCCACTTTTAATCTGAAAGGTAGATAATGTCCCGCAGAGGTGGAACACCTCCTTGGAGGGGTGATAAGTACTTTTAGAAATGTGGTGCTCGAACACCAATGGGCAGAGGTACCTCTTGCAGCCTGGGGGGCAGCTCTTGCAGCATCAAGGGGCGCAGCCTGCCCAGCAGTCCCACATCCCACCTACCTCCATGTGCCGCTCCAGCTCCTGCAGCAGTGTTACATATTTATCCAGCCTCAGGAAGGGTTTGCTGAGACTTGTGGTTAAGATGAGAATGCCTGGGTTGGCCGCACCCTGGCTCTCCATGAACTTCTCCAGCTCATCACTATAAATAGAGACAACAACAAGAAGGTGGGCTTGCCACCACTGAGGGCTGTGTTTTGCTGCCTCCAACGCACTCCTGATGGCCGGGGTTCTGCTCTGAGCTGTGCCTTTCTAAAGGCAGCCCAGCCTCCACTCCAAGCACCCCCTGCGCAAGCCTGGCAGGGCAGGCAGAGAGCTGTGAGCTTCCAGCCAAGCAAGACCCCGCTCCCCTGGGATGCAGGGGCGGGTGCTGCGTGGTGGCAGGTGCTGGTTGCGCACAGCCGCTGGGGTGCCAATGCCAATGCCAGCAGCTGGTCCCTCGGCACAGCGAGGTGGCACAGGGCCAGGCGGCTGGTGGACAGCAGGGCTGCAGATGTGCTGGAGGATGCCGCAGCAATGTGCCACGGCCCTGCTGGGAGCCATGACACCGTTGTGAGCTCATATATCGCTCTGGAAAACGACTTATGCATGTCAGCACATTTGCCAAAGCTGATTCTTTGACTGATTGAAGAAAAGGGGTCAGACTGAGGAACCACATGAATGAGTCATCTACAGGAGCCAGCGTTTTGTTAGGCTGAATTAAAGCTGGATTTCAGCAGGTAACTAAGCATATTGTGAGTTCCCATTACAGGACGGGAAGACTTAAACAGTATGGCCGGGGTCCTGGCTTTCCGATCACTGCAGGGAGGACAGCTAAACTGCATTAGGGATGACACAGTTGTAGCCTTTTGGCTTGGCATGCTCTTTAGCATGACATTATACAAATTCCAGTGTCTACTCAAGTGGGATATATTGAAGGAAGAAGCTATTAAACTGCGTAATTCTGGGTGACTTGATGACCACCCTCCGTTTGCAATGATGTGCCCCACACTGTAGTGCCCCAGGGGAATGTACGCCCATCTGCCGGTGTGTGAGTGCTTCAGCAGTGGGTCTGAGACAGCATCTGGGTCCTGTAGCAAGGAAAAATCACAGGAGATGTTACTGCAAGGGCTGAGGTTGCCTCTGTTTTACCCAAGGTAAGAAAGTCCTGGGAGAGAGAGACAGGATCTGAGACCAGTTCTGAAGACAAGCAGTATGAGTTGTCTCCATGCTGAAACTGAAAGGCTATGTTGGAGAGCCCAAAGCCCCAGCAGCTTTCCCAGCAGCAGGATCCCATGTTATCCCCTTGCGCTATTGTCAAAATACAGGACAAAAGCCATGCCAGGCCAAATATTAATAATAAAAGTAACTTTTAAAAGGAGGAATTTCAGTCTGAATCTCCTCCTTCACCACTCACCTGTGTTGCGTGAGGACATTGACTGCAGACGGGTGGTTAGCACAGTATGTCAGGTACAGGGACCTGAACTGGGGCATCAGGTTCATGAAACAGCCTCCCACGCGCTGCTGGTTCTCAGGGAGCCTATGGACACCAACACACCAGCCACGTTAAGCCTCTTGATCTGCACCCTGCAGTTATGGCATTCTCAGGTACCTGCCCAGGAACCACCCACCGCATGGGGACATTCCCAGGTCACCGCGTAACTGTGGCACCAAGCAAACTACCCACACCTGCCACTTGGGAAGGAGGAATAAGGAGGTCCTCAAGTGGGACTGGCTTTCTGTGGTGCAGACAGTGAGTATCACACCTGTTATCAGCCCAGGACAAGGTGTGACCGAGCCTGTCCTGGCCCACAGCAGAGCTGCAGCTGGGATGCCACAACCCACTGCGGCTGATGAGGATGTGCTGGAAAGCACTGGGCGCAAGGGAGGGGTGGTCTCACTGTTTGGGCAGCCCGTGAATAAGAGAAAGGAGATGGCAAGAGAAAGGGAAGCCACATCATGAATACATTTCCAATATTTTTGCCATCTCTTTTCAGCCCTTCCAAAGGAGAGGCTGGGCTAAGGCTGAAACATGTGTTCCAGCCTCCCGCGGGAAATCATTACCTCTAATAATTTGCTGTGTGCTCCCTGACAATCCCCATCTTCATGCCTGCCAGATCTCCCACCCTGCATGTGTCTGCATCTTTGGTCTAGTGACACTTTCATGTCAGGTCTAGTGACACTCTCATTCAGCAGGTGCCTTAACAGTAGAAATGTCAGAGTTTCCTCTATCTTCCCTCCTGCCAAAACACTACCTGCTGCCATTCTTCAATCCTGCTATTTTCTTCTATATTTAACAAGTCTAAGACAGCAACCAGCAGGAACATTAATGAACATGTCTTTCTATTATTTTTAGCTGCAGTTTAATAGCTTAACACCCTCAGTGCTACGGCACAAGCTTACTTCACAACTTCTTCCAAGGCTTGGTTCAGTGTTTGCTGAAATGCAGAGATTTCTTCCACGTTTCCCAGCAATGATGCAATGTCCACGGCGCTGAGCCTACAAGAGTCAAATCACCAATTAGCATCAAAGAGAGGTTGCTCTCTCAGGAGTATCCCCATGGTATCTGCAAGCAGGCCTTCCAAAAAGACCCAAGAACTTCTCTTTCCCCAAATACACCATCAGACATGGGAAACACAAAATCCACAATCTGTGAGCTACATACCACAGCCTTCTGGAGAAGATGTCTGCTGTCAAGGATTATCTTAATTGGATTATAATCACTTAATCACATTAATCTCAGATGTTTAGCTGTCTAATAGACACAGACAGATGGGATTTCAGCCAGGGGTGGGGAAGGAGGTGTGTGCACAGACACAGAGACAGCTTTGTCTTCAGGGATTCATGCTGGGTTTCCCTATGGGAGGAGCGTCCTACAAAGCAGCCCCTTGTATAGGGGTTGCTTTGTTCCTTGAGCGAGGTTGGTTTTTTCCTAGCCAAAACTAAGGTGTCTGCTTCTGTCATCCTCAGTGTCACTCTCGTACCACCCTCATTTAAGCCATTTGCTTAATGCCAAGGCTGAGAGCATGAGAGATTTTTGCAGCTGAAAATATCCCACGTGAAGATATGGGGAAGGAAGGAGAGATTTAAATACAAAGGCCTTCAGACACCACTCTCCCGTCCCTCTGGACTGGACAATGACTAAACATCTGCCCTCCGCCTGTGATGCCCTGGGGCTGCCTGGTCCTCCTGCAGCGTGCTCAGCTGGAGGGACCCTAGCCCCAAATGCAGCCGCATGGATGGGGTCGCCAAGCTGGCACCGTTTGGAAGAGACGACTGTAAAGCTGAAGCAATAAGCAGGAGGTGAAGTGAACTGCACTGGATCTTTTATGCAGGGTGAAACTATCAATAGGAATCTGCTGAGAGGCACCAGTGCGCTGCCGGTCACTGCCTGGGTAAGGACAGGACGGCATGTGCGGCCTCTGGCACCGCGCTCACCACCACGGATGGAAAACACACGGGCTTACTTCTGCAGGTAGGCCCCGACAAAGTCCCCCAGCCTCCCCAGCATTGCTCAGGCCGTAAGGGATGGCAGCATGCTCTTGCTGGGCACAGGGGTACTTAAAGCCAATGGCTGTGCAGACAGGGAGACAGCAGAGTCACTTCTTGCTCAGCAGCAGTTTGGATTTAGCGAGAGGCAATCTAACTGCAGACAGCACGTGTCACCGCGCGTGAAATGAAGAGATGACTAGGAGATGCCGCTTGGGGCTGAGAAGTCACAACGAGGCAAATTACAAGGGAAGAAGCCATGCAAGGCGTACCGCCGGGAAACATGCACGCCGGGAGAGCCACACATGAGCTTGCAGATGGGTTGTAACAGCCAGCCCTCTACTAGATGGAAATGCCCGTCTCTAACACAGCCGAATGCCTGCATGACCACTGAGGAACAGGAAAGAGCAGAAACCTGTACAATGTGGGTTTTTTTCTGGTACACAGAGAAGCTGTGAGGCTTTACAAGAAGAGCAGTAACAGTCCCTGAACATTCAAAAGCAGGAAAGTAATGAACTATGGTCAATTTTACAGGGTTCTCTCCACCTCAGATGCCCTTATATCTTACTTATCATAAGACTGGAGGGGTCTTAAGTAAGTTCCCAGAAGTGACTGTAGTTCCTTCGCATAATCTCGTTCTGTTTCCAGAATATTTTGCAACACCTAGGGTGAGAGACAGAGCACTGAGCAGATCTTAGTACTAATGACTAGTCAAAGGAACATGACATCGGCTTCCAAGTGTGGAAAAGCATGAAAGTGTATTTTAAGTCCATAAATTACATTTGTTAATACAGAACCCAGAATGCTCAGGAAAGCCCTGGGGGGTCCATTTTCAGGATTTTACTTTGCAAACTGGGGGAAGCCTGGAAAGCAGGTGTTAAGGGCTGCTCCTTCTTCTCTGGCAAAGCATGGAGACAACATCAGTTCAGACCTGAGTTTAGTATTTGACCCCTGAGAGGCTCATGCCTAACCCTGCATGCATAACTGGCTGCCAAGGTAGGCAAACAAACAATTCGTGCATGCATCCTGGGAGCACTGTTTGCACGAAGGCGGACAACAATTTAAATGTAACGGTGGCCAGACCAAGGACGGCTCCCGCGGCAGCTCAAGCCAGGGCACAGCTCACTTTCCACTTGAAGGATGTGCTGAGTTGGGTTTGGTCCTGCTAATCCATCTCAGCAGTCAATTGTCTCCGGCAGCGGGGTAGGCAAACCCACTGCCTGCACACTCCCAGTTACCACTCAAGTCTCTCAGTGTGGATGAGCTTTGGAGACAGTGAGGGTGGTTCCCAACTCTCTGGACATATTGTTTCTGCTTTGCTTTGCTTAAAAGATATTTAGACATGCTGATGAGCACATTTCACCTCCAGCACCGAGAGCCAGGGATGTTCGCATGCAGACATTTTAACTCTCTTACACCGCAGGGCTCACACTAGCCGTGATGCAGCAGGAAGGTACCTGCCCCGCTCTGCCAGACATCATCACTCCAGTAGCAAGATGGTAGAGGTGGTGATGTTTCTCCACCCCTTCTGCAGCCACAGTTCATAGCCTGGCACGCTGACCTGCTCCAAAGCCAAGCCCAGTTAACACGCCAGGCTGTGAGCTGTGGCGCTGCCCCTTCTCCAAGAGCTGCAGCTGCTGGCAGCGGCACAGGGGAGGCAGCTTGAGGTGTAACACCTCCAGCCAAGCCCAAGAAAGGGATCAGGGATCAGAGCCCTAATTTGGCTTGCTTCACACCGTGACATTATCTCCTCATCTTTATCAACAGGAGATAGCTGGCAGTCAATGGCAAGGACTGGACCAGAGACATTGTGCCTTATTGCACAACACTGATCTCAAAGCTGCCACCTCTGCTATGTTATCTCAGTCGCCTACTTTGAGTCTCTCCTCTTGACATCTTGCAGCAACTTCCATTTGTGGTTTATTGTCTCAACAGCCCTGAATCAAGGAAATGGCAACAGCAGCATTTAAATACAGAGTCACATCCCCAATTGTTACAAATTGCTTCAATGGTTTCTAAGGGAAAGAGCCAGTTCAGAGGATTAATAATATGCCACTTATTAAAATGTATGATCAGCACTTTAAAACTTACCACAGGGTAATAATTCTTTGTCAGCTGAGTGCTTTCAAGTCCTTTTAATGCTTTGGGAGAGAGTGGTTTATCTGTACAAAAAGAGAAATCAATAAATTACAGCGCACAGCTCTCGTTATTCCAGCAGGAAAAGTCACTGCCACATCATGTCCAGCAAACCTAACTTCACCCCTGTGAACACAAAACTTCAACTGCAGGATTTGTTTGCCCGCTTCAGAAAAACCAGGAGCAAACCGAACGCGTGCATGACACCGGAGGCAGCCGAGCGGGTGGCACCAGATGCACCGCGCAGCCTCTGCCAACTAACCTACAGGTTTGCTCTGAAATCCCTGGCAGCAGCCCGACGTCTGGCACTGTTTGGAGCTACACTGAGGCTTCACCTGGCCCACAAAATCTGGGTTTTAAAACTGGGTGTCTATCAGAAATGCTGGATACTGCGATTTGTTTCAGGTGATTCACAAGGCACCTGAAGCCAATACTAATCAATATGCTGAATCCTGATCCCCGCAGTCATTTGTGATGCAAAATCCCTTTCTGAAAGAAGGTAGATTTGAAGAAAAAACTCACACAAACCTGGAAGTCAAGTCTCGTCTTCTGCATTTGCTAAACCCCTGTGGATGCCTCCAGTGTGGTAACACATGTGCGCGCACGTACACACACACCTGCGAGCCTCTGCTCCATTTTGCTTTCCCTAGAGGAGCCCGTTCCCCACCAGCAGCACGGCTTTGCCAGCCCTCCCAGCACGGCAGCGGCACCGTTGCCCCTCCGGACTGGGACAGGTCGGCAGCGCAGGGCTCCACCGCCAGCCCTGGCCAGACCGCACACCCCGTACTGAAAAGGCACTGTGCTGTGTGGCGCAGCCAGTCTCTCCTTTCTCCCTGCAATCATGCACAGCAGGCAATTACTTTCATACCAATAGCAGGGGAGAAGCTTGAAATTGATAAATTTAGCCCCTGGAAACCACAGCTTGATGTATTGTCTAATTATTGCCCTTGTAGGGTTTCCTGTCACTTCCAGCCAGGAGCTCTGTGCCTCATTTAAAGGCTCGGGGGAGCTTTGCTCTGCACAGCTATTTATTTCCACCCAAGGGGCAGACTTAGGACACAGTGGAAGTACAGCCACTGCTGAAAAACAACTAACTCCATTTAGAGTGACAAGTCTCACACTTTGGAGGCGAGGAAGGCAGCTCCCACAGGATTGCAGCAAGGGCTCTCCCCGGGCTGCAGCCCTCAGGCAGCAGTGGGTTAGCTGACGGTCTCCACATCCGTCATTTGCAATACAGCCATGTGTCCTGAGCAAGCAGAGACCGCAGAAAGAACCCTCCTCCCATGTGAAATGGGTGCTGGAGAGAGGATCTGGAGGGAAAAGCTCTGCAGACAAAAAAACTGGATGTGCTCCTACATCAGGATCAGTGGGAGACTCATTCTTCGCTTCAGTGAGGTGCCATTATTTCATGCAGCTCCCATCTGATTTTTCCCATGGGACTGATGTTTGCTCTCCTTTTTCAAAAAACATTTCTCTTCTACACTCACTGACTTAATTAGTGATTCCTGGGTTGTGCCAGACAAGCCTTCAGCCTCTGCTGCAACATCCTGCTCCAGCTCAGACATCATTTCCCAGAGGGAAATAGTGGGAGATGAGATATCCTAACAATGATTTTTTCATTTGGAATTAAATAAAAACTGGCTTAATTCTGAACACTCACTCATTAATTTTATTCGTTCCTCCTTTGCTTTTTTTGCTTGCCAAGTGTGGGAGCAAGGATGTGTACAACAGGCGTTGTACCCTTTGCAGCCACTTTGGAAAGTGGTTGCAACCACTGATGTCTTACTGTGTTTAAGGCCAGGGCTGATCCTAAGCTGTAAAACCAGCACTGAGCACACAACAGATCTCTGTCTAGGGTAAGCCCTCAAGGCGCATTAAGGAATTAAAGTTGGATTTTGTAAAAAAACCAAGTTTCCTGTCACACAATGGCCTCGGAAGCACAATAGGGTGAGCTGCTTGAATGGATATGTAACGCTACAGGGCAGTTAGCCAGGGGCATGCTTCATGTCATCACCACCCCACATCTGGTTAAAATCACATCACAGAAAATGTTAAGGACGCTCAAGACAAAGCTCAATAAAGGCAGATGTCATCATATGGATCACCTCCTCCCTGTTTCTTTCTCAGTATCGCAGCAGAAGATGCATCTGGGGGAAAATGTGAAATCAGCCTTCACTATGGACAAAACCAGGGGACCATTCCCTGTGGCCAAATAATTTTTGTTTGTTTCCTCCCTGAGACCGTGAGCATCCATTCCACCACTGCCAGAAATGGCAGGGTGAAACGCAAATGCATTGCCTGAACAAGGTCTCTAACAAAAAGCTAATTCTGTGCTCAGACACCAGAACGACCTGGCAGCTCCCTAGGACAAAGAGGACCCATGCAGCCATCTCTGGCCTCATCCTCCAGCGACATCCCTGCTCCCGCACTGCTGGGGCTTGGGGAGCAATAGAAAAGCACAATGTGCTGGGAAAGAGGGCGAAGCAGCTCTCAAACAACTCATGTGAAAGACTAGGCTTTACCCTTCTGGCCTCGTTCATCACTCCATTAGCCCTGCCGCTTTAAGGACAGAAACGGTCTTTAATAAATAGCAGCAATTTCCCAAAGGCACAAGGATCTACACGGCATTATACTGCTGTCATTCAATCAGCCCTTGAAAGCAATTCGCTTACCGGTGGATTTGATTTCTCTGACGTAGTTGCTGGGGAACCAGCCTGTTTTTCCATTTAAGGTCCCTTCCCACCAGCCCCCTTCTTCAACCCGGGTGACATAAATAATGTCTCCTTTGTTAACGGAGAGTTCGTCCTCATTGGTCTGCTTAAAATTGAACCTGGCCTTTACCACCAGCTGATGACTGCCATTCTCGGTCATCTCCTAAGGAAAGAAACATGGAAAAACATCAGCAAATAGTCCAAAACAGCAGAAGCCACTAGGACAAGCTATTGTTCTGCTTTGTTTTGACAGCTGTTTTTTCAGTATTACTCTTCATAACAGCAATAATGTCTTGCTTTTGTGTAAACACTCCTGCCAGAGGACCACAAGGTCCCTCCCCAGCATTAATTTAGTTTCACAGTGCAATGGAGGGCAGATAAGAATTGCTTTCCTCATCTCACAGAGAGGAGCACCACTGTTCGGAGAAGCCATGAGACTCTCTCCAGCCAGGGCAGCAAAGCCTTGATGGGGATCGGGGCAGAACAAGCCCCTCTGGCATGCTCGACCCAGAGGTACCACTCAATACCCCTCTACCCCACAGCCATCAAACCCTTGATGAGATATTAAATAAAGGATACCACAGGCTTGGACTGCCTCCTTAACACCCTGGCTGACTGCGAAGCCGTGCCGTTGGAGTCAGCGTGAGCACCTCCAGCTGCAGAGCTAAGAGACGATAGATGTGAACATGGCCCTTTTGATGGCTGATCTGGTGAGGCAAAAACAAGATCTGAGTTTTACCCAACTGTCCACCATCCTTCCGCATCACAGCAAAGGAAAGAGTAAAGCCTGTAAAGAAAACAAGAACTGGGTACAGCAGTTGAAGGAGCATCTATCAGAGCAGAAAGCAAGTGCACTGCATCTCCAGTGTGGGTACTCCAAGCCAACACCAAGGATGGTTTTTGCTGGGCTGGGTTAACACTTCCATGATGGAAGAAGTTGAATTGCATCTCAAGGCACTCCTTGGTTATGCCAGCTCTTCAGCCATACATCTGATTGCATTATGGTTTTTAAATCCCCCTTAAAACTGTAGAAAAACAGAATAACACTCAGCCCAATGCTGCCCCACTGGGAATGTTTCTGGGATCTCAGTAAGCGCTGTTGAAGGTGTTTTCAAATTGAAGCTCGCAAGTCAGCACTCCTTGGTCACCTCCACAGCTGCAGCGTGGGCTTCCTCGCCGAGCAGGGAAGAACGCTGAACAGCTGGTCAACACAATCGCTTCTCTATTTAGATAAGTCCTTCTGGGTTCATTATACAGCTGAAAGAGGCTAGGCACAATTTCGATTACTGTTCATGGACCGCTGCCATTAGCCATGTGAGAGAGGGATTCAGACCACGCTGAGGAAGGACACGAGCGTCACCCCCAGGAGACTGGCAGCCCACAAAAAGGCTCAGACCATCCCAGCAGCTCTTGGAGCTGCCTCCTTCACATGCTCAAAGCTCCTCACTTTGCCAACTAGTCTCTGGGCTTGTTCCTGACACCACCTGACTGATGCTGGAAATAATGCTTTGCCACATTCTGTTTTTCACGATTAGTGGTTTGTGTCTATATTAATACCAAAAAACTTGCCAGAGGGTAAAAAGTTTCCTGGTCACAACTGCCCTGTGCTGAGATCAAGTCAGTGGCCTTGCCACCAAGAGCAGTCCCAGGTCCTGCAGGACCTGGCAGCGCTCAGCCCCAGAACTCTGCTTGGATGCTGCAGAGTCGTAAAAACATGGAATTCAAGCCACCCAGTAATTTCCAGTACTTCTCTACTACCGTACCTCATACCGCACTGTGGGACAACACTCAGATCACCTCATTTTCTATGTGTGCTGGTGCTCAACTAAAGCAACAGCAGGTATTATCATTTCAGTAAATGGTGAAGTACTTCTAAGATTCATCTGGTAGCTTCTTTTTAATTTAAGAACATTTCTGCAGTCTAGAGCTGTTGTTTTCCACCTGTGCTGTGGACCTAGCATGCCCATGAACCTCAAAAGGAGGACAGAGAAGAGTGGTCTGCAGGCATCACTGTGCTGGGTGTGCAAGTCCCCTGCAGAATGTCTGGAGTTCTTTGTAAACACTCTAAGAGGAGAGGGTGATCAAGGCATGAAGCGTGCGCAGGAATCAGAAAACACAAACTCTAAGGCTGCTGTTCCCCCATTCTCCTTCAGTCTGAATATCAACATGGAAAAGTCATTCCGAGGGGGAAGTTTGGTGGGAGTTACAGGAACTTAGCTGGGCTTTTATTCTCCCCAGAGGATTTTTGTTTCAATAAAAAAACACCTCATCCTTAGATTGGGCCTGGAGCAACACAAACTCTGAGCTCCTGGAGAACGGACTTGCTTTGTCTTTCTCCAACGCCTTGCACAATGGGGACCAGGTCCATGACTACAACTTCCAGGCGCCACTGCCTTACAAACCCCCAGCCATACCATACCCACGCACCGGGCCGCCCGGTCCATGCTCCAGTGATGGGCAACATTCACGTTAAATCTCGTATGCTGTGGGTGAGTCAGTTTTCTCTCTTGCCCTGCTCGTTACACAACTGCCTGACGACCGCACAGTGAATTCCCAGCTCCCCGGGCTGCAGCAACAGCAAAACCCCTCTGCACGGAAAACCCACTTTGCAAACACAGTATGTTTTTTTTTCTCTGAAACATCCCGATATTTGAGCAGGAGCTGTTTCAGCTGCTCCTGGCGACTCACGGGCCAGGAGGGATGGCCAGCTGCCAGTGTGAGATATTCTTTCCCTGATTCCTTCTAAAAAGGGAGGGCGTAAACTGCGAGTCCAGACTTCTCCGCTTATTCAAGCCATCAGCAACAGTCCCACGGAAATGACTTGGTTACTGTAGATTTTATGCTTCTCCCTGCCCCGCCCAATCTTCCAAAGCTTTTATAAATATCTGCAACAACCTAGAAACAAATGTAAAACTGACTTTGACAGTTTGGCAGGGAAGCGTATCATTTATATTGCATCATGACAGTGTCCTATTTTATGCTTGGTCCAGCACAGAACACTGCTGCCATATGTTGCTTAAACTATGGTTAAAATAGCTGGTTTTTCTGCTCACATTCCTACACTATTTTTGGCAGATGAACCCCGCCTGATCCAGCGCAGCTGGTTTTCCTCCCCTGCCCTCTCTTTCAGTTAAAAGCATCAAGCTCTGTATTGCTGTTATCTGATGGACAGCTGCTGAACTCTGAGTTTATCCTACAAACGATGCCCCTAGTTATTTGCATAACAAGGTCTGTGAAGACACAAGGATTTGGATTTCAAATGGATGCTCAGAAACACATTCCCACGGCATTCCCTCAGCTGTCACCTACTTCCCTTTGCCTCCGACAAGGGTGTCGAGGTGTAGCAGCTCTGCGGGTGTCGGGATGCACAGGCATGCGGAGCACTGGCCACAGCAGGAACGGCAGTAGCCGGTTACCAGGCTTGTCCTGATGTTCCATTCAGCCCTTGGCCTCTGGCGAGACAGACAAACCAGACCATCTGCCGTGGTGGTTTGTAGGACACAGGCCCTTGCTTCTCAGGAACTTGGCCAAGCCACCAAAAAGCAAATGTTTTAGACACGTATTTATTTTACCCTGTACTTTTCCCAAGGGTGCTCTCTGCCTGAGCAGCAAATTACATTGCAGGCATCACACTTTTTAACATTTAAACAGAGAAAGCATATGTTCAAACAGATGTTTGCCATGAAACCAAGAGGATTCCAGCTTCCCTATAGCTCCGTCAGTAACGTGTGATAGAAACTATTCCACAGCAAAGCCCCACCCTGAGCCTCACACAGTGACTGCACAGACTGAGCTGAGACATGGGTGGCTGCAAGAACCAAGCTGGGGCTGTAAATAGGGGACTGCTGTGACAACTCGATGTCCAATCAGCACACACCCCATCACACCCTTCTGGTCCAGCAACAGACAAGCACAGAGGCAGGAGAGTTTCTCACTCTTTTTGCTTTCAGAATAAGGAAGCTAGTGTCCATCATAATGACAGCGTTTGCAACGACTACTCCCAGTCTAGGTCACCTGCATTTTATATCCCCCATCATACTGAACTGCAAGAGCCTCTACATGGGGTCACCGGGTGCTGTCATTTAATGGAGCAGTAGGATGCTGTAAGGAGATGTGCTGATTCTGAATTTCCATCACTGACTTCTAGGGAGCAAGCTGGCGGCAGAGCTGAGTGCTGGCTGCAGAAAGGCGGTCTAAGAACCTGAATTTCTTCAGAGCAGCATTATACACGCATACACACACACGCATGTGTGTGTACACATATATATTGTACGTTACATATTATATGTTGCTGTTTATAATATATACATTATAATACAATATACAATAGTTTATATAAAGTATAAATATAGTATATACTTTATATATGATTTTATAAAGCCTTGCATCAGAATAGAACAAAACAGAGAAAACAGGGAGGAGAGGGTCCAGTCCCAGCAATGAGGCTGTTTCATTGAACACCCGAGCAGCTTCTGTACTAGCAGAAGAGAACGCAAAAGCAAAACTCAGCTGAAAGAGAAATGAAACAACTGAGAACACCACCACAAACCAAATCCAGGCAAAATGCAGTAAGTCAACAGAAAAAGCTTCCCATGAAAGGAAAATTGTGGGTTTGGGGTTTGAATTTTTCTCCTTTTAATCACCTAAAATGTAATCTGTGACAGGGAAACCAAACCCTCCTCCTGGCGCTGGACTTTGGTGAATGTGCAGGACTCTGTCCAAATCTGCTTGCATGATCAGGGGCCATAAACACTTTCCACCCTGCAAACTCTTTCCAGCTCAGGACAGACCTGCTCCTCAGCCCCTCAGCAAAGGTCTGCTCACCCCTCCCCAGAGCACCACGCTGCCATCATCCTCCCTGTTGAACTTCTTTCCCAGTCTATGCAGCTGAATATTAGTTTAGAGCAGCCCATAGGGAACAGCTACATATTTGGGATGGAGACAAGAGGAGCTGATTTTCTCTGCTTCAGCAGCCCGCTCCTGCACCCAGGGAGGCAGGACAAGCCATCAGCTTGATTCCCAAACCCGGGAGCCTATTCCATGGACCCAGGGAGAGGAGAGAGAGAGAAACAATACAATTGACTGAGCATCTGGCAACGATGTTTGTTTCAGTAAAGGTATTATGCAGATGGATCTGTTTTTCTCTTCAGCTTTAAAACACACACTTTAAAATCTGACATTTGCATTTTGGAAGGTACACGTTCATTTACATCAAGGCTCCTTTACAATGACCTAATTTGAGGTCCTTTAGTACTGTCAAAACCAAGCAGAGGTCCCTTAGTGTAAAGCAATAATCAAGCTCTGCAAAGTGCATACAGCAACTCTGCAATGCCACATCTAAACCCAGAGTTGGTAGAAGCATGAAAATTCAATTCCACTGTCCAGCATCAGGCATCAGTGCTGGCAGCACAATTTGCCAAGCCTCCAGAAATCACCATAAACTAGGAATTACTGAAAAAAAAAAACCAAAACAAAAACAAAAACCTCACCCCAACATACATAACGAGACAGAATTAGAAAAGACGACAGAAAAAAAACTTTTTTCTTACCTTCGGTAGCTTTATTTACAGCTGTTAATGTACTCAGGACCTTGGAGAACTGTTCTCCGGCGTACAAATCATGTGGATCAAACACCTGCAAAAGAGGAACTTGGTCAGCTGAGCCCCAAACATCTCACTCTGGCCATCTGAGCAGCCCACGTTGCTAGAGGGTGACAGTGAGGATTAAGTAGCCCTTACGCCTCTGCAGGCGTAGGATATTTATTCAGGGCTGACAAATCCCATTTCCTTTATAGCAAGTGAATTCTTGGGGCACCAGTGGCAGGCGGCATGGGAAGGGCAGGGGGACCCACCAGCATTTCGAGCGTAATGCTGGGGACAGGGAAGGAAGAAATCAGTGCTGCCTGCAGAGAAGGGACTGCTCAGAAAATCACGAAGAAGGTTATTGCTTGCCTTGAGGGAAGTAAAGATTTTGCTGCTATTTTTCTTATCGAAAGCTGAAAAGATTGAGGCTGTACATATATATGTATATATACACACACATATTAACCACAGCAGAAGAAACAAACACACGCAATTTTCTACTATTGCAATATGGTATATATAATCCATTTAAATTTTCTAACAGGAAGCCAAAACCAGTTCTTTTATGTTCAAAAATTCCAGTCTAAAGAATGTTGTGTTGCTAAGTCTCAACGGCAAAACAGATATACATAATTAGCAAGGGCTTATTTTCTGGAATAGAAATACCTGGTCCACCAGGACTGGTAGCCTGGACCTTGTACCCCCAGACCTTCAGAAATCACCACCAGCAGAAAGAGGGGCAATTTGGGTTTCCAAAACACTGCAATCCCCTCTAACGCCTGCGAAATGCCCTCAAGTTCATACAGGCTGTACCAATCGGACCATTAATGAAGCAAAGATAAGCAATACAAAAGCCCCTGTTATTGATACCACCATCTGCTAATCCCCAAATACACGTTGTCTTGCAGATGGAGACCACAGATCCACAAATCCAATGAAGAGGAAAGATGATTTTAAAGCCCTCCTGGCAGACACTATGTACTTACAAACACTTCCAATGCACTAAAGAGTGTATCCTGCTAAATAAGTACACAAGCCTTAATTACCTTTAGGGTAGTACTGCCCTTTAAAATGGCCCTTTCTTGCTTTCCACATATAGCTCCTCAAGTACACTTGGCATATTTCAAATAGGAAGAGGACTGGTCTCTTCCGCAGCCCTGGATGCTCACGGCATCTCTTCCTCTCAACAGACACATCAGTGCAGCAACAACGTCCAACACGGGCAGTACAAAGGCTGCTCTTTGTTGACTCAGCCACTCAATACCGGGAGAAAGGCTTTACCCTAAAGAAATATAATCCACGCTCAGAGGGGGAACAGCCTGCTGTCATTACAAATATTAAAACCAGTAGCTCCACAGCTTCGATCGCACCAGCCACTCTGCATGTTTTGGGGACATCCCCACCTACCTTGGGCTGTTTCCAGGTTTGCTCCTTTGGGCCACACAGACCCCATCCCCTCTGCCAACTGGTGCATGAACTAGTTTTCCTGCCTTGCAATTGCAGCCAGTGCTATCTGAGCATCGCTTCCAGCCCGAAGCAGCGACGTTAGCGTCTCCATGGAAAGGGAGACAGTAACAGAGAGCCCAGGCATGCGCTGACCCTGTCAGCAGCCGCCGGAGGATGCAATGCTACAGTAACACGCCTTCACCCTCCTGCCAAACAGAAGAGGAAAGTAAACAGCGAGACTAGGATGTTTGCGTGCATCTCTCTGGTGTGTCATTTTCTCAGTCATATCCTTTTTCTTCCGCTTCAGTAAGTCCAGAAAAACAAGTCCTGCCTTGAATGAATGGCATATTTCTTTTTTTAAAGCACCAAAGTTGTAAAATACATCCTTGATCCTTCAATGCACAGAATAATGTTGTAAGCTCAGACTCATCAGACTGACAAAGTCCAGAGGAAAATGGTGGTGGAAGGGATATGCAAAAAGTTCTAGCACAAAAGCAAGCGGCAACTTTTAGGACTTTTCTTCACAGAGAAACTGTCTGGAATAGATACTGTGGAATGATGGCTACATGGAAAACTCTTCTGGATCAGCTACTATAATGTAAGTATACCCTACAGCTTGTTCCACAATAAATTCATCATTCAGGAAGTCCTGACTTATAAGCTAAAAGTTACTTTTTCCAGCACAATCCATCCATCATTCCATTCCTAACTCAAAGAGAAGCCGCAAGGCTAGAAGAAAAATAGAGGGGAAAAAGGCTTTTTCGCCCTTAACTCATAGAGGATCTGGTGGATGTACGTAAAACCCCGCTTAAATCTATGGCTGTCATCTGAGGATGAAATGCTTTTCCGACTTTCAGACTGCAGCTCCCCTCGGTGAAACACTCCGGCTGCTCCGTCTGGCATCACACCGGGAGCGAGAAAACCTGCACTGCTGCACCCCAGCCCTCCTGCGAAAGGCAGCGAGAGGGTGAGGAGGGGCCGGTGCTCTCAGGGCAGAAACCAGAAGTGCACCCAGCTTTTCGGGAAGGACGAAGAATCAAACCCAGGTGCAGCTAGCAAGGCACCAGCACCCAAAATCCCAGTACCGGGATGGGAGACGCAGAAAAGTTAGGAGAAGCCGGGTTGCGTTTCGAGCCCG
Source organism: Phalacrocorax carbo (assembly GCF_963921805.1). Taxonomy (NCBI): domain Eukaryota; kingdom Metazoa; phylum Chordata; class Aves; order Suliformes; family Phalacrocoracidae; genus Phalacrocorax; species Phalacrocorax carbo. The sequence continues at coordinate 8,851,594 of NC_087523.1, read as the reverse complement.
AGCTGTTTTATCCGCACAAACTATTTCCACTTCAGACAGAACCTCGGCAAAGCCCAAAGCTCGGCGCGACCGCGACCCTTCATCCAAACCCGAGGATAAGGGCTGGAGCCAGACCGCCCCCCGACCCCGGCCGCTCCCCACCGGCCGTGCCTCCGCCTCCGGCGGGAGCGGCGGCTCCGCCGGCTCCGCCAAACCCGGCGAGACGGAGACACGCAGGCGGCGGCGAAGCGCCTTTCCGACCGCAGGGCCGGCCCCCTCCGCCGCCTCCCGCTCCCCTCGGCTTCGGTGTCCGCTTCCACACCCCCCGGGCAGCCCCAAAACCAGGTTCGCTTTCTGGGCAGCACCGAGCCGCGCTCCGCCTCCGGCAGGCGCAGCGCGGACACCCGCGGGAGCTGCCCGGCGGGGCTGACACCCGCGGGAGCTGCCCGGCGACACCCCCCGAGGACCGGCCGGGAAACCCGCGGGGACCGCCGGTGACGGCCGCGCCGGGACCCCCCGGCGGCACCGCCGGAGGATGGGGAGGCCGGCGGGCCGGCCCGGTGCCGGTGGCGGCGCGGCGGTCGGTACTCACGGCGGCGGCGGGCGGGCGCGCGGGCAGCCCCGGGGCATGGCGGCGGCGGCGGGCGGTGCTGCGGGGCGGCCGCTGCGGCTCTGACCCGGAGCCGGATCGCGGCGCGGGGAAGGGAAGGGGAAGGGAAGGGGAAGTGACAGGAGGCGCCGCCGCCCCGCTCCGCCCCGCCGCGGGACGCGGGTGGTGCGGCCGCAGCTCCCTCCGCCGGCCGCGAGCGGCAAGGGGAAAGGAGACGGGAAAGGGAAGGGGAAAGGGAAGAAGTAAATCAGGAATGGAGGGGGAAGAGAGAAGGGGAGAGGATAGGAAAGGGGAAGGGATGGGGAGGGGAAAGGGAAAAAGTAAATCAGGAAAGAGGGCTAAGAGGGAAGGGGATAGGAGGGGAGAGAGAAGGGGGAAAAGTAAATCAGGAAAGAGGGGTAAGAGGAAAGGGAAGGGAAAAGATAAAAGGACGGGGAAAAGAAAGAAGGAAAGGAAAAATGAGGGGGAAGGGATAGGAAAAGAAAGGAAAATCCAGGCTATTGAAATGGTAATTACAGATTTTTTGCCCACTGAGAAGAGAAATGCTGCAGAAGGCCCTGCAGATGAGGCACAGTTCAGCTGAGGCAATGAATTCTCCGAGACAGCATGTCCTCGCCGTGTCGAGCACAGCGCCTCTGCTGTGCGTGCCCATCTGTTCGGGGAACACTCTCCTGCAGGGAGCGTGAAAATCCCCTGACACTCCAGTGCCACAGCAGGCTGCAGCACGGAGAGGGATCGAGGCAGTGGCATCCAGGCTGAAGCCCAGCTGTAAGGTCCCAACCCCATGCAGGGACAGAGGGGTGTCAGAGACACCCCACACACCTGCGAGCCAGAGGTCTCTGGGACACTGGGTCACTCTGAATTCAGACATACCCATTCCCCAGTGCTTGCACTGGTCAGTGCTGGGCTGGAGCTTTTGCTTTTGACGTTACCCAGCTAGGAAACCAGGAGGGAAGCCAAAGCAGAGCAGGCTTTGGGAGCATATGGATGAGCAGCCAAGGGGGTGATGATTTTTCATCTGCCTTCCCAAGACCTCCTTCCAAGTACAAACAGATTGGTGAAGGTTGCAAGCACCTCGAACTGCAGAAATAGATTCAGTTCTGCCCACGATGGCAATGACACGCTGCATGCTCTATGATCCTTCTGGACAGTCAGGTTTAATCCAGCTATTGATTTGTCTTGCAGATACCGTTCTTAGTTTACAAAATTGAGTCCCTTGCCAGAAGTGTTGTGGTCATATTAGCATGAAAATGGTGCTGCTGAATGAAGGTATTCTGCTTCTTCAGCAGTAAATGATGCTCAGCTATTCAGTTCCTGTTATTATATAAACAGTGGTGCCAATAGCAAAAGCAAAGACCAATAGTTCCCATTTGCACCCTCACAAACAAGCTATGCCAGGAGCTTTCTACCTGATTTTTCTCTTTCTTCATGATCTTTTCCCTGTATCTTCTAAACTAGACTCCCCCTGGCCACCAGGCCTGAGCCTCTTGCCTTCCACATTCCACCTCAACCTGCTTGCATCCGGCTTAGCAGTCGCTGCCTTAGCAGTACTCACTCACTGGACCAGATCTTGGGTCACATACGCAGCTCAGAGGTTGATGCCACAGCATAAGTGAAGCACAACTAGGTTATCTGCACTGTTCCTCAGTCCAAACCTTCACAGAATCTCCTAAGGACAGTTAAGCTCCAAAGACGTGCCCATGTCCTCTGCCCAGTCCTCTGTCTAAGCAGAGCTGGGCTGATAGACTTTCTTATGACTGGGATCAAATTCTAGCATCGAAAAGCACTTGGGAAATTTTAGACACAGTCTCCTTGTTTCACCTAATTACAGCATTCGTCTAGTTTGAAGAAAGTGTTCTTTCCCCCGCTTGCTTTCTTTTTCAGAACTAACACACCTGTAGCAGCAAATTTTTGCAGGCTTCAGTCCTGGGCTGAAGCTAAGGAAGAATTTAGTTATTTATACCCTGCAATGAGATGGACTCCTCCAGCTCACACCACCAGCCTGTAGAGCCGCTGCAACTTAACGGAGCCATCTCAAAGCCGGAAGGCCACAGTGTCCTTCTCCCTCCCTTCCACTACGTCCAAATCTTTCACTGTTCCTGTAAAATGGGAGAACGTGCTGTTTGCCTTGCTGTGTCTTTCTTCCGCTTCCCAAGATTGAGTTACCAGGACAACAAAGAAGAAGGGTAGGAGGGAAGTGCGTATATGTAGCTCTGCAGGAGTAACCTCTTCACATGCCCTCCCACTGGAGGGGACTGGCAAGCGGTATCCGTTCAGTGGAAGGAGGGACTCGGGTTTCAACCAAATGCTGTTGGAAACCCTACCTTCCACACTGATCCCCTTCCCTGCATTGCTAGCAATGCTCAGTGATGTATTCAGCTCCAAATGGCAGCTATACAAATATCTACAACAGAAACAAAAATTTAAGGCATAGTATGAGGGTAGCCCCAGCTTTGGCAAAGTACGATGAAGCCATGGGATGCTAATGTCATGTATGAAGTTTCTCACGCTTGAGATTTCCCAGGATGAGGCCTTGCGTACGAGCCAGCATCCAGAGTAGAAGTTCTGAGCTCTGAATTTCCTCAGAACATCCTCTTTTGCTCACATCTGCAACAGGAACAGAATCTCTGACCTTAACTTGCACTTGTCAGTCTCAAGACAGAAGTGGCTCATAGCCAGTCCCAGGCTACTTCTTCATATCTAACAAACAAGAGTTCTTTGTGGCACTTGGAGAAGGGCAGAATTTGACAGAACCACTGAACTTTTACCGTCAAATCCGAAGTCTGTGTAAGCAGCAAGATGGCGGTCAGGGAATTCAAACCTATTAAGCCAAGAGCTTTCCTGACATTACTCCTTTCTCAAGCTAGGTTACTGGAGCAGAACACATTTTCCATCCTATGCTCATCTTCCTGAGACATAACACCAGATCACTGGTACTTCCTTGCCAACAGATCCTGGAACCAGAAGGTTCCTTGCCTGTTCTGATGCTCCAAACGGGATTTCAGACTAGATGTGCTGCAGAGAAACCCCCTCTGAAGTGGCCCTTCCCAAGGCAAACTAAGCATCAGACATGAGGGAGGACCACCTACAGGTATGCTTCTTAGAGTCTCTTTGCCAAGAGGGTCCAGGCAGGGCAGCATTTAGAAGGAACAGATGGCAGAGGGCTTTCATGTCTCCTCCAGCTTTGCCTTCAGAGCACTCAGAAAAGCTGGTGATGTAGGAGAAGAGCCAGAGGGAAGCATAAGCACTCTGACTTGTGCCATGTCTTGCCCACCATCTCAGCTGTCCTACCTCACGCATTCCTCTGCCTGAGGCTACAGAGAGGAGCCAGGAAGAAGCAAAATTCCTGTCTTCACTTGGCATTCTAATATGACTTAATATTTTGGAAAAAAAATACGAAGATACAATTTTCATTTCACTGCAAAATTTAAACTTAAGCTTGAGAGATATGAGCTTTTTTTATTCAGCTTTTGAGGTCTCCTTTCTCAGCAACCAAGACAGGGGGAACCACATGCGCACTAGGGAAGTTCCTGAAGGGATCAGATTATTTCAAAGATTAAGGGGGTTACAAATCTGAAGGAAAAGAAGTCAGAAATCTTTTCTTAAATTAAAACCAAGGAAGAAAAAGGCACAGGGAGGATCAGAGCAACACCCAGAGCTGGACACACAATGCTGCTAGTTCCTAGTATCTGAAAGTTGTGGAGCGTGTCTGCAATATCGCAGAATGGGGTTTCAAAACTGTGACATGTTAAGGCACACGTTGAGGAGTGTTCCCTTCTCCTATCTTTTAGCTATTTAAGACTCCTATTTTTTAATATTTTCCACCACAACCAACTAGTTTTCAAATAGCAAAATAAACTCTCTGAAAAAATGGAGGAAATCACATGGTCAGTACCAGAAGACAGGCAACAACTGATGTCTGATGTGATAGGCTGTCGGTGATTCTCTAAGTATCTGCTTTTAAAACTGGGCTGCTGCAGCAGGCTCTGAGAAATGCATTGCTGGGAAACAAGAGGCCAGTGAAACAGGTCTGGAATGAGCAAATTTTCACGCAGGTTAGCTAAAAAGCTCTGAAGAGAAGAAAGGCTCTTTGTTTGTTTAGGCTTTCAAAGGAAAAGTGCAGGAGCAGAGCTACCATGGGCTGGACCTTCCTCACTGTGGTGCATGAATATTCTGGGTAATGCCCAAGGATGCTCTCCCTGCTTCTGGCAGAATTTGTCTTCAGAATATATTTTTTTCCCCCACAATTTTGAGCATATTTTAAACAAGACAGTGATGGCTCTTAGTTACAGGTTTCCTTTTTACTACAGGAATTTAAGTGTGATACAAAAGTCTTTACATTTTAAATCCCTAAGCACTTACTAAAAATTTTGATGGCAAAATTAGCTGAACTCTTTGTTATTCATTTAGACTCTGATCTTGCAAATATGAGCTATGCTTAAGCATAAGAATTAGCATATAGATAGGACCAGGAATAGCCACTGAAAAGGTGTCTTTTGTCTTCTTTAGGATTATTTGTATGTATAAGGATCAATTTCATGCTAGGTGTTTAGCAGAGTCTCACACGACAGTTGCAAGGGGGTGAAAAGTCCTGCAGTATTAAGAACATTTCACCTTCATATTAAAGCAAGGCTAAAACCTGCAATCCCTTCTCTCTAATAATGAAAAAAAAGAGTAAACTGGTCCACACTGCTTAACTCTGTTTAGACAGACCTCCTGTTATTGTTGCACATATTTCTACCTGGCCATTTAGGTTCATCTCAAAAGACGAGAAGGAATCTGTTAAGCTCACTGTCAATACACTCCATTTCCAAATTGTCCAGACAGAATATTAATGCTCTAATTTATATTATTAATACAAAAGATGAGGAATGACTGCCGATTTCACCCCCCTGGTATCTGGCTTCCTTTCAGAAGGCTGATTAAACAAGCATGTTATGACAGTAAAAGAAAGGATCCAGGTTGACTTACCTCCACTTTAAGGAGTGCACAGCCTTTCAAGAACTCTTGAATATTACTGATGCAATCAGCTTCATTTTTAGGCTCCAGGCAGTACTAAAGAAAGAAAATCCACTGAGATCATTGCACTACCTCCCGTATAGCCTCTATTCAGAAGGCCTGCATGAATATTGACATGTGCGTTTTATACTGAATTAGGGAAGCTTCTTAAGGGGGCGGATGGGGGTGGCAGGCAAGCTGTCGAAGCAGGAAGAGCGAGCCACTGGAGGAAGTGATGCACACATTGAAATGGTCGGCATCTTGTTTGAATGTCAGCATATGACAGTGCCCTAAGTGACAGTGGGAAATCGATGAGCTTTAAGAACACGCTGCCCCCAACCATCACATATAACCAAAAGATAAGGAGCTAGCAAAACTGATTTTTGCATAATAGACTCGTCTGTTTTACAGGGTGAAGAACCTGTGGTTTTGTTTTGGTTTTTTCTTTTTTAAAATTAAACAGCTTCTCCTCTGTGTTGCCATTTCCTATCTCTCATTGGACTCCTTCCCTTTTTTTCTCCTGCAGTTACTTATCACACTTTTGGACTGTCTGAATATATGCCTCCTAAAACTGTAATAGGAGGTACTTGCGTGGCTTAAATGGCTTCAGTACCAATGGACTTGCTGGCCTTGGGACAGTTCGAAATGGCCCAGGTGCAAGGCTTATTATTTATTCCTAACCTAATCTGCTTCTCCAGTGTACTTTGTGACTAACAAAGTATTTTACAGTAAGAGTTCTGAAAAAAGTGAATATATTTGCAGTTGTAATTAATTAAAATTACATAAATAGAGACAAACTGCATATCCTTCTATTCAAAACCAAGGTATTTTGATCTCTGGTAGGCCCGGTATTTCCTGCTGCTGAACGAACACACATAACACAGTCAACTGCAACCTTTGGGGTTTTTTTCTGGATGTAGAGACAAAATCAAAGAACTAAAGCTACAATCGTACTTTGCCCTCAATTAGATACAACTCGTAAGTGCAGTGTAAAACATTCATCTCTCCGATACTCCTTGCTGACCTTATTTACCAAAGGAAAACATACCTCAAAATGATCAGGGCAGTATTTTACTGAGCAGCGCTCTGTTTCAGGCTAGGAAAATACATTGTAAAGAATTACCTTTTCTGCAGATCCCGGAAGAAGTCGATTAATGAGTTTACAAAGCACGGTTCCATCTTTCAGAGAAGTTTTCAGGAACTCCTCTGGATCATCTACTATTTTCTTGGGGGAATTTAAGACTCCTAATGAAATAAGCCACGTTACAATTTGTTCTTCTGGGTTCATTGCAGAGAGTTCTGCCGCCAGCGCAGTTCTCCTGTGCAGCAGCTCGCTGGAACCCACATCCGTGATTACATCTTCCTGCTTCTGCTGCTTGCAGAGCTCAAGTATGAAAGTACTTTTTTTTTCTCAGCAGGGAAGCTCACCAAATCTGAAGAACCAGAAGTACTTTCACTCTAAGGTAAAAAACTTTTTTTAATAAAATACTTACTAGCACTGTTACTATAAAGACAGACAGTGGAAGCAGATCTTTAACTCTCATTAACATTTTCAACATTATTAAAAATAGTAGCATTTTATGTGGCTACTTTTTCCACCAAGATCTTACCTAGTGACTTCCTCCTTGTGGCAGCATCTGGTAAACTTGGTCTTAACTTGTGGCTACTGCCCAAAGAACTGTACTGCAAATAATGAGGTATTTGCAAGCCTTAAAATTGAACCTCACACTAAAAATTGGGGGGTAACGTCACACCAAATAAACATTTTTCAAGTTTATGTGGCAAATCTAGTTACCAGAGTTGCCTCCTGTAGTAGTAGTTCTCTGTTTTCAGGATCTAATTTTTGAAAATAAATTCTGATCATGAACTTTATGTAGAAAAATTTTTTTTCAACGATTTTATGAGAGAAGCACACATATAATTCAAAAATGGTTTTTTTTGAAGATGATACTCTCTCAAAACAAACATCTGGATAACTTCAAAAAGTTCATAAATTTCAGTCATCCATAGCTGAGAATGAAGCTTCCCAACTATTTTACTTGTCCCATTAAAATACCCATTTCCACCAGCCCTTCAGGATCCAGTGTATGGAGTAGCATCAGTTTTTCACCCTGCTCTGGGACAGTATTAACCACTACTATTGACCATATCGATTCAGAAAAGTCCTGTCATCTTGCCATTTTCTTCTCCTTTTTAACTGTCCTTTCACCAAACAGATGGAAGATGAAGCAATTCTGTTTATGATGCCAAAGAAGTTGGAGCATCATGGACTGAAGCAATACAACACGAACAAATTATCCTAGAGACCAGAATTTCTCAGTGACAATATTCCGAGCCGATTCCTAACCCTGCTACTTGAAGCAACTGTTTTCAAGACATCAGCACTCAGACTGCTTAGGTTAGTACTTTCAAGGGTAGGGAGGAATAGAACAGCAAAAGGGCAGGTTATATACAATACACACGGCTTTGTCTCCACTTTCCAGGCCTTATGACTGCTACTGGAACCTACCTAAGGATCATTATTAACAGCCACTAGTACAAAATCAGAGTTGCCCTTTTAGGTTAGACAGACTTTTCACCTTTACAAGGAATGGGGGTGAATTCCAGTTCTGCGTTGTGCGGAAATACTAGTAACACATAGCCGCAACCAGTGTGAACGATAAAGCTGGCTGAAGCTACATCACAAAACTCTCTGCCATCTGGTGAAGTACATCTACAACTATCCATATGTGTGCAAAGCATTTCAAATTTATGACTAATTACAAGAACTTCATAGGGCTTGGGTTTTTTTCCTCCAGTTCTCATGAGCACTACTATTTTGTAGAAGTGAGTACTTGCAGTCTCCAGTTTCATAGCTTGCTTTTTCCAAATCTGTAGTAGGCAAGACAACTGGTAATGCTCATTCATCTACTGGGGACAATGATTTGTATATGGAAGACATCCGCTTCAGTCATCTCATCAGAACATACCAGTTTCTGATGTAAAGAGCAAGAGAAGTATTTCAACACAGGGAAAATTACACACCTGCCTCATTAAACTGTTACAAACCTGAACCACCCAGAAGAGTACTTCACCCACTCCCTCCTCCCAAGCAAACTTTTTTGTGTGTATACAGGCAGGTTTAGTTTCATGACTGTTTCACACACAGCCGTCGCAGCCAAGCAGGTGTTCATGGTTGCAGCTACAACTGAACGACACTTGCCACATCTTGAACACTTACCAACTGCTTGAAAGACCGGGAGACATGCACATTCAGAAAGCCCCAAAATTTAAGGCATTTCTGATTAGCCACCTCAAGGCCAACTTTACATCTTCCAGAAAGGACCCATCTAAAGATGTTTCAGCTTGTAGACCCACTGCTACGCTAAAATTCTGTGCCAAACCCAGGGTATGAAGGTGTAGCCACCAAACAAGGAGCAGTTTCTGGTCTGGTCTTCAGAAAAAGACTTCAACTTTAATTGTTTGCTGACAGGGACAGATCAAACAAATTGTCAATCATCTGGTGCAGAGTCAACCTCCACCCCCAAGTTACAAATACACTCTTACTTGCAGCCTGATTTACACCAGTGATGACTATGTAACAGAATATTATTTAAAAAATAAAAAAGGGAGGTGGGGAGGTGGTCTATACCCAATTATCAAAGGACTCTGATGGCATATCCATCATTAACAACATGGTAACATAAGCAAGTTAAACATAGCATTCAGGGGTTCAGAAAACATTCTGGAGTGATTCCCCTCAGAGTCACTCACTTTTATGTAACTTGCTCATTTTTTCAGCACAGAGGGAAAACACCCAATACGAAGAACAATGCTGGAGTATTTTCCTGCTGCAGAATCTACTGCTGCCTTACATTTAAACTAGTGACTTTCAATGATGAAGTCTGAATCGGTAAATAAGCTAATTTACATTGGTGGTACATTCTCAAATAATATTTAGCATTTTAGGCAGGTAACAACCTTCTTTCCTATGATAGCTCATATACTGGCATTAGATTTTAGTAAGGATGATCTGTTTTACCCTAAATAGCAGTACCCAGACTATAAGCTACTGCTGAAAAGGAGTCTCCTAATATTACAGCACATTATTCTTTCTTGCAGAAGATACACTGAGAACACTTTGTAACAATAAACCTCCATTAATATGTAACACTTGTAATCTTTTCTACCATGCAAGTGTTGCTGAGTATCGTATTTTATTTTGATTAAAAAAAAAAAAAAAAAAACAACAAACACAAAAAACCCAAACCCATAATGCTTTTGTTTAACAGCAAATTTATTAGCCCTGGGAAATACTGCGATTCTACCCATTTGCTACATTGAGGCAGACTTACTCCTACAATCCGCAGTCCATAACTCAAGTTTAAAGTGATATTCTTATCCCAAATACCAAAGGCAATTTTAAATCCCTAGACAAGGTATGCATGCTTTTTCTCCTTTAGCTACTCTAAACTGTTAGTTGTTTAAATGAGATCAGTTTATGTCTACCACAGAAGTCATCAATATAAAGTTTTTTAGCCATGACTGTGTAAGTACTTCAGTCAATCTGAAGTTAATTTTCTACATGAAGTACTGGTGCTTCAGGATTCCTCTCATAGGTGGGCACATCAACATACATGAAAGATAAAAATGCATCAAAACCAAGGCAAAGTTTTAAAGAAAGCATCTTGTTGCAACAGATGCAATGCTGTCTAGAGTTTTCCAAGAAGCCAGCATGTACAAGAACACTAATTATTCTGGGCATTTATCACTAGTATCGTCTCAGCACACCAACATGTCCTTCCTCTCATCCAGAAGGCCTGGACAATTTTAAAACTGTTAATGTAAGAATACAGTAAATGTTTTCATCATTTATTGGTGAAGAAGATTTTTTAACAATTTAGTCCTCTGTATTTTAGGATTAAAACTCACTTGTATATAACTTGCTCTTTCAACATGAATGGAAAGCCCCCTATGTAAAGGGCAACCCTGGAATATTTTTCTGCTGCAGGATCTACTGATGCATGTATACCGACTAAACAAACGGCTCACTCTCGACTCTTGGAAGATGTTAGCTATGGCAGACAGCAACTGACTTCCACCAGCCAGGTTTTTTTATATCCAAGAGATTAGTAGTGCTACTTTCAAAGGCAATCCTCCAAAACAAATATGGGGTAACACCACACTCAAAAGCCAAGCTTTATCAGTTGCATTTTGTTATCCTTTGATCTTCCAAAGCATATCCACTGCTGCATTGCCTTCTTCTAGACACAACTGAAAAAAGGAAATGCAAGTTAGTACACTCTCAGAAACCAAGAGACAGACAAAAAATGCTGTATCACCTTCAAGCTGATTAGTTTTATATGCACAATGCATACATTTGATTATATTCAATTTGTCCCAACAGTATGAAAACACATCAACAGCTAACTACAATAATGAAAATGATCCGAGGACTACTTGTATTAACGCACACTTCCTGGACAATACCGTCTCCAGAACAAGTACTAAGTAACGCCTCCGGAATTCCTGTGCATATCCCCCTCCAAACTCCTGTGTACCACAAAATTCCAGTAGCTCTTGGCCATCTCAGCAGGATACTCACAAGTCCTGTAATAAGCTGGTATACACACTGGTACTAATCTGTAAGTAATGATGTGCTATGAATTCAGTAAAACTTGTCATCCAAAAAAGGTGAACAGCTTGCTGAATTAGTACAATTACATCCTTGTATTTTACAAAGTCAGTATTACCTTTCCTGCCATGCAGACAGTTAAGTTCTATTTACTGATCCCTAAACTCACACTGTCACCATGCCTCTTAAGAATTTAGAAATGTTTATACTTTGCAGAGTAGGTTGAGAAAGCATGTTTTTATCTTTAATATCTCTTTTAATTACAACATGGACCACTACCACCAGTAAAAGCAAAACAATTCTAGTGAACTGAGAAAAAAGCACTTAAATTTTTCCAAGAAGCTTTTTTGCTTGCCAAGAGTAATTAACCTTCAGCTTCCCAGCTAATACAGAGAACTGAAGCTAAAGAAAAGCTGAAAACATTCTGACAGTACCTGTATGGTGATTTGGCAAAACCTTTTAACATCACCCAGGATGCTGTATATTAAAGACAGTAGTCCATCTCTTTATTAGAGGATTCACGATCTGGTTCAGCCTCGAAGTATAAACTGAAAATTGACTCCTGCTGATTTTTTGCAGGTTGGTGGGGAAGCAAGGGAGAAGAGCTTACTTGCAGACATATTTCCCTAATCCACTTTGTGCCACACTACTGACAGAGATTTTTGAATGAAACAAGGTCAGGTTTTTTGATCTTTAAAGAGACACCTATAGTTCAAACAGTGTCCTTTCCAGTAGGGTTTGTGATCTAAATATTTCAACAGTCACGCTTACGAGGAACATGAAGATAGAGGTCAGGTAGCAGATTTTTATGAATATGTATTTATAATTTATATGTTTATGCTTCCCACTCAGAACGTAAAATACGCATGACTCTTCTGTATTTTTTACGAACTACAGCCCACTACCCTGAAAAAAACTTGTTTTTCCTTCTTTATCAAGGTAACAGTAGCAATTTATCAGGAGCTTTTACAAAATATTACTGGCATATTCTGACAAAAGCATTGCACAGATGGTTAGTTGCTGTTGCTGAGACTCTAAAAAGAATAAACTATAAAGCAACTGAGAACCTGTCCTTCAGACAAAATGGAACTTCACTGAAATTAGTGGCCATGGGTCAGATGAACAGCACTGTACCAACCACAGCTTTTTCTTTTCAAAGTTGGTTCTCAAAAGCAGTATTTGAAACTAAGAGCAAAATACGTTCCTGCATTTACAAAGTACTTTGAAAACTAATTTTAAAATTACATAAGAAGTACACACACTTCTTATATAAACACTTCCCTTGGAAAAGGGATTTGTCCCTATCTTTCACTCTATCCTAGATTTTAATAATAGATTTTACACACATTAGAAGTTATTTGCCTTTTTTTTCTAAGTAACAATTATTTAGTAGAAAAGTTTCCTGAAAAGCTGTATTAGCATCACAGCCAGTAATACGTTTTTTTTCCCCAGTGAGTTAGCAGAGAAGCAGAAGAGAGTCACTCTTCTATATGAAGTCTCAAGACAGTTGCTCCTACATCTACTTGAAAAATAATCTTAATAGGGTAGGTTTCAAAGTCCTGAACCACAGCAGACCTATAAAGTTTTAAACCATTCTGAAGATGCCTGGAAGTCTGCAATTCAGTTCAAAGACCTCTGCAGAGATTAATTACTAATAAAAGATTTTACTCAGTGTAATCATTAAAATGCACGTTCCACACATTTCACAAAACTGATTAAACATCTGTACTGACATTCATGATTCCAATTCAGATTTTTATGGTGCGGTCTCATGAAGATTCCTAGACTTAAGTACTCTCTGCATCATGATTTAAAGTGCATTTGTAATCATATTTAGTGTTCACCCATACCCAAATTGAACAGATTTCTGCACGTGAGAAGTCTCTCAATATCATTTCTAACTTGGGAGGTTTAAAAAGCTTACCTAAACCTCCTCCTCCAAAATTCAAATCCTAAGTAGAAAATATCATTTACCCTCCAAGGATGTCCACCCAAATCTATAAACACAGAACCACCAGGCATCTTCCTCCCAGCTACTACACTAGCGCAATATTTACCTTACGTATAGGTACAGGCACCACTCACTATCTGCCATCAACACAGATGAACCAGCATTACTTTGGTGGCATCTTCTAGAAGTTATCACCCTGCAATCAAGAGAAGATACAACAAATGGAGAAAAGTACATTTTATGGCCCAAGACAACCTATAGAGCTTCCCCCATTTCAAAAAAGCCACAAGCTTGGGTTTGCAGATTATTCTGTTGCAAGTTTTACTACTTCTCTTTTAAGTGGTGGAGGATTCACTGGCTTGGAATGGACTGGAATGGCTTAGTGATAGGTTGCATGGCTTATGGATTCTCATTCCTTTTCAATGGTGCACTGCCACGTTAAATCCATAAGTTGAACGACAAAATTTACTGAGGACTAAACTGTAGTACAAAGCTTTTGCGTTTGTGCCTTTTTTTTTTTTTTAGTTGGAGGTCTTCATGTCTACTATATTCAAGAGCATCTTTTGAACTTCATGGCTTTACCTGAGTCATAACAACTTGCCACAGGTTCTGCCACATGTACCAGATATCCCTGTAATGCAGTGTCAAAATAAACAGAGTCAGGCATCCAACTAAACGTCAAGTTTGGAATCGCTTGCTTCAAACTCCCAATAGTCGAGCAGATATTTGTCAATCTAAACCAATTCCTGATTTCACATGGCTTTAATTTTAATATAGCATATGCAGCCTCTTTAAGCATCTTCACTGAAAGGTACTGGGCACAAAATACCCCCTCCCAACCCTACTTGGCAACATTCTGTCTACAGTGAGCTGCATTACACCTTTAGTTTCAAAATTGGTGCCATAAATGCTTTTATCCAAGAAGAAATGTTGAATTTGGAGAACTTCTAATGTATTGAAGTATTTCTTTTCCTTTTTTTAAATCTAGACAGCACTTCCACTGCCATAACGTGCAGCTTCTCTTACTGAACTAGAGGAAGGTAACTTGGTTCAATTTTGACTTAGACTGAAAAACTAGTTTGCTTTGCTTACCATCTTTGCTGTTTCACAGGCATTTGATGCTTTAAATCAGCTGTGGAATGCTGAAAGATTCACTTGTTTTTAGGAAGCCATAAGCCTTTGAGAAGTTGGAGAGAAAGACTTCTTTGCTTATCTTATTTTCTCCTTTGGAATCAAAGATGTTCCTTTAAAAGTGAAACACTACAGAGTTGCAAAAATTTGAAACAGTATGAGTAAGCATCTTTTTGCAGCTTCTTTGATGGAATTGCTCAATTTTTTTTATATTTTTACAGTATTCTGTAGCTGACTTACATGTACATGATTTATTTGGAGGGGAGATCTTTTCAAACTCCCCATGAAACAGTAGGAAGGCAGAAAATAGTATTATCCACTTGCTTTTTCGGGTTAAGTGAATGATATCCTCTATTTTTCTTTACACAGGATCTGAAGGCATTCTGTACTGGGAACACCGGGACTTCAAATTCTAGGCAAAACTGAACCTCGTGTAGAATATCCCCACCACCCTCCAAATCACAAGCAATACTTTAAGAATGAGATGCTGAACATGTAGAACAATCCATCTCCATGTTAGATGGTTGGATGTTGTGTGGAAGATCTTAAGAACTGCTTGTTCCATTCATGAGGAAAGTCAGATGGGAAGTGTGGCATTTCAGGGAAACTTTACTTTGAAAATTACAACACTAGTACACAGCTCAAGTTTCATACATTTAACATCTGCTTTTTGAAAGAAATGTTAACAATTTTGAAATGAAATTAAACATTGGTTTAACTTTTCCTCACAAAAGCATAAAAGTCATGGAGGGGAAAACTTAACAGGCAACAATAAAAAAAGGTAAAAACAACTTTTCCTTTTAGTAGTCCTCTGGTAGTAAAGATAGAACAACTTCCACTTTGCTTTTTTTTTTTTTTTGAGAAGTAATCTGTCTTGGTCCAAAAGTTTGAGAGTGTTTTTAGTATCTGCTTCTGCCTCCACCTCTATCAGATCTGCTTCCACCACGGCCGCCACCTCTGGGTGCTCCGCGGCTTGAACTACTGTAAGAATCACGAGGAGGTGGATAGCCCCTTTCCATGGATGGGGGAAGACCCCTGTCTTGTCTTCCAACACGATCACGGCCACTTGAGTAGACATCACTTCTGCTGCTTGAGTAACTTTCTCGGCTTCCATATCCATCTCGTGTGCTGCCGTAATCGTCATATCGACTGCTTCCACCATAAGATGGCGGGGGCCCTCGTGCAGGTGGAGCACTACGTGAGTTACCTGCAGGGTCAACGGTCAGGTAATATGGCAACACCATAAGTTATATATAACAATTTCAATTTGAATTTACAGAATTGCTGTATTAAATGTTTACTGCTACTCTTTTGCATGTTTTGAGATGTTCTTAATATAATCTGCCACGTTAATGGTATTTAAAGTAGCGATTGCATATCAGGCAGTGAGTGGATTTAAAGACTCTGAAGGAATGAAGACGGTGTTTATTCAGGCAGGCTCTTTACTGGGTATTCCAGAACAGCTTGTTATTTTAGAGAAGAAACTCAGCCATATTTTCCAGAGACAGTTGCAATTCTGAACTGTAGACTTTGCTTCTTTAGCTTATAGCTCACTTAACAAGATGATCAAATGATAACCAACAACTGCACTTTCACTGTAATGGGAAAAAAAAGTGTGCCACTTCCCCCTAAAACACGAGCAACCTAGTAGAAGTCAGGTTTTATGACACCTGTACAATTACTACATGATCCTTAAAATGGATTCTTACCATAACTCTCATATGAATCTCTGTAGGAGCCTCCACTTGGATGATCTGAGTAGTCTCTGTCACGTCCACCACCGTATCCATCACGATCACTATAGGAGGAAAGACTACTAAGGCTTAGTATCAATCAGTGGGATCACAGCAAGAAAAAAATGCCAGGGAGAAAAATTCAACAGTAGGTACCTATATCCCCTAGAGGGGTATTCATCACGTGAACTGGAATGACCATAATCACGATACGCGTAGTCTCGTGGAGGTGGTGCATAGTCCCGTGTATCCCTGGAACTGGGATAATCTCTGCTTGAATAACTGCAAAGAACAAAAACTGAAATGTTAGCTATGTCATACCTCAAAAGACCAGTGATCAAAACCCTTCTCTGAACAAAAAGAAAAAAAAAAAACAGGCCAAACTAAATTAGAAAGATTTACCCATCTTTAGTGCTATAGCCATCATCTCTTGGAGACATGTAGACATCTCTTCGAGATGGCATTGGTTCTCTGCGTGGAGGACCACCGTAACTGTCTCTTCCACGTGACACAGGAGCTTAAGAGAAACAGGTGAAATTTTTAAGCTTCATTAGCCTTTAGCCACACAGAAGACTTCAAGGCAAGTATTAGCAGACTGTTTATAGCAATTCAAACATATCTCTATAGACTAGTTTATAATACTTTGCTCTTCTGCTTGTACAGTTTTAAAGCAGCAACAGAAGGAACATACTCAGCATATCACACCAAATTGTTCCAAACAGCTACAAAGTGATATTGGTATGAAGAGAACTGATAGATTAGGAAAACGATACGCTATCCCACAGCGGTTTTCAGCTAGAATCAGTAATTAGCAACATTTTCTGAAGAAAGACTAAAGCGCTACAGCTGACTACGCAAACAAAATGATTAGGAAAGTCCTTACCTCTTCCTCCCATACTACTGCTACGCACTGGTCCTGAAGGTGCAGATCTTTTAGGTGGAGGGCCTCCACTTCGTGGAGGTGGACCTCTCTTCATGGGAAGTGGCCCTCGAGAAGACCCTAGAAGGATAAGCCATCAACCTACTTGTCATTTCTGTGATATTCACCCATGTGTCCCTAAGGCCTGAACTACAATAACCTAAGCACTGTTATTACCACCGCATGATGAACAGTAAACCTCTAAAACCAGACCTCAAAGCCTTCTCTTGTGTTTTGGCCACTACTAGATGCGACTGGCAAACTGAGAGCCCACCAAGTTAACTTTTCCATAGCCTGAATTCCTGTCAAGAACTGTCTTTTATAACTTATCCAAAAGCCACAGTGTGACACAAGGGAGAAAGACAGCTAATACCTGTAACAAGTCACAGCTTAAATGCTCAAGTTACTGTTCTAAGACGACAAGAGCTACCTGGGAAGATGTACTAGAGAAGATCCTACAGAGAGTGAACAGAGGCACTACAGAGTCTGTAGAACCTACTACACAGACTCTTCAAGACAGTTGTTTTCACTATTTCCAGGGTTGTTTTTTTTCCTGCATTACAGCTTTTACTGTTCTACCTCAGGTGCTGCTTGCTTTTTAAGTGACAGTTTTGTTTTGATACTGAAAAGCCTCTGAATAAAAGCTATATCTTAATTAAAGATTATCCAGTATCAAGTAATATACTATCCTTCCACTTCAGAAAGCTTCAACTCAACACGCTACTATTTTATAACAACAAACGAGGCTCAGCTTCCTTAACTGCCAATATGATCTGGAAGGATCAGTCCTAGAATTTAATAAGTTTAGACCTCTTGCTAGTAAGGATGAAAGGCAGTTCCCTTTCCCTGGTGGAAGAGAATCGCTTTTTCAACTCGAATACCAGAAAGCTTCCTTTCTCATGTGCAGGGCAGGAGTTTTGCTTTTCTTTCATAGCCAAAAGTCAAGTGGAGTGTTAGTTGTAGAAGGGAATCTTCATATTTGAAAGCCTTTTCTTAAGGTGTACTTGCCTAATCAAAAATTTTACTAAACTGCCGAGATCATATTTCATCATTTTAATAAAGAACAAGGAGTGCACTATTCGGCTGTTTGACTTTTTTTCCAGTAGGATTATTGTCATCTTCCAATGAGATTGTCTTGTATGTTGTCCAAGTATATAATGAGAGAGGTAAATACATACCCAAGTGACTCCCTCTTGAAGGTGGTCCTCTTGCGCCACTTCCGCCTCTTCCACCTCTAAGGCCCCTGGGAGGACCTCTGCTTCGTGGAGGGGGTGGCGGCCCACGCCTACCACCACTTTCAAAGGATGGCTTGGTTGCTTGTTCCACTTTAATTGCTTTCCCATCTAATGACTAAAGAAGAAGCTGCTTTACTTACTGCTCAGTCATGTCTGTATTTCTTAAATTAAGCCCCTCTTGCTTCACTATTATAGGGCTTCCACTTTTATAAAGTTAGAGCAATTCTAGAACTGATTTCAGTCTTCAGTATTAGTGCCCATGTACTCAGCAGCATGTTGGGCCTAATTTTTAAAGTACTTCATTCTTGTAGTATTGATGGAAAAAAAAATATACAGAGCAGCATCAGAAAGGACTTTCATTGAAAACACAAGTGTCCAATGATTACGGCAGCCCCATGTCATTTATTCTGTAAATGAAACACGATTTATGAACTCCAATTTACTTTCAATTGCCACGGACTTTTGTACCAAACTAGGACTGCACCAGTAGTTACAGGATTAAGCTGAAGGTATCTTAGCTTCAGTTGGGGTTTCTGGCAATGGGGAGGCCGTTTAGTACATTTTCTTGATGTCCTGATAAAACGGTGATCACGGAAGTATTTAGAAGTAATTTCAGCCTCTACAAAGCAGACTGAGTATGATAATTCACCCCTCTTTTCTACCATTTCAAGCTGGGTTTTCCAAAGAGGTGACTGTCACAATTCACTCTATTACTTGCTTTTCCAGAGTGGAGGTGCTTTGTGGTTTGTTTGGGGGTTCTGTTGTGTGGCTCTTTTTTTTTTTTGAGGGGTGGGGGGGGTGGAAGCATTTTCTGGAATATAGACCTGCAATAACAGGAGCTCTGCAGCCAACATGAGCAAGTGGTAAGATATATTGAGTAACTCAATATAATTATCTAATTTCTGTATAATCTTTCAGACACCACACATTTGGTAATTATAGCAGAGCCAAGCTCACAAGCTCTAAAGTTAGGCTACTGTACATCTATTCTGGCAAATATGGTTTATTTGCCTTTTTTAGCAGTTAAAAATTAACTCTGCTATGACAACTAATGAATTGTACATGCAGGAAGTGTTATTTATTGCACTTTTCTGCAATGAATGAACAAGAACATGACTGCTAGTAATAGCTTACTCTGAACTGCTGATAGTTGTTTACTGAGGTACTGAATATTTTTTGTTCTCTACTGAAATCATCCACTTTAGTAGCTCATGTACTCTGCCACCATACATAGCTGTAGCTACTGTTTGAAAAAACCTATGAATATATCCACAGGTCCCACTTGATCCACTGTGAGACAAAAATACTAGCAAAACCATACTGGTCTTGGCTTTGACTTAAAGTATTTTGCTTATGGAAGGTTCCTCAAAAAGCCTTTTGGCATGACAAGCTGAAACATTCCAGGAGCGAGCATTAGCACCTCTTATCACTGGAACTTCTCAGTTTGTATCATATTATTTTGCCATCATCACTCATCTGTCTCAGTCATTCTTCTCAAAAGAGGAAGAGTGGGCTTGAAGCCTTAAGTTTTGCCATCACAACCACTGCTGTCCTCAGTTTCACAGCAGGTTCCTGACAGCTTATTTCATGTTTGGAAACCAAACACCATCCCCTTCTGCTAGCATCAATTCTGAAAACCTGGATGCTAGGTCCAGGTTCCTCTTTTATGTAGGAGGTAAAATTTTCATTATAATTTATCCTCCTATTTTCTTTTGCCTTGCACTTACGCATCTTTCTTAGGCAAAAGATAGGTTTCTTTTGAAACTGCTTTACGCAAGCAGCCCTGGAAAGCCATGCCAAAGTTCCAAAAAGACCTTTCATTAGGTCCAAGATGATTTTTCTTTTTTTTTTGTTAACCAGGAGAAGGTGATTTGTCAAAAGTTTGTCCTGTTTTAAGGCAGAGAGGACAACTTCATTTTATAGGTTCTTAGGTCAAAGAAGAAAGGTCTCACCTCATTGAACAGATAAAACTCAGACAAGCCATTTCAGAATTCAGAATTTTTTCCAATGAGCCCAAAGCACCAGCTGTCAAAGCAAACACTCATTTGCTGGTGTTTAACCCTGATTCTGAGTGTTACAGTAGCATTTTTAGTATGGTATGGGCACCATGAAGTGCAGTCACTTTGGTGCTAAAAAGCAGGAATGAGTCATTTAAGGTTAATAATAGATTGGCAATCACAAAAACTCCTATAAGTGGAATGAACAATCTATACAGCTTTGTAAGGTGAGCCAGGAAACCTTAACCAAACAGAACTAGAGAACTGTCCTGCGAACTGTTCCATGTTCCAACAGAAAATATTAAAAGAATTTGAAGTTTTGGGAGTGGGGCAGAAGTAACACATTCCAAAGAAACTGTTACAGAAACTTGCATGAAACTGCAGCCTAACACCACACAGGGCTTTCCTCTCCAATGGATTACTTTAGTGTTGATGCTGCTGTGATTCCACCACTTTTGCATGTTTCTTGATGGCACATCAAGTGGGCTTCCTTTCACCAAATATATTCAAGTACTGAAGGTCATTTCTTATTACGCTGAGCTTCTATGTAGCTTATCTCTTCACCAAAAGAACTGTAAACACTTTCTGTTGATTAGAGGAAGACAACCTTCTGTGGCACTGAGCACAGTTCAGAATGTTGTTTGTATTTGCTTCCAACCTCTTAAGACAGTCCAGCTGGCTTGGCAGGTATACACTGGAATTAAATCTTTGGCTTGTACGAGATGTTTCCTCCAAGGTCACATTCTCTCTTTAATTATCCATTTATCCTCAGGACTTAAAAGCAAAAGATCATGAGAACAGCCTACTGCAGTGCCCACTACAGACTTCGGAGTATTCACACTTGTGTCCAGGTAAGCATATACATTTCAAGACATCAGTATGTAGATTTGACTGCCATGCAGTTAAGGTTCTTTTTAAAGAGGATTAATAATTGCTATAAAGTACTTCTAACATTTCTTCAGCACTGCTCAGACATGCTAACATTGATCCAATTCTGCAGAGAAAGTAATTTAAATGAAAAATCTCCACCCCTGCTCCAAAACCATTACCTCCTGACCTCTTTCTGCAGGACTGAAATTAATCTTCAAGAAGCAAGCTCAGACTAGTCTATGCTTGTCCCATTTTGCAATGAAATATCATTAATCCCCTTTACTTCCCCCCCCCCCCCCCCCCCCCGAAATGAACAAAGCCTTAAACATCCGTTTTTCATGAATATTTGCAAAGCAAAAAATCAAATCCAAATTTACTCTTGCAGAATCTATCCAAGTCGGCCTCTTCTACTGGCTGCAACTTTGAATTCCTTTGGAATGACGGAATGAGCAACACGCTGGCAATGCAGAACTCTTCCCCCTGGCCAGACAGGTCAACTAACTCCATACAGACTGCTTGAACAATTGCCTGCACAGTGGTTCTGCCGCTTCTTAAGTGGCTGAAATTCTCATGAGCACTCCATCATTTCCAAATGGACATAAAAACTCCAAGTTCTGATTTATTACAATGACCTCTTCCCACAGCATGCCTCAAACCGCTCCTCCTCATATCTAGAATGCAACGCAGTCTTTTTGAGGTACAAGCAGTACTTATTGTCCAGAAGGCCATCTGAAGATGAGGATGAGATACTACCTCACGAACATCTTCCGTATCTTTCATATCCATGGTTGAACCAAGCTAGATCAATACACAACTGGAACTATACACAGCAGCACCTAAAGGTTTGTGTTAAAAAGGTCATTCTACACCAAATCCAGAGTGAGGATGCTCTTTTCGTACACTATTTGCTGCTCAAATTTCAAAGCAGATGAAGCCACCTTTAGTTTTTTTAGTGTTGAAGACAAACCATGAGAACACTGATCCACAAGGCAGTACTTCCTAGCATTTCTTGACGGTGACGCAGATGGTGCATTCCAGAACATGTAGACATTACCTCAGCCGCAAACATTCTGTCTTGCTTAGCTACTTTACTTCAGCATTATTTTCCTGAATGTTTCCAGTGTGACCAAACACATGCCACAACATTCAAAATTCAGAACAGTTGGTGATTATTTTGCGAGGGATTTTCACTTGAAGGCTGCACTCCACAAACACTTAACATTAGTGACTGAACTCTTTCAGCCTGACAATTAGTTGTTCATGGTTGAAGTTACCTCATGTGAGGTTCAGTGTAACGGCTACTTCAGAGGCGATCAGTGTTTAAGAACTGCAGTAGTCTTCAGAACTGTAGCAAACTACACAATGAAGACATAAATTTCATAAAAGAGCACCTTTAAGGATGTTTAGGCTGGCACAGAAAGGACATTACCTGACTTATCACGCTCTGCCCTGACAAAAACTACTAACTTGTTTGAAAAGGAAGCAAGTGTCCAAAGAAAGTAACACTAATTGTCATGAGGTTGTCCTGAAGCAGCCAGAAACTAAGTACACACAGCAGAAAGCCAGCTGTAACACAAACCAAGGAAATTCTACTATTTGTCTTCACTGCGAACGCTACAGCAAGCTCATTTTCTTATTCCTAAAGTCCCAATATTCCTTAGGCTTTACTTACTGACTGCAATGACCGATGCTTTTTTTTATGTCAATGTTTTATGCTAACACAACAAACAGCTCTCAAAATCCCCAAGTGTTAATCAGAATCAGTAGAGGCTTTTTCACCTTACATCAATGGCATTTCAGAGACACTGCTTAGAATAAGGCCAATGAAGTGTAACCTTAACGTGAGTGTTCAGATTAGGGTGAAAGACCAGAGTCTGAAATTCAAGTTAACCAAGAAGACAGCTTTCACTGCCTGAAGAGACAGCACCTCTATGAAGATAAGCAGCTGTTGAACATTAAGTTGCAAACTTGCATCTAGCTTTTCAAACACATGCCAGAACAGACACAGATCATAATAGCCTATGGTCCTTTGACAAGCCATTCTGGTATTTATCTCAGAACTTTGCTCCAAATCCCTAGGTTATTCTTTTTAAGGACATTACATATGCATCAAATTTGTGTTTCCTTTTAGAGTCACATCATTGCATTGTAGGGTGTAAACAAGCAGATTCAATTGCTGGCTAGCTGCAAAGCTATTTCATATTAACTGGCAAGACGCTCCTCGTACACGCCAAGTAGACTGATGATGCAATGCACAAACATAGGAGATTATCTGCAGATTACCAGATAGTGCATCAATGCTCCAGCACAGTAGGGAAGTCACATTAAATCCATGTTAAAGGAACCGTTAACAGTTTTCAGGAGAGCCACTTCCCTGAAGTGTAATTTAAGCAGTACTGCATTCAAATATGACGAAACAAAAACATTACAGAAGACATACAGGAACAAAGAGCTGGCTACTAAAAAGCCCTCCATCACCAATAAAAAAAAGTATGACTGACAGCCACACTTCACTTTTTACTCTCATATCCATAATCAGGAGAAAGTAATTCCAGCTAGAGACATTTTGCCAAAGTTACGACTTGTCTCCAGGATTTTCTAACCCATCTTCTTTCCAACTTTTATTACTTTTTACTTGTATTAATTTACCCTAAAGATTAATACAGCTAGTCAGTAGTAACAGCAACATGTAATTGGTTTTAATTCCTACCTTTCCATTCATATCTCTGGCAGCATCTTTTGCATCTGCTGGAGACTCAAATGTGACAAACGCAAATCCTCTGGACTTGTTGGTTTCACGATCTTTCATCAAAAGGACTGCAGAAATAAAACCGTGTTACCCTTTCCTGTAATTAGGCAGCAACACTTAACCTTTATTTAACCTTTAAAGCTCAGAACTTCTTAGAGGACATGAAAGCACCATCATTTCAGATGATCAACGCCAAAAAAGTCATCACAGCTATGCTGTTGCTTCTCATTTTTCAGTATCTTAAAATAGAAAGGTTTTTCTTTTTACCTTCCACAATGCGTCCATATTTGCCAAATACAGCCTCGAGGGCTTTTTCGTTTGTCTCTGTGTTCAGGCCCCCAATGAACAGTTTCCCAGGACGATCTGCTTCAACCATCTTGATTCTGCAAATGACCTATTAAAACCACATGGTTGTTATTAACAAAATGTCACACTGCAACAGAGACTTCCATACCACCTCATGGAATATAAATGACTTCTCGAAAGTACGAGCAAATTTGCTTGAGCAAGATGTCATTTAAGAGATATAAGGTATAAAGAACATAAAAAAAATTATGACTTTTAGACCGAAGCAATTAGAAGTAGCACTGCTTTCAGTATTTCTTCACATCATAGGCTACTTCAAATAGATTAACTTTAAAAAGTGGAACAAAGCACTGATGAACTCTCTTAAGATCAAGTAGTGTTGGTGAATATGAAAAGCCTTTCAGGGTTACTGTCTTTTTGCCTTCGATGGTAATCCTAGCACTACCTCCCTCTAAATCCTGCCATAGATGTTTCGAGAAATTTACTTCACATGTCAAAGTAATGCCAAAATATTACAGCCAGCTTAGGCCAATTTCCAAATTAAGCTCATTCTTTAGATTGAGGTGCATCGAGACTATGCCAAAGTCCTGGCCTACACAACGTGTCAGCCTGAACGGATACCAAACCATCGCTGCAGTTCTACACAGCACGGCCACAGCTAAAGAACCGAAGACAAAGCAAAACCTCAAAGTGGCTGGCAAAACGCCCGGCGCCTGTGCACAAACGCTACCCGCATGGCTCCAGCTCAATGGCGGGAAAGCTCGCAGCAGCGTGCACGGCAGGCCTGCGCAGCTCCCTCAGCGCACCGGGATAGCGGGATAAAGCAGCCCCCCGGGAAGCAGGAGGCCGGCGGGTGCCAGGTCGCCCGGAAGTCCTCTTCTTTACCTTACGAAGGCGGACAGCGGGCCGGGGAAGGGGGGGAGCGGGGGGGCGCGTCAGACCCTCCGCGGTCTCTGGGCACCTCCACAAAATGGCGGCCCCCTTTGGCAAAGGGCTCTTCTCCCTCCCGGTGCCAAACGACCGCACCGGCGCTAACCCGACTGCACAGCTCAGCCCCGTTTAGAACCATCCGCCCGGCTCCGCAGGCACGGCCGCCGCCCTCCCTTCGCCCTCCTCGGGGATGCGGAGGCCCTCACGGAGGGACCTCCAGCAGAACCCCCCGCACGTAAAATGGCGGCCACCGCGCCTCACGCGGACGGGACCCCTCTTCGCCCCGCCACAGCCGCACCGCTCCCTCCGTCCTGCCCAGGGCCCGCAGAGGCACGCGGGGAGGCAGGCCCGGCTCCGCCACACCGCGCCTGGTCCCGCAGCGGCGCGCTGGCGGAACACGGTTTCCTCACCCCCAGGCCGGGCCCTCCGCCGAGCCACCGCCGCCTTCCGCGGCCCGCTCCCGCCCCACAGGGCCCCGCTCTCCCCCTCCCCAGAACCCCCGGGCCTGCTGAGCCCGCCCGGCAACACTCACCTCCGCCCGGAGAAAACCGCAACTGCGCAATGGGAGCGAACAAAGGCGCTGCAGGCCTTTATAGCGCTGACGTCACCAGACGGCCGGGGCCCCGGATGCACGCGGCGGCGGGCCCGGCGGGGGGAGGCCGCAGCCAGGGGTCGCCGTGGGGCCTTCCCGGGGCCCGGAGCACTCCGTCCTGCCCGGATACGGGGTGTGCAGCGGCCGCGGGTGGGGTCAGGGCCGTGAGCCGCCATGAACGACCGCGGACGCGGTCGCCCCTGCTGGGAAAGGCAGGTTGCGGTGGTCAGCGCTTCCCTTCTTGTCCCCCGGCTTTTCCGCTGCCGGCGCGGCGGGCCCGCGTCCGGCTTCTGAGCGGGATGCCCCAAGGAGCAGTTGCTTCCCTAGTTTGGAAGCAAAAGCTGGAATTGGAAACTTTTTCAATTTGGAAAATTAACTTTGGGGAAGTACCTGTGTGGGAGGGTGACCCTGTTCAGCTACGAGAGCCTGAGGGCGGTTTTAGTTAATTAATACATGTGCATGTCAATACCATCTCCTTGGAGACTTACAATAAGTATAATTTGAAATAGGTTGTTGTTAACAAAGTTTTGCACTGGTTCGAATAACTCGATTTTTTAATTACATCTGAGGTTCACTTGCAGGTATTTTGCTGACTTGAACCTCATAGGTGAAAAGTTAGGAGGAAGTCTGTGTGTACAGAATTGGCTAAGTTTTTGTGATTTGAACTTACAGATTATCTAAAATCAGTCAACAAGGCCTATTTTCTTAGTCACCCAGTCTAATTACCACTCAGTCTTTCAATTAAAAAACAAAACCGGATTTTTCTGTTACCTCCTTCAAACTAAGCGATAAAAACAAGAGAAGTTGCCTAATTATGTACACCGTGGTTTTTAAACAGAGCAGGTATTTTGCAAGTCTGCCTGTCTCCATTTGTCACCTTTTACAAAAATTCTAGAAGCACGGTGAACGCGGTCACTGAAGACTGGTAGCCAGCACCTGTAACTAATTCCCGCTCCAGCTCTGAAGAAGGACCCTTAGAGCTGACTTCTACAAGATGCAAAACCTAAGGAATTGCAGGTGCCTTGAACAGTTTAGTATTCTGTATAGCTCCTGACTCGAGCAATGAGGGAACAGTGCCAAGATGTGTCACAGGTAAATTATTTAATAAACCTGGTTCCCCTACTGAAATCTCACTAGGGTTAACCAGAGGACTTAAAACAGAACCTCATATGAATCCCCCTGATCCCAGGTTTGAGTAACGGATGCCAACAGCCAGTCCCTGCTTGTTCCTGGGGATCTGCAGTGCTGAGGGATGCCCCTCAGTCTGAGGAGCTGGTCTCCAGGGGCACTCCACATTCCTGTACTGCGCCTGCATCAGCCATGGCAGATCACCAGGTGGTTTTCCCTAGGGCTTTTCAAAGGGTATCCACGCTGTATGGTAGGCAGTGGTGCCTGGGACCTCTTCTGGCTCATGCTTGTACAGATCTCATAGCAGGTTTTCACTGAGAAGTCCCTAGGGCTGACTGGGCTCCTCAGCGAACCTACTGGGAGATAAAAGTAAAAAAAACCATTACCTTTCCCATCTGCCCTCCCAACTCCCTCACACACTGTTATCTGTGCCAGCTGCATGGAGGGGAGGAGGGGATGGGTGGGGTTTAAGCTATTGGAAATGGTGGTGTAGTTTCCTAGACTGTGTTCTCTTGTCAGTGACAGGAGACACAATATTGTCCGCCGGCAGGCTACCTTATCCACTTTCTTAAAGTGTGGGATGGACATTGCTCAACTCTTCCGTAACTTCTATTCTCCCTTGTGGTATTCTACAGACCTTTGTTTCTGAGAGGTGTCGGGTCTATAGATTCTACGGGTACTGCCCAGTGCCATTACAGTCACTGAGCTGCATAATTGTTGCATCCTGATTAAAAGAACATCATACATTTATCTTCAGTTTTTCAGTCTTCAGATACTGATATTCAACTGCTCTTTGCATTAAGGAAAGCAGAAGCCAGCATTGCTTCAGACGATCTCATAGATCTGTTGAGAATACAAAAGAACGTAGCTCTCAAATGCTTCTCTAGGCTGTATTACGTACTTAAAGATGATCACCTTTCCAGCAGAGATGCTAAGAGTTTCTGGATGCTGCTATTGTGTAGGGGAAAAGGAAAAGATGACCTTCAGTAACAAAGTGGGAGGGCACTCCACATGATAACAATGCAGTTGCCAAAGAATGGCATAGCTAGATACTCATCCAGTTATCATATTAAAAAAGGTTCAAATTCTATTTTCAATTCAGAATAATTTAAACCTCAGAGCCTCCCTGGAATGGATACTGAAAACTAAAGCAAACTGTTAGTTCTGTAAGAAACATGCTAAAAATAGTCTCCATCTATGTGTGAAGTCTCTGCGTACTTCTGTGACCTACAGTAGCATATTTGCTGACTGCCTCCCAGATAACTGGAAAGATAAGGAAATGCAGACTAAAGTGTCTTTTTCCTCCGCTGATTAAAAAAGTAAAATATTTCGCTGGTAACTTCTGGCTTCGTTTTATTAACATTCTGTTAACATGTACTATACATGTAGCTAGACAGGATTAGCATGAACATAATTACATTTGAAACAGCACTTGAACATAACTGCTGTAATTGTATTAGGGCCAAATTCTTCTATCCTTTGCCCTAAAAGATACCTTCTTCAGGCTTATCATCAAAACCTTAGCTCCATCTGCATTGCAAACTGGAACAGTGTTTTTACTATATTCCACTACACAGTTTATATATGGTCTTGCTCCAAGTTCAGTGAGACAGATCTTTTTCCTAGAGGATTAGAGGATATATAATTCTTCTAAGACTTCTCCGCCTCATCCTTTTTTTTTCTTTTTTGTAAGTTTGAATTTTTGTAGAAAAATTACGGAAACCTTCAGGGAACAAACTGCAGTCTGAATGGAAACTAATCCCTCTTATGCTTATGTAAGAAGTTCAAGGCTGAAGAGCTGTGGCAGTTTCTTTTGCAAATGATTTCTCAACTTTTAATTTTCTGATAGGAAATTAAGATAGAAATAATAAGTTGTAATATTGGCCCCTACAGAATAGGAAACAGGCTTAGATGGAATAACTGGGGAAACAGAGACCAGAAAAACACCAACCTTTACTCAGAAGACAGTTGCTATCTAACTAGCATAGATATACTTGCCCTTGCATTAACACAGCTTAAAAAAAAATCCTTATGTTTTTAAAAGTAGAAGAAATGCAATTAAGCATGTTACTTACAAACTCACATACATATGAAGAAATGGATCCCTTCATGCCTGTTCACCAATAACCATAAAAATGAACCCACTAGATGGGAGAGGTAAACAACATTCCATGAGTGTAATATTTTATGGGTTATTTTGGTAGCTTTCACCTAAAATGTCACTCTCTTGAGTGAATCCTATGATGTTTAAAAATGTAGTTGAATTTACACCACAAACCTGTTCGTACAGAGGGTAGTACTTTGATCTCCCTTGTACCACACTGCATATTTTCATCAAACATATTGGCCTTTTTCCAAGTTCATCATACTCCGGGTTTAAACCAGATAAAGGGTTCAGGAGAGCTGGGGGGTGAGGGCTAATGAATATATAAATAATCTGATCACATAAGACTCATTCAGAATGAATAGAAAAGGAATGCAATTCCCTCTAGATACATAATAAAAAACTAATAACTGGAAAGATCAGTTTAATATTTTCATTACAAGCAATTTTCTGGGCAGCTGTCAGTTGATAGGTATTTATGGAAATTCAGCATTTTTCCTCCATAAAACTCAGACTAGAGTAGATGAGAGCAGCACAAAACAGTTGTTTCTGGCACTGACTTCGTCAACCATTTCTAACCTGAACTCTGTAAGATGCTTCCCCAAATCACCTATTTGGGATCTAATTGTGGCCCCTTTCAGTTTAGCAATAAAAGGTGCATCACAGGTCCCTGAGACATAGCTGGAGCTGCCTGAAATGATTACTCAAATTTTCCATGCTCAGCTGCAAAGACACAAGATAAGCAATTATCATGCACCCTTTATTCTTTCTCTTTTTACCTGGTGCTCTCCTATGATAAAGGCAACTCTCTACTGATTGACGAGTTGGGTAAAAGTGTTAGACACGGAGGTTTTGCAGGGGTAATGCAAATGTAATGTCACAGGTTGGAAACCAGAGCGGCAACAGCTTGCCTAAATGGGAAGTACAGAGAGGAAGATGGAGGTGTTTTGTACCTGGTATTGACAGCAATGCCTTTAGCATAATGTCTTAGTAGTGAGTATTTGTCTTGCCATGGTACCATGGAGCTCAGCTTGCAGCCATCACTTGCACTTAGCCTGCTTCTCAGACAGGTTTTGCAACTGCTCCTGAGCACTGCTCCTGCCATTGCCACCTGAAGGAGTGAGCCTGGAGCTTGGCATCATGTTCATGGCACTGCTGTGGCTGCATGCTAGCAAGGAGCCACAGGATATCATGAGCTGGTGCACATCCCACTGTTGTTGGCTGCAAACATCACAAGCTGCTGAACCAGACATAAAAAAATCATCAAATATAATTCTTAAAAGTCACAGGGTTGCAGACAAAGGTTGCAATACAAGACCTTGGATTTCCACTCCGATTTCTGAGCTGGTAAAATCCAGTTTAAGTCTTTCTTTGCTGTGCTGGAATGATGTTCTGGTACCAGTCGCCACAGGGGACTTGGGGAAAAAGGACTGAGGTGACCGTCGAAGGAAAGAAGGGAAATCACCTCCCCACCGAGGGGGAGGTGACAGCCCGCCCAAACGTCCCGGAGCCAAGGCCAGCCTCCCTGAGGAGAGCCGCCGTGCCTCAGGATGCCCTGACTCAAGATGGCGCCCAGCGCCTCACCCCTCACCGCGCAGGCGCGGCGGCCCCAACGTGATTGTGACGCCGCTGCTACCGGCCTCCACCCCGGCTGAGGCCGCCTCCGAAAGGCGCTGGCCGGGGGTGTTGGGGCCGCCGCCTCGGCTCATGCTGCCTTCGCATCTTTGGGCTGGAACATGGGGCTGCTGGCGGCCGGTCTCTTGCTGGTGGCGCCTCTCTGTGCAGCCTTCTACCTGCCCGGCTTGGCGCCCGTCAGCTTCTGTGAGGAGGGCGAGGAGAGCGAGGGCTGCAAGGTGAGAGCCTCCGCGGGAGGGCCCGACATGGGTGGGCAACCCCTTGCCGCGGGAACCCCGAGTGCGGGGCTTCTCCCGCTGGGGGTTTCCGTGGCGGGGAGCGGGGGGGAACTGCCAAGTATCTCCCGACCAGCTGCGTGCGGGCCCCGGGTGCTCTCCCTCGGGACAACCTTTGCTCCGGGAAGCCAACCACCCTCAGCTCCCTTTCCTTTGGTGCACCCGGTGTGGTTTTTTACGGTGCAAACTTCCCCGTTTCCCGCTGGGCTGTTCAGCGAGTGCCGGGAGGGTCCTCCGCCGGTGCTTCGTGCATCGTAGCCGCCCCCGGTGGCGGCGGCGCTGCCGAGGGCGGGCGGCTCCGGCGCGGCCCAGCGCCGCGGCGGCGGCAGGGCCTGTCAGCAGGCTGTGGTAACTCCGCCGTGGGACGGTCCCCTCCGAAACTTGTCACAGCGCTTGTCAGCTAGCGATGCGTTTCGTGTCGGCCGCACGCTTCTGTATTTTCATACCCTTTTTTCTCCCCCCCCCTCTGTCCTTCCCTGTTTCAGTCGCTAATTGAGCTCTTTGTGAACAGACTGGACTCGGTCGAATCGGTTCTGCCATACGAGTATGATGCGTGAGTACATTGCAACAGGCTTCTGGAAGCGTTTGGAAAGCCTATTTTCTGTTCTCGGGCAGTGATACAACTCCTGATACAGTGCGTTTCTCCCAAGCGGTGTTTCCGGTAGGGATGGAAGAGTAAAGCCAGCGTTCAGCGGCAGGAGTGAAATGCAAGAGGGTGGGAAGGGTGAAGGCCACACCTGTGCCTCCTGACCATCGCCTGTTATTGTTAAAGACAAGACTGCTGGGTTTCTAATGCGTGCATTTTTTTGAGCTGAGTACTAGATCTAGTGTTGACTGTTTGATATGTTAGAAAGTTCTTCCTGCTAGTCAAATCTAGGAAGACAGGAGCTTTGTGTTCCTTGTTTCTGGCAACTAAAAGAAGTTAAAAGAAGTGTCACTGTTATTTTTCCTTTTTGCACCAAAGCTCTGTATCTAATTCTTTAACTATTTTTTTTAAATTTTGATTCTTGCCTGTGAAAACGTACCTGGCTTTGCAGGTATTTATAGGCCTACTAAGCAACGATACACAACATGCTTTGCAGTCCTGCTGTTAGGCATACAGAAAAGAGAAACTTGCAGGTGTTGTAGGTCTTATCCTGTGTAGTGCAAGAGTAGCAGCAAGACCAGAGACTAGCTCAAAAAGCCCATGGTGTCTCTATTTGCATTAAACTTTATGGAAGCCAATGAATTTAGGACCACTTATTGAGGAAAAGTATTTATTCACCAAAGATAAGCTATTTTCTTTTTTTTTTTTCTGCAATCTAGACTCCTAAACCTGAGTTTAAATAACAAAGATCCAGAATGGTTGCATCCTCTCTTCCATATTCGTCTGTTTCAGACTGTATGTAGCCAGAAAGAATCGGCAAATGGCATTTGGCAGTGTGGCACATTAATATTAAAAGCAGTTCCTTCTTTGGAACATGTTTCACATGAAATAATACTTGTAAAGACTCCTTTAAGAAAGGAGTGTAGTTATTTTTCTGAAACTTTTTTGCAAGAAAAATGGACGGTCCGTAGCATAGTCTTTATTTCTTAATATGAAACATTGGTTGTTTAAATTGTCATTTGAAAAGGATGCTTGGACTAAACATCATGCATTTTGGTAAAGATACTTCAGCTGTGATATATCTTGGTTGAAATTGATATCAAAATACAAATATTTCTATATATTATATGCAAAATTTATTTGCAAAGGTACTCCAATTTTTACTAATAGTGGCTGACCTGCCAAAAGAAGCATGTAAACTCCCACATTAAGGACATAATTTAAGAAATTGTTTTATGCTCATGTTTACAGTTATATGTTAATTAAAAATTAAAGGTAATCTTTTCCACTTTTTTTCCAGGTTTGACTTCTGTCAAGATATGGAAGAGAAAAGACCATCAGAAAATCTTGGACAAGTGCTGTTTGGGGAGAGAATCGCGTCATCTCCATATAAGGTTATTTTATCCCTTGAAGTTGATCCTGTTTAAATTTGATAGCTGCCATAGATAGCTGCTGTAATCCATAGACATAGTTGAAGACTTGATGATTGTGTAACTATTTTTTTTTAATATAAGCTTTACACTGTTTACGTAATAAAAACAAAACCCTTCCCACCTTCTACCCCAAAGGCATCTTAGGGTGGCTAATTAAAGTTAGGAAGCTGAGCCAGTAATCACTCTTCTTCCCTGTTCCTCTGTAGTAGAGAAATCCAGAAGCTATATCTTCAGCAGTTCTGTAACAACTGGGTGTATAGTGTGTTAGGTGAACGGAAATAATTAGTTTTTTAAAATGTAACATTGAAGACTGTAAACTGGTGGTTCAGGAGCTGTTTCATATGCTTGGTTGTACTCTTGGGCAACTTCCAGAGTGGGAAGGGGAAGCCAAGTTGGGGCTCCCTTTCAGCTCTTCTGTGCTTGTACACGCCTAACATCTGTTGTCTAAAACCAAATTTTTCATTGTTGATGCATGTCACTTGAAATCTTCTGTAAAATAAATGTATAGAAGTATTTTGTAGATTAGGTATGTAGTATTTTTCTGTCTCATGCTCTGCGTTAGCAGTGAGCAAATGTAGCATCTCTAAAATGCTGTCTAATCAACATGGGAAAATTATTGGCAGTAAAGGAGATATGGTCAAACACTGGCTCTTAATGCTTGAAAGCTGTATACTGTTCAAGTGGAGCTTCCAGCCTGGGATTTGCTGGTGAAGCTGAAAACTGGGCTATGTTTGTGTGCGAGGGTTGCTAGATAATCCAAATCCCTGTGAGAAAAAGAGGCAGCAGAGTTTCTGAGTCTGCTGCTGCTCAGTCATTAGGGACCTACTCACATCTTTTCATAGGACCGTTAAGGAGGTGATGCCTCCTCCCTTGTGTAAATTGCTCCTAGAATTCTCCTTTTCTTTGACCCTCTCAGCTAATGTAATTTTAAATCTTATGACTGCTGGCCACAAGAAGCTTTTAAATATGTACCATGATGAGTCATTTGGGCTGGATACCCACTGAATAGATTTAAGTATTATAACAGTTACTTGTTTGAAATGGCTGCATACTGTGGTAATTAGAAAGTGCTGTTAGCACTTAGACTTTGATAATGTTAGAATTCTCAGTCATGTTTTAAGTATGTTAGGTCACTAAGAGGTAAATCCTAACTGGGTTAGAATAGAAGTTTGATATACAGCTGTGAGCATGTTTGTGTTAGGGGGTGTCTGCACCCGAAGCACAGATTCTGTGCAACTTGGTGCGTTTTTGGCAGCCTTGCCTAATAACTTAGTAGTTGTGGGGAAACGCAGCTAAAGTTAAAATGAAACATTCAAAAAAGGTGTAGTTGAAAGTCTGGTTTAGCAGATGATGAAATTACCAAAATTAAACAAACTGGTAAAAGAAAAAAGCAATACTTTTTCTACTAATTTTCAAATTTAAACTACTTCCAGATAAACCCTGAGAATATATCTGGGCTATTGAAGAGATTTTCAGCAAGGGGATTGCTGGTGCTGGATATACATAAGTCTTGACATTTAAGTTAAAGCTGTTGTACAGGAAATTCTGGCTGTAGAAGCTTTTGTAGCAAGGAAGTGAAGTATCTTAGAGTAAGCTTCACGTTAAAAAAAAA
Source organism: Phalacrocorax carbo (assembly GCF_963921805.1). Classification (NCBI taxonomy): domain Eukaryota; kingdom Metazoa; phylum Chordata; class Aves; order Suliformes; family Phalacrocoracidae; genus Phalacrocorax; species Phalacrocorax carbo. Next base: position 8,817,207 of record NC_087523.1, on the reverse strand, counting down.
AAAAGGCTCTAAAAGAGTTTTGAAGCAAAACTGAGATTAGTTTTTTGGTGTGCTTTTTTTTAACAGTTCACTTTCAAAAAGCAAGAAACATGCAAGAAGGTTTGTACAAGATCATATGACCCAGGAAACAGTGCTGATAAAAGCAAACTGGCTTTTTTGAAGAAAGGAATGCAGTTGAACTATCAGCATCACTGGTAAGCTGTGTGCTTGAGGTTGGGGGTGTTTTTTGCTGCTTTTTACACTATCTGTGTTTTAAGTGGTTGCTTTCTTCCTTCTATGTGATAGTCGTTTTCTACTGTGCATCTTGTGGGCACTACTGAAAACAGTGTGTATTACATCAATGTTAAATGTCAATGTGAAATAAGGTGCATCCCTTTCTGAGGACGTGTTCTTTGGTGATTTCTGTCTAGGATTATTGATAACATGCCTGTAACGTGGTGCTATGATGTGGAAGATGGACAAAAATACTGTAACCCAGGATTTCCAATAGGCTGTTTTGTTACTCCAGATGGTAGAGTTAAAGACGCTTGTGTTATAAATGTAAGTGATGGAACTTTTTTTTTTGTTAGTACAGCAGATTTAATTTAATTTACAGTTTTATTTTTAAGCTTTCATTTCCTGAGAAAGAACAGGTACCCTTGTAAACATGGTTAATACTCAGAATGTGGGCATTGACAAAGCTGAATGCTGCTTCGGTATGCAATGTGTCACTGATACAATTGTCCAAAAAAACCCAGTTCATGTAGATCTCTTGACCAATATAGATAAAGCTATAAAACAACCATATTGGTGTCTAAAAGCCTTAGAAAATTGAGGTTTTGTTCTGAAATTTCATGTGTGTTCATCCTTCTACCTAGTCATTCTTTGTCCATGCCACTAAGTTGTATTTGTATGCAAGACATTTTACTGATTTCAGATAGAAGCTTTCTAGTGAAGACCTAGAAATGAGCACTGTGCTCTAGTTGCAAAAGTTACGTCTAGCACAGTTTACAAGTTAAATGTGTCAGGATTTTCCCAGATGGCTGCAAGATAACAAACACAGCTGTGACAAGGAAAGAATTACATTGACAACAATTTGAAATGTGTCAGTCATCCTGGGAGTTCCATGGTGAACTAGTACAGTTACAGATAATAGTGATACAGTTTTACCTCTCCTGGGGTGAGGGACCACACTCCTCTTTTAGTGAGGAGGGAGCTCTCTGCTATGGCTCTGCTCTGCTGCATGATTTACGTGTGCAGTGCAGTCAATTTATTTGTATTCCGCAGGTCTGATGCTTCTTGGAAGTGATTAATTTATCATGCATGTTCAGTTTACTCGGTCCACAGTCACCTTCCAACTCGGTTACTTCTCAAGCTCCCTAGGCTATTGAAAACGATCTCTGAATTGTATGACCTGTTCTAGTTATGTGTTCAACCCCATTGATTTGTATGTGAGGAGGTTTTTATGTTAAATTGATATTGGTGTATGTTGTGTTGGAAGCTATCTGGTACACAGAAAATGGTGGTAGCAAAATCAGCAACTTGGCTAAAAAGTTTTTGGTTGTTTTTGTTTGTTTTTTTTTTGAGGGGGGCCTTCATACTTAGGCAGCAATGGTTGAATTTTCTAGAGTACAAGCTCTAGAGAGCTTGTACTGTGTATCCATGAAACGCTGCGCAAATTGTGCTAGCTGTGGTGTGGATGCTTTGCCAGTGTAGCTGTCATGCTCAGCATTGATTTTAGTTTGTAGGTTCTAACTGCGATGAGGATGTTGTGTGGCATTGTTGTGGGAATGTTGTGGGACGATTGTTATGGGGGCAAATAAGAATGTAGCATCATGGATATGACTGTAATCCTTGGGCTGAGTTGGGAAATATCATCCTTTTCCAGAGGTATACCCAAATACCGCTTCTAGCAGACATAATTGTCTCTTTAAAAATGGGACCAGGAAAGGGGTGGTTGTCATGCAGTGGCCCAGCTACAGTTCATCCTCACATTTATGCAGCTGGAAATGGAGGAAAGATGGCATTATAGTATGACATAGGTATAATTCTAGTCCTCTGATGGGAATCTTGATCATGGTGAAAGAAGAGGAGTCCAGATAAATTTAATGCAAGACACCTTCATATTTTGCTGGGAGGGGGCAGGGGATGGAAGAGGTGTAATATACACAATAAATAAAAGAATTTTTTTTACTTGGAAACTCAACTAGCAGTCTGTCGTCCTGGTCCCCTAATTCAAATCAAATTTTTTTAAACAATTACAGTGTTGAGGAGAAAAGAAAATCCAAGTCAATTTAATTGACTCTGGTATCATCTGAGCTTTATATAGTTCTTCATAATTCCAAATTCTGAAAGGATAGGGCTACTGAAGCAAAATAGCTACTGAGGGTGAAAGGTAGTTTTTTGAAGCGGAACCTGTTTGTAAGCTTGGGTAGCTGGAGTGTCTACTGGGAAGACTGGGTTGGGGAAGGGGGGAGAAACAGTGAATCCAAATTACTTGTACTTTGAATGAATACATATTTGACCTCATTTTGGCAGCTTTTTGTGGTAAATAAAAAAATGGTGTCAAACATATTTAAATTTTACTAGTAACACAGATGTGATACTTTTGTGTTACATAACTCAAACCCACATAATATGCATAGAAAAATATATGAATATTTTATACTGGTATATTAAAAAATCCATGAATGTTGATGTATTTCCGTGTCTGTTTTGCTCCTCCCTTGGCCAGTAGTCTCCTTTTAAAGTTCTTGACTACTTGCGCCCTCTCCTGTTGAAGTTTCTCAATCTCTTGGTGATATTTTGTAGTCAGAGTTTAACAAGAAGAACACTTTCTACCTCTTCAACCACGTTGACATAACAATCATGTACCATAGTGGGAAGGATGAAAATTGGCCTGGTGCAAGACTGGTGATGGCGAGACTGAGACCGCAAAGGTAACTGTGCGTCAAAGGAGCAAGTTCTAGTACTAGGGAGTCCTAACAGTAGTTGCAAACTTAGAAATTATACTTGGTGTCAGTAAGTTCTGAGGAACTGGTTGTTCTTTAAACATTTTAGTATACTGGTTCACAGCTGGAACTGTATTCACAGAGTAGTTCCACGACTGCTTTTAAAATCTTCCCCAAAGTCTCTCCTGATGGAAAGACTGCTTATGTAGACGGTTATAACCAGACACAAACAATAGAAGCTTTCTCATGTTTTTCTTGATTTGCATCTTGGTTGTGCATTACTTTTTTAAAAGAAACATTTTAGTTTTTTTCTACGTGACTATGACTTGAAGACAAGTTTTCAGCTACACTGAGAAATATCCTTTAACTGAGTGTCATCTGTTATTGTTGCTGCATTGCCTCCCAGATGTGCTTTGTATGAATGTACCGTATTTGTACAGGGGTACTTTTTCCTGTGTTAGTTTGGATACTGAGGTATAGGTGAAATACCAAGTTAATATTGGTATTCAGAACAGCAGCTGATGATGACTAATTTTCTAAAAAGACTAACTTATTTTCTTAAACAGTAGCTCCTTAGTTTCTGTGTCGACCAGAGAGGAGATGCAACAATTCAGAGGTCAGAAACAGACTGAAGCGATTACTTTGGCTGCTTGTCAGTCAGTTCATACTTACCTATATTTGAAAACTGCAGTCTGTTTATAACATTTCACAGTAGGTTGCCTTTTTTTTTAGCTAAACGCTTCCCTCTCCACAGAGATTATGTATATTCTTAAGTTACACTACCACAGTTTCTCAAGTCATACAGACATGTATGGTACAATGTGGCTCAGGTATACTTTTTTTTTCTGTTACAATGGTATAGTGTGCTTTTAGTGAATTATGCTTGCTATATGAGTTTATTCCTTCCATTTACATCTGCTCTGAGATGGTGGCAAGAAGATTCTATCAACCTCCTCCATTGTCGATCAGTGCTTTATCACTTGCAACCTGAATGGTTGAAAAATGAGAATTATTTTCACCAGTAAAGCAGACCACAAGGGGGCACAGTTAGGTTACACATAACCTTACTTTTGTCCTCCTTTGACCTGTTGTTTTGCTTGGTGCTTTGCTTCAACCTTGAATGCTACTGATGGGGAGTATTTGTGGTTGGAGCACTGTAGACCTTTCATGAAAGTTTTTACTGTCTTGTGGCTTGACTTAGTAATATAATTGACATATAATAATGCGTATAAAGTAGAATTGTTTATCTAAATTGGGTAAATACAACTTGCCCAAGAGGGCATGAGAGGGAAGCTATTTTCCAGTGTTAGAGGAGGTTTACAGGAATGAATTCAAGCAAAACTTAAGGTTTCTTTGATGTTATGCTTCTATAGCTGCAGTATTTCTAAGGTACTGCAGAGACAGGTTTGCATATTTGAGCTTTAGAATGTAGGATGTTGTTTAGTCTGGCAAATGTAGAACAACTCAGAACAAGACTGACAAGGTAAATTTAGACCACTTGTATAGGAATGGAAAACGGCAAGGTTCCCACAGTAATTTCTTTTTGCATCTGTAAAAAATATAGTAATTAAAAAACAAAAAAATCCAAAACCCACTCCCAAGTCCACCAAAATAAAAGTAAGTAAACACCCTTCTCCCTGTGAGACTTGAGGGAAGGTGAGAACCTGTGGGAGATTGGTAAGAAATTCTCTTATCTTCCTTACTGATGAGCACACACTGAGGTTAAGTCCCTGACCAATAGTGTAGTCTTGTTAAAATGTGAAGGGAGGTATGATGGCAGAGAAAGGGTATTTTGTGTTAAAACTTAACCATCTTACCTGGTAAAGAGCTCCACACTTTGCAGCCTGGTTAACCAAGCAGCATTTTAGCTTAGGACTAGGACTTTATTCTGATCATAGCAGAAGTGGGTAGGGTGAAAGCACATCTCATAACCTTTCAGAGGTCTGTGGTTCTTATCTCCCACATGCTTAGCAAACAACTTTACCTATAATGTTCTCAAATGCCTAGAAGTGTGAACAGATAATAACTGAGTGTAGGATAGTGATCCAAGCTCCAAATCCCTAGGATGCTTTCTGTGGAGTTTTTAGCTTTCACCATAGTGCTTGTGAGAACCAGTGTTCAGTTCTGGTGTGGCTTTAAGGCTGTTACAGAAATTCTGAGTAATGATACCCAATTATATACATGATTTTATTTTTCTCATATTATCCCTAGCTACAAACATAAGTATTAATAAAAACATATTTTAAGATCTTCAACCTTTGTGGGTAGAAGAACAGAAAAGCAGGTTCTCAAAGAAATTGAATAGCTGGTACAAAATGAGATACACAGCACTTCCTGTTTTTGTGTTTTAAATAAAACCTTTAGAAAAGAATTAGTGAAAATTCATCCTCTAGAGCATGTGAAATTTTATTTAACTTTTTTCTCCCCCCTTTAGCTACAAACATATAGATGAGAACAACTTAAGTTGTGAGGGTCCACCCATGGAGATTCCTGGAGAATTCACCAGTAAACTGAATTTGATCTACACTTATTCTGTGACATTTGAAGTAAGTATTGAATCTGTTACATGAATATGTGAATCCCCAAAAGAATGAAATCAAAACAACTGGATAATTTGCTATTTAATAGCTGTAACTGGATTAAAGCAGTGTAAATTCCGTAAGGATGGTCTTGTGCAGCATTCTTCCCCAAACCTATTATTTCTCCATTGCTGCAGTTTGAGTGACACTTGGAATGTATTAATAAAGACTTTTTTTTTTTCTGTTTTCTACTAATCTGCCTGTTTCTACTAATAGAAAGGTAGTAGATTGAATAACTGCAAGAGTTGTCTTCCCTGAGGTGTGCCCTGTGTTTTCAGAGTTCAGTCAGGGTACTGATTGTCTCGTGTTGAAGAAGTATTTGTTATATTTGGAGATGCTTTTATGTTAAATGTTTTGTGGTTTTTTTTTTTTTTGGCATATTGTAAAGCTGTTTTTTTAGTACAGGTTTTGTCTCATTTTTGTATTGCTTTTATTTTATTCGCTACCTTTTTGTAAGTAGGTGGCTATTTATCTTTTAGAGTTAATACTCTAATGTTTACTAATACTCTCATGCTTTATTCATCCTGTTATGACTTAGCCGGGAGGAAATCAGACTTTCTTGCAACAGGGTCTTTACCCTAGCATGGAAAGCGAGCCTCCTGTGGGGGTGAGAATGATTTTGTTCAAGCTGCTTCAAACTTTGGTACCTTGATTCCAATCTGTCCCAAAAGCATGCTTGTTTTTCTGATGTAAGACACCAATCCTGGAGTATTTGGCTTGAGACCACCAGCTTATTTTGTATAGGCAGTCAAGCAGCCATCATATGGTAACAGCTTTCATTCTACCAAATTGAATTTGATTTGAACCAATGACCTTGAGGTGCAAGGCTCTGTATCCTGTTACTTTTCCCTTGAGACACCCAATCCTCCTTAGACTCTCTAATTTTGCTACATGAATGAGCCTCCTGTCTGTTAACATTTGTGTTTTAAATCTTGATGATAAATTACAATTTAGAATTGCAGTGTGAACTTTGTCTGGTTATTAATGCAATGTGTTATGCATCTGGGCTACCTACTCCCTTTTTCTCGGTGTAGAGCAGGTGAGGCTTAGCTGCTGTGGGTGCAGCCGCTTACTGCAGACGGCACTCGGCACATCTCAGTCAACAGGCTCTTCAAAACTGCTTCTTCTCCCTGTTACCCATTAGCCTCGATTTGAAATAATACCTGATATATTTTACTTTTTATTAGTAGTTTCAAAGGGGAGTATTTGTCAGTGAAAAGTATTTTTAAATAGGAGAATATTAGTTTCAGTAAGCCTGAATACATAAACCAGTGAAATGCATAACTGTTCTATGGTCTTTTCTAATACGGCTGTTGGCTTCTGATGAGAAAGCTATGGTGTCTGCTTTAATTCATTGAAATGGGCAAGGTGTAGCTCTGTGTATGTGAAAAGTATACAGAATTGTGCATGTAATGCTTAATACACAAGTGTTCAAAAATGTAAGCATGGAGCAGTTTGGTACTCAAGTAATAAACTTTAGAACCACGCTTCTGAAACTCTGTTGCAGCTAGCTGTGGACTACTGATCAACTACTGATTGAGCTGATAAAGAGCAACTTATGGCAGTTTCAGCCACCTTGTTGTGTCGGTGCCTGTTCTTTGTTGTTACATGTTCTTGATCCAGAACATGAATCGGAACTTAAAAATTCTAGGCTGGAGACATATTCTGAGAATTAACTGAACAAACTTACCAGCTGGTGAACAACTGAAGAAATTGTGCTGAACTTCGTGCCAGTCAGGAGATAGGATTTGGTAGCAGGGCAGCAGACGTATGTCCCATGAGACAAGCTGTGGAGGACAAGGCTTGGTGGTCAGAAAGAATTATTGCTTGTATAGCCCTCAGATGAAGTGTGTAGAGGAGGAGGTGAAAAGACAATTCCATTCTCTTTTAAGTTGAAAGTTGTTGAACGATTTCTTCTTTACAGGGATATCTGGAAATAAAAGTTGTCTGCCAGGAATCAGAGTGGAAAATAGTTTGTATCAGACTCCATTATGGCATGGAGTGAGGAAGCCTGTGCTAAATACTTTAAAGTTGATGAGAGAGAAGAATTCCAGGGAAAACTAGAGATATACCCATTGAGTATGTTTAACAAAGTTGAGGTTTCAAGATCAGTGTGCTGTGCTGGGAGTATCTTGTGGTGATGGTGTGATTGTTATTCAGTGTGCATTTGGGAGCTGCCGGCAGCTATGTACTGAATTGTGGAAAGATGAGGCTTAGTGAAGCCTCAGTTGAAGGTAGAAGATGCGAATAGGAGATTTTAATAAACAAGATATTCTTTGAGAGGCTCAAGAGATAAAAAGAATTAATGCAAGAGGGAGGTTTAACATCCAGGGTTGATACCAAGCTTAGATATTAATGCTGAATGGAAGGGCTATGCACATTTGATGTGCTTATTCCTTCTCAGACACTGCAACAAACCTGTACTTGTTTCTATTAATTGCTATTTAATTTCTTTATAGGAAAAGAATAATATTAAGTGGGCTTCCAGGTGGGACTACATTTTGGAGTCCATGCCACATACAAACATCCAGTGGTTTAGGTAAGATCTGCATTTATTCAGTGAATAGCCTTTCAGGAGCACAATGATTTCTTATTTGTGCTTCTACAGATCAATAATGTCTGCTGTGGTAGAAAAGTCTGTTAGTTTTCAGGCAAGAAAACTTTCTTGTTTTCATATGTGAAGTAACTTTTATCAGTCTTCCATCTCTTGGGAGCAACTGTAGTATTGTGTTTCACCAAAGGAATGCACCATTAGTGTCCAAAAGGAAAGCAGCCTCCATCGTTTTAACAACTCCATTCTGCAGAACATCTGAGACGTTGCTGCTCTGCAGTGTTCTTATTGTTACTGTCTGGGTTTCTCCAAATGCCGAGTGAGAGGTACATGTGTGTACTGCATGTTTTTTACTCAGCAGCTGCTTACAGTAAAAAGAAGGGCTTTTTTTATGAGTAAAAGATGTATATGAAAAACTCTTACTTCCTCTGTACCACGCAAATGATCTCAAGTAAGTATATAATCTAAGTTGAAATGTGAATGTTTTGCAATATAAAGTGTTTGAAAAGGCTAATCTGATTAAATACGTACCTACAAAATATTAAATGTCATGATGCACGTTTCATTGGTTGATAGATATAAAATCTACTTGACAAAGTCTGCTTTAAGAGCTGTAGCTGTTTCACTAGGAAAATTACTTCTGAGCTGTTTTAAGGAGGAAAATAAAGAAAAGCAGTATGTAACCGTCCTGAGAATTAACAATATATTATAAAATACTATTCTTTTCACTTCTGTGTCCTCAGAAATCTTAAAGGTACACAACTTAAAACTGTTTTCTCTGGGTGGGAAAATACTATAAGATCTGAATGACTTAAGTAAAGTCTGAATATCTAATGCTACTCCTCAGACTTGAGCTGTACATATGTGGCATGAATTGAAGTGTGTGGCATGAAACCTGAATAAGTAGGTTGAAAGTTTGACTTTTTCTTTATCTACAGTATAATGAATTCCCTCGTAATTGTTCTCTTCTTATCCGGCATGGTGGCTATGATCATTCTGAGGACTCTTCATAAAGATATTGCAAGATACAATCAGATTGACTCTTCTGTGAGTAAGATTTACACCTTTTACATGAGCTTGTGTTTCTGGCAATAGCAGTGTCTTTCAATTAATTTTCAATACAATCTGAAGAGATTTATAACTACCAAGAATTTGATACATGCTAATATATCTGGTATTTTTTTATAGTAGTTTGTAGTATAGCTTGTCCAGAAAGCAAGTGTGCTAGCACTTGACTTGTGAAGTTTGGAAAGTTTGTGGTCTAAATTTCATGAGAAGTATGATGCTATGCAACTTCATAAAGCAACATATTTAAAAATAAAAAACCAAACCAAAAATGAAACAAACAAAATAAAACTCTATGAGGTGATTATTGCAAAAAGGATCAAAAATCAAAACAACAGCTAATAATAGAGTGAAAATAGTGTGAGGATCAGTAGTTGTCTTGCTAAATGTTATGGGAGAGATTCTGATTAACATAGACCAACACAAATTGATGTTGCCCTTTTGTCAGTGGCTAAAGTGTGGTGGTACTTTGTCTTCATTTGGGAGATCATAATATTGCAGTTCACGGGCAACACAGCTTCTAGTTTGTAGCTGTGCAACACAACTTCTGTTTTGTAGCTGTGTTAGAAATACTTGAGGCGTGTGTGTATATGATTTTTATTTATTTTAAAATACGATTCTGGTGATCACTGTGTCAAACTGAACCTGGTTTGTCTGACTTCACGTGATGACCGAAGCTTGTTGACATCCGGTTGAACCTGTTGTGAGTTCTTTTGAAATATGTACCCCTTAAAATGGGAAAAGGGCAGGTGCCTGTAGTGGCTTATTGCCTTCGAGGAAGAGAGTATAGCTGACTGTAAATTAGAGAGATTTGACCAGTTGACTGTGAGTGAAAGGCTGAGTAAAAATTACTCTTTCTCATTGGTAAAAGTGGTATCTGCAAGCCAAAGATGAGAAATAATGTCAGATACTACAAAGGTTTGAATTTTCACTGTTGTTGCTGTCTATCTGCATAAAGAAATACTTAAAATGCACAAAAATGTTTCATATTGAAACTAAAACATCTGAAAGTACTTTTATTCTTCTTTGTGTTTTTGATATTTAATATCTTTTGTTAATGCAAATCCAGACAGTAATTAAAGTGGAAGAATTTTTCCACATCCTTTAACTGATCGTTTTTGTGAAGCTCCTGTTTGATCTCTCAATTAAATTATGTTCAGTATCTTATACTGTGTTGTCTTTTATTAGTTGGTCATTCTTAATGTGATAAAGAGCAAGACTTGTGAGCTGCTTGATTAGTTTTTATGGATAACAGCAGGGATAGGTGTCACTTTCAAAAACACACAATATTTTAATTTTCTTGCCGGTTGTAAGAGACTTAAGATCTGTTGCAGTTCAAGGAGCTGATTTAAAAAGGTGTGAAATAATTGTGCAAAAGAAAACCTGGGCTGAGGAAGCTGCAATGAAGCAAATTCATATATCACACTTAGGGAACGCTGGTGATTCTACTTGAAAAGAGGTAGATACACAAGCCAGTCATTGTGGTTTTAGCTGAATGTTGAATGCGCATACTAATACTGTCTGGCTTTTAGTGTGATGTAGATTTAGTGAGACATACATTAGTGAAGTGTTTAGAAATCATTAGATTACTTTTAGGGTCTTATGACTAAGAAAAGATTCCTGAACTCAAGAGAATTCATGTCAATATCTTTTCAACAGTGAGAGGTAAAACTCTCGTCGCCTATTCTTAAATCTCTTTGAGAGTGACTGCTTGAGCGTAGGGGACTTAAATCTCTGTTAAAATATTTTGAGAACTAGGCTAAATTAATGGGTAAGGTGAGGATTACTGCACTTTTAAAAAATGTACAGTAATTTTTAGCATATTGACCAAGATTCAAAAGTATCTTTTCTTATTTTCCTCAAATATTTTTTTGTAACTATAAAGTATAGCTTCCTACTTGGATTAGGTGTACAGTTCTAATACTCATCTTCTACTGTAAATGTTAGCAATATAAAATACAGCTGAATTCTTTAAACAAAGGTCTGGAAAATACTGACTCATAGCTAATTGGCCTGTAATGGAAGAGTTTTAATAAAAATTGAGTTTTAAGGCAAACACTCTGGCCCATAGGCTCATAAAAGGTAAATCAGGGGTCCCAATCTGCCAAGCTTAGTTTCTCTTTATTTTCCTTAAATCAAGATATTTACCATGTAGGATGTTACTATGCTAACTTACATAACTTATCATGTTTCAAAGTTTGTATTAAAACCAGAGGGTGTTCTTTGAGTGCATGCCAGATTAGGTGTTGATAAATCATCTAACACCGGCCATTCCAAATTTGTACATTTTCCTTGTTCTGTCAGGAACTAAAGTATTAAGCATTTATTTCTGCTTAGTGTTCACAATTCTGAAAACAGATCAAGATTTGCTTCAGATGGTAACTTTTAAAATTCTTTCATTCCTTATTTACTACCTGGGAAAATTCTTTCTTCTGCCTTACCTCAACAACTTTCTCATCATCATCACAATTAGTTCCAAGTTCAGACTTATAGGAAAGTGTGGTCTTCATGCTGCTTTAACCAAACAAACCTTTCTTTACTGGAAGAGCACTGACATGTTGGAATTATACCGAGATACCTGGTATTGGTTTATTCGCAGGCATAGGTGTGTGTGTCTTTAGGTTTTTTTTTTTTTTTTATCAGTGTTATCTTGTGTTCAATAGTTTTCAATTTTTGTATTAGCATATCAGACTTCTGAGGGTAACTTCTAGCCAACAAGTGCAAGCAGAAGTATCAGTATGGGAAAGGGAAAAATAATCTTTCAGAAAAAAGTAAATTACATAATCTGTCGCAAATTAAGATGCTCTATGTCCTTTTCCACTTTGGTTTGTATTCTTTCTTACCCTGTTTTTTGTGTGCTGTCATTCTAGTGCTAAGCAGTCCATTGAACTAAACTCACTACTCCTAGGTTGAATGAAACCTGTAGCTTTTAACTTTGTGAGGAAGAGAGTGGTCTTCTTGAGGGGTTGGTTATTTATGGTCGTACATGTTTAGGTTTTTTGTGAGGGGAGGTGTTTGTTTTGAGTGACTCTATGGAAAAGTTCTGTTCTTCAACAGCAGTTCCTTACAGCTGTTGGACTGAGGATCCCCACCCCCTCTGGCAGTGGGACAAAGAGCGTTGGTACTTGCCCCTAGTGATTCTGGGGAGGAGGCTTTCTTGTGGAGCGCAGGGACTGTTTCATTCTTTTCCAGTATTGTCATTGAGTCCGATGTGCTTTGTAATGGAAGAAAAAAAAAAAAGATAAATGCTTGAACTAGATTGAAATGCTATAATCCAAGTTAAATTAAATGGGATGCTTTGGTTTAGTTTTAAATTTAGAATTATGTTATATGGTTGGCTAATTATATTTTTTCTTGTTTTAAGAGATGAGGATTTTCTTGATATATCCTGCCTTTTTCTTTCACTGAACCATTAGGGGGGTATAAAATCCATGAGTGATGAATCACATGCAATTAGTCTGTCTTTGGATCTGAACTGGAATTTAATCAAACTTTAAATATGTATTTTGCATCTTGTTTGTGTTAATTCACTACTGCATTATGTATCTTTGCTAAAGACGATGTTGATTTTATATAGGAAGATGCCCAAGAGGAATTTGGCTGGAAGCTGGTTCATGGAGATGTGTTTAGACCTCCAAGGAAGGGAATGTTACTGTCTGTCTTTTTGGGCCAAGGAACGCAGATTTTCATTATGACTTTTATTACTTTATGTAAGTAACTTTGTTAAGGTGATGTGTTTGCATCTTTCTTGTGCTATTACACTACAATATCATTAAACAAATGATAGAAGCCTGCTTTTGGAAATGAACTCCTTCCTTTAGTGAAATAAAATATTAATGCTGTTTCATAATAATAATCCAGATAGCTTCAGTAATGCTGTCATTCAAAACATTGTGGTATCTGGGCTAATTCAGATTCCTCATGATTGCAGAAATGATGTTTCCTTGTTACAAGTTTCTTTTTAAAAAAACAAAACCAGTTTGTCATGGTGTAAATTATCCAAGGATCCAGTAATGCAAGTTCAAAGACATGTAATCAAAGCTTTAATGTTCTCGGAACACTTCCTATCTAATACGTTTGATGCAACAGCCTGCAGCCATGCAGAAATAAGAGCAAAAATTCATGTGAATGAAATAATCCTGACACAATATTGAGATAATATGAGAGCCTACAATAAATAGCTATGTATACATGTGATGATGTAACCTGTCACAAGTTAGTGTTTTATTATATGTTCTCTATAAAGTATATGACCATTCCTTTTCTTACCACACAGTAGAGTTGGGAACTATATTAATACTTATTACAAAAGAAGAATTTTTCAAATTGTGGTCTCCAGGGTTTTTTTCAGAGTTTTTCAGTCCTTCGTAGAGGAGCTGCTTTTTTTCTATTCATTATGTGATGCTATAAGATTAATAGAATTTTCTTGGTAGGCTTGTCTTTCAGTGTTTATCACAACTCTTTGTAACTTACTTAACTGCAATAGTTTCCTGTGCAACCAGTGTAGTATAGAAAGGATTCCACCCCACACCACCACCAATTTCTTCTTCTGTTTAAAAACAAAGCTTCCCACTAAAGATTGCTGACAAACTTCTTTTCTGAGAATATCTCTGGGCTGGCCTCTACAATTAGTTCTGAGAGCCTTTTGTGGAATTTCAAGCAAGTGACTTGTACCTTTAGAGTCTTCTGTCTTCATGCTTATTTCTACCTTAAAAAAAACATACCCCACCCCCAAAAAACCACCAAAACCAAATCCTAAAAATCCCCCCAATAGTTCCCCCTGCCCTGCCCCAACAAAGAGAAGCCCTTAGCTCTTCAAAGGTTTTGGCTTCTCCAGACTTACTGTTCTCAGGTGTCCTCTATGCCACATATTAAACTTCACTTGTTACTCAGCATGCACAAGTATTGACTGTGTCTGATTGCAGGAGGACTGTAGGATTTTGGAAGCAGACTTCTTCAAGCTGAAATTTGGTTCAGGTTCATTGTTCACCTCTGTGCATTTTATTTTTTCAGTCTTTCCCCTATGAGAAACTTTCTATTTAAAAGACAAGGTGAAAATAGTGCTTTATTATGAATGAAACAGTGAAGTTAGGGGTATGGTCATGTGATGGCAATATACAGGAGCTTACGCACACAGTCTTCATTTAAATATCTGGTAGTGAATGGGATAAACCTGTACAGTGATATGTGGTACAGGAGAATTTTGACTTGTGTCCACAAATAATGAAATCTTTTTGCCTCTTTAGTCCTAGCTTGCCTTGGTTTTCTTTCTCCTGCCAACCGTGGTGCTTTGATGACCTGTGCAGTTGTATTGTGGGTTTTACTGGGAACTCCAGCTGGTTACGTGTCTGCTAGAATGTACAAGAGTAAGTACACACATTTGTTTAATGTGACACAGCAGGTTAAATTCAGAATTCCTGGGCTTAATATAAACCTCAGACTAGAGCTGGTGTCTCAGACAACAAATCTGCTTCTTGCTGCCATACTGCAAAACATTTGGGAAAAGTTCTGTACTTGAAATTGTTTTTACTTTTTTCCCCTCAGCATTTAGAGGCGAGAAGTGGAAGACAAATGTTTTGCTTACAGCTCTGCTTTGCCCTGGGTTAGTATTGTTCCCCCTTTTTCTCTCCTTTATTTGTAAGTATAAATGAATCTGAGTTGGGAAGGAAGAGGGGAAAAAGTGAATTGTTGTTATGGTACTTGTGTGGGGGATTATTTTCTTTATTGTTCTCCAAATTGCTGCTCCCTTTGTATGTTACCTATCTGTGAATATTAAGAAGAGTGAATTCTGTGGAGCTGGAGCCTAGCGTTCTAGAACCAGCTTCTTGGCATCTTGTTTTGAAATCAGCTGTGGGGGTGGGAGGGATGATGTCACTCTTGCAAGGTAATGTCACAGCCTTTGAGCATCACTGCACCAAAACATTAGGCATAGTGATGGGGGAATTCCAATTTGGTACCACTTAACTCTGTATGTTCCAGGTAATCCTGCCGTAACAGTTAATAGGTATGGTCACTCTGTTAGGATGTGCGTGGTTTTGTGGTAGCTTTGGAGTGTCTGTAGCGCTGTTCTCGAAGTAGGGAGAGACAACCCTTTAGGCAGAATCTCCATTACCTTAGTTACAATATCAATGTTTTCTTGTAACTTTTTATTGAAAAGGACATGAGAAATTGAAGTATATATTTTTTTTAAAGTAAATAGCTAGGTACTGCTATACTAAACAGTAGAAGTTTAGGGGCTTCTGTGTGAGAATAATGCAGAGATTCTTTTAAACTGGTTATCTTTTTATATAAAGGTAGGTAGTGTCCTGTTTCAGATATGGCTGTGGCATGTATCATACCATGGCCAATACTGTTGTGCTTGGGAAGGGCGATAGCTCTCCTACCTTTCATTTTCTCATAGCTTTTAAGACCTTTCATGAGAATTAGGTCAGTGAAGAAAGGGAACGGAAACTAATTTCTTCAAGTCTTCCATATTTCTTGATTGCAACTTTGGGTAGATGAAGCTACCCTTTGATACATGTCCTTGGCAAAAGTTGAGGAAAGGTTGTAAATAATTTCTTAAGGTATCTCTCCCCAAAAAAGCCCTGAATGAATAAAACATGACTCGGTTTTGAGTGTAGTAGAATTTCATCAAATGAAATGTAATGCATTCGATAGCAACTGAGTGTAGTATTTCTGTAAGGAAATCTTATTTCTAAATAAAATGTGCTTCGGTCTCCCTGCTGTTGTTTAGATATGATCTTGAGGGAGAAGAAAATATTTATCAGTGGAAGAAATATCGTGCTGATCATTTAAACTCCCAGATAAATTAAGTTTCACAGAGGAAGTAAAATGATTGGGAATGGTAGAATAGGAACAGATGTCTTGATTATGCCATGCTAGTTCAGTGAATTTGCATAATATCATAAACAGCCTAAGGTCTCAGTAGATGGATGGGAGTTCATATTTGCAGTATTTTTTTCGAACTTTGGAGGCGGTAAGTGGGGTCTGTTATGATCGTAGGCAGATGATAAAGATTAGCAAGATTCCTAAAATGGATGTGATTTTTATTTTTGGTTCAGCAAGATGCTTCCACCAGAGGTTGCTTAGGTGTGCTTATTTAACAAGTCTATTCCCCCAAACAGTTTGGTAAGTGCAAAGCCTCTCCTAGGAAAGAAGGAGCATTTCTATTGCTCTAATCTCTACCCCTTCCTTTTTTAATTAAATACCGTGGAGGATACATGTCCGCTTTGGGGCAGTGCAAATTCTTTCTCAGAAACACTTTTTAAACAAAACACAGGCAATGGTGAACTTCACAGGGGCCCTTTCTGAGGCTGAATTTTCTGTGATGCATCTCTGAATTCATGAGTAATGGCACTTCAACCAGTCTTTCGTATTGAGTTCCCTTGCAGTACATTTTGCTTTGCTTTCAGAATGGGATGGGTTTGAAATCATCATCATGTGTCTTGGAGTCTTTTTCTAGTGTTTTCCCAGGATGTTTAGAAAATGAGGCAGATGCACTTCACTGGGGAGGGAAGAACAGGTCTGGGGACGTGTCATGACTGATACAGTCTTTATTTAAATTCTCCAAAGGTGTGAGCTATTTAACTGTGTAACTCCATGAGAATACAAAATTCTTGTTTAGGGAAGAGCCCTCTTTAATCCATCCTTCTGCTACCATGTTGCTGTGACACATGCTGCAGCAGGGTGTATGTTTGCTGTGAGTGTGATGTGTGGCTTCCTATATATGAGATTGTCCTATCACTGTGGGTTTTTTTTGGAGGGAATTTACTGATTGTAAAGGTCATAAACAAAAGGAATCAAATGACTGGGAATAATAGGAAAGGTGATTCAGATAAAAGGGGGGTTTATTTTTTTTTTTTAGCATTCTTTGTATAGATTTTACAATGGAATGTTTACAATGGATTCTTTATTTAGATAGTGGCTTTACCAGTGACGCTTACTCTTTCCTGACTATTTTAATATATTTTCTCACCTTTTTTCAGGATTGTCTTTGCTGATTTCTTCATTATGAATCTTATTCTGTGGGTGAAAGGATCCTCAGCTGCCATCCCTTTTGGCACTTTGGTTGCTATCCTAGCTATGTGGTTTGGAATTTCAGTTCCGCTAACCTTTGTTGGTGCATATTTTGGCTTCAAAGAGAAGGTAGGGCTCTCTGAATACAGTTTTGAAATATGCCTGGTCTCTGTAGTTGAGCCATTGAATCCCTAAGCATACAAGAACTGGTTGGATTGAAGCATCTATGGCCCTATGATTGTAAAATGATGTTTCACTTTGCCATGATTGTGAAACTGAGTGTATGCTTGTAATGTCACACTAAACTTTTTTCTGTTCATTCACTAGAATCAGAATTTTATAGTGCTCTTGGAGGTCTTGCTTGGCTTTTGTACTTCAGTAATACCTCTGCAGTTCCATTTCTGAAGTAGTACTTCAGAAGTACTCCAATTTGTACCTTGCTAGTTTGAGATAACGCCAGACAACTAACAAGAAGTTTGGGTTTTTTATTAGGACTGGACAGGTTTCTTGCCTTTGTGTTCTGACCTGCTTACTGGCCAATAGTTGGAATGTCTAAACCTTATGTGTTTCTTTCCTAATGTTGAATATCAAGTCTGTAGTTTTGGTTTGGTAACTTGTGATGGCTTATGCATTAAAATAAAGTTACATTTACCAACTTTTTAGATGCTAACATTAGGGGAAAGTAATCTTATTTATGATGCAACAACTTATCTTCTAATTGATTTCTTTCGAAGCCTATTGAACATCCAGTTCGTACAAACCAGATTCCTCGACAAATTCCCGAACAATCCTTTTTCACAAAGCCATTGCCTGGTATAGTAATGGGTGGTATCTTGCCCTTTGGCTGTATTTTTATTCAACTATTTTTCATTCTGAATAGCATTTGGTGAGTATAACTTTTTTCTTGTTCTAGTTATGTTGGTTTGATAATAAATGCATAGTGAGTTTGAACATCCCAAACCAGTGAATATAGGGAATCAATGAATTTTTAGAATTTTTGATGCCTTGCAGACTTTTGTGGAATTTCCAGAATCTGCATATTTATTCCTGTGCTTAGAACTTATAAAATTAGTTGTTCTAATTGGCAACTGCAAAGTGTGAAAATGGAGTTGTTGCCTTGTTTTATCTTTCACCCTCTGAACAGCACTAGCATGGTTTCATGCTGTTGTGGTTAGGTGGAGCCTAACACACTGTGGAACTATATTATGATTTATGAAACTAGTATAATCTAGCAGTTTCAGCTGTTGAGTCATAATCAGGTCAAGATCTTGGGATTCCGTGTTCTATAAAACAAAGACTCCACCCCCTGTGAAACATCCACACCACTCCTAAATCTTGTCAAAACCTGGTCAAGCAGGTGCATAGAAAATTAAATCAGTGCAATCTTCCATCACTTTCACAATGTAAATATGAAATGTTTAGCATATTGTTGTTCAATGTAAAATACTAACCTGAAAGTGCAAGGTTTTTAAGGAGTCCTCTGTTTATGCTGAAATCTCTTAGGGAACAGTTTTTTCTAAATCTATTCTTAAATGCAAATATATTAGAGGTATTACCCTTTCACATTAGTCCTCAACAGAAGTAGAAACTGTGTAATATGGCTATGCTGGAAAATATAATCAGCTGACAAACAGGTATACATACTCTGGACTTCTGTAGTCAAAATTACCAAATTCCCAAGTTGCTTCTCATTATTTATCCAATAGAAGGGAAGCATGGAGGGAATGTGCAACTAATACTCCCCCTGTCAAATCCTATACTGCAGTAATTGTCACCATCACTCAATAAAGTTGATTTGGTTACTTCCCTTATCTGAAAGCCACCAGATTAAGAGTAAACAGATGTATTTCCCTTGCATTTACTTTTGTGAGTGGTGTTGTGTTTGGTTAGCCCTTGGAGTCAGACTTGGTATGGGGATAAAGTGGGAGTGGAGGGCCACCATCTGACTGAGGTAGTGAGGAGGTGCAGAGACATGTGGAAAACTTAGCTACAGTAGGAGGAAGGAAATGGGTATTGTAACTAGGGAAGAGTACACATGATGCAAGAGTCAGGGAGGCTAAAGGTCTTCTCAACAAGGAGACGTGAAGTGATAAACGCCCCTGGTGAAAGTTGTCTATAACTGTTCTCTGTGGAAGTTTATAGATGCCAGTTTCAGGGGGAGTATAACTGAAGACTCTAAGCATTGCTCTGTAAAGCAGTGGTTTTATTACTGCTAGGTTAAACGAATGTATACTTACAAAGTACATTCAGGTAAAAAAAACTTCTTATGAATCAGCCAATAGTGGTATAGACAAAGTTATCCCAGTAGTGTGGGTTTTTTGAGTTTGGGGTTTTTTTTGTTTAGCTTAGTGTATCTGGGAATGTAACACTATAAATTAACTCAGAACTCTAATAAAAAATTAGACTTGTTTTTATTTTTTTATTTTAGGTCTCATCAGATGTATTACATGTTTGGATTCCTGTTCCTAGTTTTTATAATTCTACTAATTACGTGTTCTGAGGCTACAGTTTTGCTGTGCTACTTCCATCTGTGTGCAGAGGTAAAAAGTACAGTTCTGATGTAGATACCACTTGTAGCTGGAAGGTGTTAGAAATAGGGTTGAGGTATTTGCATACGCTGTCATGTGCTGGACACTGAATGGATTTTATTGTCAGGTCTTAACATGCCTGTCTTAGCCACTCTTCTGAAAAGTGCCTTTTGCTTGAGAATCCACTGTTTGCAGCAGATAAGCAAAAATAAACAGCCTTGATCTTAGAATAACTTCATGTCCATAGTGGAAGCAATACAGCTGACTTTGAGAAAGAAAAAAGTAGCTACATGCTATATTAGAATTTTTCTTTCTTTGAGATGAATTTTGAAGAATTAAATATATTTCATAAGACGTTATTTTTTTGCTGGGCTTATTTATATTCTGATTTCTACATGATATCTCTTACTGAATAATTTATCATTTCTTTCAGGATTATCATTGGTGGTGGCGATCATTTTTGACGAGCAGCTTTACAGCAGTTTATCTCTTTATCTACGCAGTTCATTACTTCTTCTCTAAACTCCAGATAACGGGAACTGCGAGCACCATTTTATACTTTGGTTACACAATGATCATGGTCTTGATTTTTTTCCTTTTTACAGGTAAGTACAGTGTTCAAACTAAAACAAATGCAGGGGTTTCTGTTTTTTTTTTTAAATGAGAAACATTAGGTGAAATTCAGACTATCCAAAACATCAAATGCAATTTACGACTCTTTAGGCAGTGTTACTTTTATGGTTTGTGACAGCACACATCACAGTAAGATAGTCTTTAATATTGCATATCATATTAGCAGTGAGTTTAAACCATTATATTTTCAAAATGCTGTTCATGTTCACTCTGATATCAGGGTTAACTTGAATCTGGATTTTTTTAACTGGCTCTAGAAGTTCTGTAGTTAGAGATATTGCATTCTGCAATATGGAGAATAAAAGATGTTTCCAGCTTTCACTATTAGCAAGTGAAACAGGCTGCTGCTGGGGGAAAAAACCTGAATGTTGATGATACAGGATTCTAGTACTGTTAGAGGTGGTCTTAACTGCTCATGAAGCACCACTTCTTAATAGCAGGAGTGTACCTGAACTGGAGGAACCTGTTTGAAATATGGCTCTCCATATTTTCTGCTGTTACTCATGCAGATTAAATGTCTTCTACAGAATTACTCTGATGTTCATAATCACTTGGATCAAACTATAATTTCAAGTTGATTTGATGTGAAATCCGTGCTGGATTTACCATGTGTTAGATTAAATTAGAAGCTCTTCAGAGAGCACTGGCCCTTAAAAATAGCCAGGAGCATTTTGTATTGGTGTTCATCATACTGCTGCTGTTGTATATGTGGTTTTAACACATGAAGTCAGATCTTTTATGTATTGCTGTGCATACAGTGCATCATGAAGTACTGTAGTGGTAGAACTAGAGAAAATGCTAGTTCATATATAATGCGTTGTCCCCGTACACCAAGCTTTACATTCATTCCTAAGATTTGTCATAGAGGATCTCTTTGTGGATGGCATGATGGTTTGGATTGTTACTTCTTAACATCATCTACCTGATTATTGAAACCTGCTGTAGTTACTTTGTTTTGGCTTTGAGATGCACCATTTAACTCCCTTGATGCAGTTAAAAAAAGAGTGGCTAAAATAAGTAATTAAAGTAAGTCTTAGCATCAGACTTCAAGTTTGTGAGTTCAGCAGTGAGAAGGACCTTGTTCAGCTTTATTGACTTTAACACTGATTTGAGTATGAGGCAAAAAAAAGCACTGGTCGTAATAACACTGGATAAAATTACTGTATGGGTTTAAACAAAGCAGGTACTCTGTAGAAATTATATTTAATAACAATAAGTGGGACTTGCTAGATTTTGTTATTTAGACCTGTGTCTCTTCAAAAGAAAGTAAAAAAAAGTTTTGAAGGGAAGGATGGGGAGGAAGGGAAGGATGGGGAGGATTTAAGTCTCTAATTATTAGAAGGCAAACATGAATTGGCATATTGCCAGTTAAATCCCTGCTTAAATGCTGGCAAAATGGACACGCTCCAGATGTCCTCTATTTTATTTTTATATATATAAACTGAAATAAACTGTAGTGTAAAATGTTTTAATTACTTTTAAACTAAAGCAATATGTTAATGTGTGTCTGGGTTTTAGCATAGGTTAGTTGCTATTCTGCCAATTTCAATTTCACTTACAAGATGCAAATTGGTGGAATTAAAAATATCCCTTTCATATATAAAACGATAATTGAAATTGTCATGGCAGCTGCTGAAATGGTATTAAAAGCTTCAGATGTGCTGATCCTGGAGTTCTTGATGTGGAGGCCAGTGAGGCCCCAAAAGTACAATAATAAACCGCTGTGGTTAGTTTTGCAGTGCCTTTTTTCTTTTTTTCTTTTTCTTTATTTTTTTATTAATAGAAGCATGATAATAGTGGCTATGCTCTACTTGTAGTTCATGAAGAAACCTGCTAGCTACATGGGCACTTTTAAAGTTGAAGAGGTATATAAAGTTGAATAGAATAGGTAGAAGGTATATGGAGTGTGTAATAAATCCTTGCTATGTAAAACACTATGATAAATTTCTTTAGCTTGATAACTGATTTTTTGGGGGCTGGAATGTAAGCAAAGTTAGGTGTAAAATATTCCTTAACAGCATTTGCTTTGGAAAATAAGGGTTCAGTCCTTAACAAGTTTATGGAGGTGAGGGAGTTTACTAATGTAGATTTGCACATTATACACAACAACAGCGTTATTCCTGTATGTATGTTCCCAAAATGGGACCTTCATCTGTTCCACTTAAGTTAGCACTAGGTGTTTTGGTTTTCTCTATTCTTGCATATTAGGTCTCCGCAACCATGACAGAATATAGAGGGCGGCATTGATACCTCCTATGTGGTGGTGTGTTGTGCCACTGTGGACATTACAAAAGGGATCGTAATGAATACGTAAATGGGAACTGAAGGCTTGTATGGCAACGATGACAATAATACAGTCTGTCCAGTGAAATCTAACAATTAATGTGCACACGCAAACAAGGCAATTTCATTTTAATGTACAAAGTGCAGCTAATCTTTAAAGAAATAGTGAGTGTGGTTGAAAGGGGATAGCTACATGATTACATGCATTTTATGCTCGGAGACGAAAAAATGCTGAACACTGTCAAAGCATGTTGCTTTACAGTGACCTCTATTTTTGAACATCATTTTCACTTGTGAGTTAATGCCATTTTCAAAATTGAGTTTTGATCTTCTGGGTAGATTGTGTTTAGAATCTGAGATTCTGAAGCACCCACCACTGTGCGGTGATTGAAACCAGTATGATACAGAGAGCTTTTAAGGTACATAAGAAGTATCAGCCAAGTGCAGAGTGCTTTTCTATTTGCTTTCTTACAATCTGTTCGTGCTTTGAATTCTTTTTTCTTCATTAAACAATAAAGCTAGAAGAAACTAATAAAGCAGAACAGTCTGCTTAATGTATTTTGGCATTATTCTGTGCAATAATCCTTGTTTTTAATTTTTTTTTTAAATTAGCTTTCTAATAACTTTCCTTTACCCAGTTAGATGCTAGCTTGTGATCTTCTTTATGTGTAAAAGAAAACTGCTGCTGAGTGGTGGTATATATTACAGACCAGAGTATTCAGCAGTACAGAAACTGGAGGACAAAAAGATAAAAAAACCTGAGGTGTCAGTGTCTCCCTAGTAGGTATAAGTAGATGCATTGGACGTATTTTGCTTCTTGGCTAGAGAATTAACTTGAGGCATCTTCACAACTGGGTTCTTGAATTTTAAATGGCTCCCCAAAAATTATTTTTTTAGCTGTATGTCCCTAGGATAATGAGTGATGTACAGTGGGCTGCCGTGCACTAGGGTGGCATCAGTTCCCGAGACTAGTAGGGGTTATCTAGAAAGGCAGGACACTCACTCCAGGAGAAATAAAGGTCTACCCTGCAAAAGTAAGTTCTTAAACATACATTGTTCACATGCTTTTTAATGTAATTTAGGCTGGTGAGTGTTTAGGATTGGTTAAGGTAACCATTAGCCACAAAACTTATTTTTAATATTAGATTAAAACAGATTGTATGGGCTTGTTGCAGGACTTGGTGGCAGGCATGGTATCCTTGTGCTATGTCGTTTGATAGAGATGTGCATATGAAAGCTGTAAAAACTTTACGATGAAAAGCAGTTTAGGCCAATCAGAAAATAATTTTAGAGGTCTCTTTCAGCTAGTGGGTTTTTTTTGTCTATTTGTTTGGGGGTTTGTGGGGGCATTGTTTTGGTTTTATTCGGGGAGGTTTATTAAGTACTTACTACTAGAATTTTTTCAACAGCTTTAAAAAAAACACCTTTGGGTATCTGTTTTCTGTTATGTGTTCGTTGATGGCTGTCAGCAAAGCAGTAAGCTGACGAGGTATGCTCTATGTTGATAGTGCTTCAAAACTTTCGTTTCAGTTTGAGTGTGTTTTGAAGTAAACAAATATAAGCCAGATCCTTGGCTGGTCTTATCTAAAGCTTACCTAAATAGTCTTACTGTCATAATGAGAGGCACATTTTAAGGGGTGATTCCAGTTTTGGTGCAAGATGTGCTTGGGAAAATGCTCAGGATTGAAGAGCTGAGTGTGCTTTTCAAGAAAACACATTTCAAGCATGCTACTTGACATGGCAGGGTTGTATTTTTAACTAGTGCAGCTCGTAACAGCAATTCTGGGTAGAGCAACAGTTGTAGGAAACTGATCTTGCCCTTATCTGTATTTTAAGATTGGCCTTAGTTAAAAGGGGAATATGAGAACCTGTTATACTAGTCAGCGCTGACCTAAAGATCCAGTATGTTGATGCTTTTTTGTATAAAGTGCTAAAATTTGGAACAAGTGGCAAATTTGTGAAATGGGCTAAAATGTAGAGAAAACATTCTGGCTAGAATTTTCAAACAAGCCAAACTAGTTCAGAGTTATTCTTCCCCAATCATTATGCATTTGCAGATCCCTTTCTGATTGTGGTATTTACTCCTGTATAGAAAGTTGGAAGCTTTTTTGTCTGAATTACCTTTTGTGAACCTTGTAGTGGTTCATGGAATCACAAGCACCCCTGGGTCTGAGGCGGAAAAAACCACTGAATTTCAATGGAACCAGGCACTGTACTGTTCAAGTTCTTAAAAAAAAAAAAAAAAGTTACGCTTTTTGCTGTAGTACCATAAGCAATCCTGTAGGTAAAGCAGCTGTATAACTTAAAGAAACATTATTTATAAACCGCTTTAACTTACATTCATTTCTATCTATTAATACTGATGTTGTAATATTAACACAACTCTGTGCTCACCTGACCTTTTTGGAAGTTCCTAGACTGTTTGGCCCATGTTACTTTTTTTTTTTAAAAAAAGTACTAAAAATGCGTGGTGGTTTTGCTCAGTTCTCACTTCTAAATCTGCAGTTGGATTTTTTGAGGTCGATTTTCAACGTAGTTGTGATTCTGCCAGCACCTTTAAACCATTCTGATCTTTGAGCGTCAAGTGTACTGTTTAGGAGAGGTACTTTTGGGGTCCTTAGTTTGATGCTCTTTTTGAAGTTTCTGGTCCACAGAGCTATCCACACCTGGAATTTGTAGGATACATTTGTTCATGGGAGGGAAGAAAAAACTATAATACTGGTAAGCCCTAATTATCAATGTGGAGGTAACAACAAAAGGAAACCCCCACTGACCAGGGGGTACTGGCTACATAAGGCTGCATCTTGGTGATGAGTCTAGCCTTTCTCTCCTGAGCTTCTAAGTTCATGATTCAAATCTGGCATCTGACAAACGTTACTGCTTACTGCTTGTGTTAGGAAACATAGTCCTACTCTAGTTCCACTACATCGGCAAAATTTCTGATAAAGTTTAAAAAAGGAGCAGGGGTACTTGTCATTGATTTGCTAAACAGACTGTTTTTTAGGAGGGAAGTTGAAAATCAATGTTACTGAAACCTGTGAAAATCTGTTTATAGATGAAATGCTTGTTCACAGTATGAAGTCTTCAGATTCTGCTATGAATGAGGCCATGTTTTATAGAAAGCTGGTGTATCGGAAAGATTCAGAGTGACAAGGATTGGAGGAAAATACTGTGGATTTAGAGTGCGTTCCCATATTAAGTTACGGATGCTCAGAAAACTCTGTGGAAAATCTCATTCTTCTGTTAAAGTTACACATTTTTGTTATGATATTGCAATTTTTGTTCTAGAACAGCAGAAAAATTTCTAAGATATCTAAGATATCTCATATGTTAAACATTTGGAAGAAACATTTCTTTCAAAGCCATAAAAGGCTGAAAGTGGACTATATTATAAAACAGGAGAGCAGATGCTGAGAACCATTATTAGGAAAAAATCATGACAGTAAGGCTTAGAGTAACAGTGCTGATATTGGAGTATTGGACACAGTAGGAAGGAGTGAGAATTGACCATAAACTGCAAAGACTTAGCGATGTCAAGCCTACAAAGGAATTAAATTCCTTCTGTGGTTGGTGTCTGATCTCCTATCAACGGCAGTAAATCTGCCGTCTCCTACTGTTTCAGAGGATGATAACTGCAAACTTGGAGGGAAAGGGTAATCTGTGGCATATAATAGCAGGCTGTCAAAAAGCCTTTAACTGCAAGCACAAAGAATACAAGAATTGGCATATAGATAATAAGCATCCAAAGACAGGTTCCTCACTTATCAAATGCGGAGATGTGGTCTGAAAGACAGAGATGTAATGAATGTAGAAAAGACAAGCACTTAATAAAGAACCTCCTAGTTAGTAAACCAGTCACAATGAAAAAGTGAAAAAAAAAGTTGGAGCTGATAATAAGTATTGGCTGTACAAACAGAAAAGGATGAATGTAAAACAGGAGGAGCTGAGTGCATGACCATGCAAGTGCCTATAGTGTAGCTGGTAAGGGCTGCCACAGGGCTGGCATGTATCTTGTCTTTGAAAGTGAATTCAGCTGAAACAGACCTTCCCTGTTTTTAGCTGGTAAGGCTTGACATCTGTGTGGCAGTTTACCCCTAGGTAAAAGCATGAGGAACACTGCCTTGCTTCCCTTAGAGGCTTAAGACTTAATTGTACGGTGCTCAATGTCTCCTTGCATACTAAGTTCTTAAAGTAATTTTAAAATAAATGTGATAGGCAATGTCTTTGCAGTTGCCCCACAATAGTGATTGTGGGGTGCAAATTACAGGCTTGCTCTTCAGCTTAAAAATAGAAAATTGGTATAGGCTAATCTCATTCAGTGTCATCTCCTCTTTCCATCATCTGATTCTGCACTGTGCTAACTTGAGCCACGCACTTGACAGGTGGCCCAAAGTCCCTCCAGAAGGTAGTTGTGGGGTTTTTTCTCCTGCTGTTGTTGGATGACTAATGAACTGGATTGGTAGGAAATCAAGGAAGGCTGTATCAAACCAAACCACAGGCCTGCTACCCAAGCACCCTAGCAGCAGTACTCCCAGGAAGGGGTATAGAACAGGGCAAGCATGTACTGGTACTTTCTCCTAGCCTCCCATCAGCTGTGGCTCAAGGGCCTTTTTAGCAGTTGAAATGGTATCTCTGTTAGCCTTTCTATATCCAGATAGATATATCTATTTAGCCTTAAAACCAAAGCCTTTGGATTTATTTGTTCGTGAATTTGTTCTGTTGTCCAAACTAGTGTATGTTTTAATTAGCTGTAGTAACCTGTGACAAGAAAATCTGCAGCTTGAACACATGTTACACAAAATTATGTGTTTTGGTTTGCATCACTGCTACTTTCATTTGATGCTTGCATCCCACTGCTATAGCACTTGGAGCATTGCTTTAGCAAAAGGAAGTAGCAGGATATCCAGAGTAAGAAGCTCCCTGTTCTTGAGTATAAGTAGAGCACAATAAACAGAAAACCGGGCCAGGTGACTTTTTCCAGGGCCTTTTTTTGTGTCATCATTCACAGATGGCTGTGAACTATTGTAGACCTAAAAGACCCAGGTAGGTGTTGACTTTGTGTGTGTATAAAAGTCAGTTTCTTAAATGGTGCTGTGTGCCTCTAGTGGCGATGGTAGCATCACCTTCAGTGGTTTAAATGTACGTCAAGCAGCCTGGTCCTAAAAGTCATCTTTGATCTAAATCAATAACTTAGCCTAGGGACGAATGTGTGTTGTTAAATTTAACAAGTGCTGTTATTCTGGATAGTTAGCTGGATTACAAGGTTATATTCTGTCCTGCTGGGAAGTACTTGTTAGATTTTTATCTCTGAGCAAACTGGAAGATAAACTAACCATTTTCACTTTCTCATTTTAGGGACTATTGGATTTTTTGCCTGCTTCTGGTTTGTAAGTAAGATTTACAGTGTTGTGAAAGTGGACTGAAAAGCTTCAAAGTGTTTTTTGAACATATCTCCCTTGCTGTTTGATAATTTTTACCATGTATTAAAAAACATCCTGTGTAATTATTCTCATTTGTAAAAGCTGAAGAGCAAACTGCAGCAGAAAATAGAGATTTTTTTAATGGAAGGAAATGGCACCACTGGAAAAATGTTTACATCAGTATACTCCTTGAATATGTTGATTCTGAAAATTCTAAAAATTATATAAAGAATTTGATTTATGATAACTAAAAATTGTGTGAACTAGTTTATTTGAAAAATGAGTGCATCATACAGTCCTCCAGCTGAAATTCCTTGTGGGTTTTTTTTGTTACTTTTGGTTACCATTTATATACCATGAAAGCATAGGACTGTCAAGTAAATCTATGTAAAATGTGAATTTTTTAACTTAACTATGATTGTACATATTATCTTGCACCTTCTTTACAACTAGATATCTTCTTACAAATGTACATGCATTTAGTGTAATGTAGACTTTATTAAAAATACCGACACTGGTTTTTGTTCAAATAAAACTGCACAACTCCAGCCAACTTGTTTCCTTTCTTGTTAATGAGGCCTTCGCTACTTGGATGCAGATCACATTAGTTTGACCAGTTGATAGCTCTCAATTTTTATATTGTTCGTAAGCAGTTTGGCTGAGACTTTGGCTGCAAATTGTCTATGCGAGCGGAAGGACCGGCAGGTTCCTTGAATCCGTGGGTGTGGGATGGACAGGGGCTTCTGAAGCTGCTGCTGCCATTACCTGTGTCTCATCTGTGTGCTTACTCTAACTTTACCCAAAATATTTTTTGCTGGGCAAACCATTACTTTCTGTCAACGTTGGGGATGAATAAGGGGATGTTCACTCAGATTAATGGGTAAAATACTCAAAGCTTATTAACTGGCATAAGGAAACATCCATCACAGGAAGCTGCTTTTCAATGTCTAAGCCTGCAATCTAACAAGACCCAGAATGACTCCATAACTTTTGACAGTCATAAAACTACCAGGTAATTGTAGTTAATATTTAATATCCTTTCCAAAAGGTAATCTTTGGTATGAGGATTTCAAGTCTCACCTCTATGTGCAGTTTTTCCTTCCAGGTTACTGAAGTGTGAGACAGATCACCTGGCTATACTGGGATGGGTACTAGGCTACATCTTTTGAACAGTGCCTGTGGCATTAAAAAAAAGAGGCTTTAGACAACTATATAAAAAGAGCCAAGCATTAGTGTACCAGGAGGAGCTGGCTACAATAAAGGTTGTTTCAAGTGAGATTCAGGTATGCTCTTGTGGCAACTTGGTGTCCCAAATGTTTTCCCTTCCTTCTGCCAAAATCTCCATTTCCTTTCTGTTCCCTCCCAGAGGTGGAAAACTACAGAGCTGCTATTGGAGAAATTGGCTTGCGGTTACCTGCTGGTTCAAGAGCAGCATTCACTCTCATAAAGATTCCATGCTCATACTGGAATTGGTGCTGCTTTGCTTAAAAAGGTCCTTCCTATTAAATCATATACTTAAAGTTTGGGCGGGGAGGTTACTGGAGGCTTAAAAACCCAAACAAACGAATTGTTGGCTGAAGCTGCTTTTGAATTTTACATGTTCAAAGGGAAATTAATTCATGAGAGAATTTGGAGCTACAATTGGCATAAAATCCCAGCAGGAAAATTTTCCAGATTAATAAATACGCATTTCACGAGAGGCAAAGTTAAATGAGTTGTAAAATTGTATTTACAGTGCTTTCTCTGATTTTTACCGTGACTACTCGTGAGCTAAAAAGTAGAAGCTGGATTAAGCAAGTGTCTGAAGCTTGCCTGTACTTTACATCCAAAGCCATAAAAGTAATATCAGTCATTCTCATGCAATTATCATCAGAGAACTTGGTTTGTTTTTTGTAATAGGCCCCGCTCGTGCAAGCCTGGCATAATTCACAATTCAGCAGGCTTTGTGGTGGAGACAAAATGTGCGGCGCAGTAGAGTGTATCTAAAACAATCAGAAAAAGGCTTTGAGATTTGGTCTCATTTCTTCAAAATAGATGGATGCTGTCATGGCAAAGGCAATTACTCTGCTTTAATGATCTGTCATGGGCTGTGCATTTCAGTATAATTAAAGTGAATGTTAAGGATGCTCTTTATTAACATGCTACAGGGAGGGGCTGGGGCGGGCAGTATCCTGACTGATATCTGAGTGGTGTCATGTTTTAAAATAGTTTGTCCATTGTTGTTTTCCCATCTGTGAACACCTGTGAGATCTGCTGCTGCTGCACTCCCCCTGCCTAAGAGACAACCACCTGTCTCATCTCTTCAGGTACCCTACCTCTAAATATTTTTTTCTGGCCCCAGATCTGAGATTTGTGCTGTTTGCAGAGAATCTGGACATAAGCCCTCAGAATTTTCTGCCATCTTCTTTTGACCCAGGAAAAGCTGAAAGCTGTCTTTGAGCTTTGCACTTCAGAGAAAGCCACCAGGCTGTAAGTTACATGCTCAAAACAATTTGTATTTATTAATTTAAAGGTGGTGTAAGCCTTAGCCAGAAAGCGGTAGACAAACTTGTTGGTTTTAATTTTTCTGGGCACAGAATGGGTTGTAATAATGTTGTTTTGCAGTGACTCTTGGTGCTCATAGGGAGTTTTTAAACTATGGGTGACGATCTTGTCCACTCTGTGTTGAGTCAGTCATGCGTTTTGAAGATGAAGCAGTCAGTATGGGGCATGGATGGTTTAAGTATTTAGATTACCAGTAACTGGTGTGTGATATCTGACCCATTTTATATTAATTCATGAATAATAGCTGTCGTGGCAATAGCCAGTATTCATGTATTTCCATTAGAACAATGGGCTTAGTAAAACATTCCCTATTTTGTTGCAGATACTCCAGCTTTCCTGCCCTATTTAAAAAAGAAAAAAATCAGGATGTTTAGCTTTTCTGAAGTGCGTGTATAGACATCTACATTGCATTTTTGTGATGCTCCTAGTAATGGACTCACAGCAGGCGAAGTAAAGCATTTCCCATGTAAGACTCTTCTTGTAATAACCACCCAAATCCAGCAGGCTTTGTAGAATGTCATGTTTGTCAAGTTTTACTTAAAATATGACAAGTTACAACAGAACCTCAAAGGAAGGAGGGATTTTAGTGCTGATGTTTTACATTTCATTCCACTTGCTTGAACAGTACTGAATAGATACAGGCACATCTTCATTCCTGAATGTAAATGCCAGAACAAGGCCATGCTGATGTACAGCGAGGGTGGGAGTCAAGTGCGGTATGAATGTGGGGTTCGTGCCCATACCTATGTGAGCCTCCCTGAGGGCTACGAGTGGTGCTGACGTGGGGGAGCTGGGAACATGGGGCGTATTCATGAGGAGTTGTGATGGAAAGATGTTAGATGAACAGCAATAAGCTTGTCTTCAGTGGCTTGATACCAAGTTGTGCTTTTGTGTTTGATAACACAGTCCAAGTTCACATTTAAAATTCATCTCAGAATTAAGTCTGCTGTGCTGATAGCTTGAATGTTTACAGAGAACTGTTGCAAATGACTGGGGGAGAAGAAATATAAACCAAACTTTGCCTGCAATTAAGTTCTAGTGTAGCCATGGGATCTCTTCTGGAACCTGTGGGCAGAATCTTTAACAGCAATCACCACATGAAGATCCAGCCATGAGAATCATGCATAAAAGAAGGAATAGGTGTTTTGCATTGTAAGGGTTGGGGACAAGGCCTATGGCTGCTGAAGTGGCTGGAGAAAGGTTAGGTCATGCTGGTCAAAAACTGTAAGGAAAGGATGGTTCTTAGACCTGTGATTTCCTGATGGAGAACTGTCCCCTGTAGCCTTACACAGAAACACAGTTTGGAAGGGACCTCAGGGATCATATAGTCCAACCTTTCTAGGAAGAGCGCGGTCTAGACAAGATGGCCCAGCACCCTGTCCAGATGACTCTTGAAAGTGTCCAATGTGGCCAAGTCAGCACTTCCCTGGGGAGATTATTCCAATGGTGACTGTCCTCACTGTGAAAAATTTCCCTCTCATGTCCAATCGGAATCTCCCCAAGAGCAACTTGGGTCCATTCCCCCTTGTCCTCTCCATGGGACTTCGTGTAAAAAGGGAGTCTCCATCTTCTTTGTAGCTACCCCTTAAGTACTGGTACGTGGTGATGAGTTCTCCTCTGAGCCTCCTTTTCTCAAGGCTGAACAAACCCAGCTCTCCCAGCCTATCCTCATACGGCAGCTTCCCAGTCCTCTGATCATCTTGGTGGCCCTTCTCTGGACCTCTTCCAGCCTGCCCACATCCTTTTTGTACAGTTCTGGTCCCTGCTATACACAGTGCTCCAGGTGTGGCCTGACAAGCGCTGAGTAGAGCGGGATAATGACTACTTTATCTCTGCTGGCGATGCCCTTTTTGATGCAACCCAGCATCCTGTTGGCCTTCTTGGCCGCAGCAGCCACTGTTTGCTCATGTTGAGCTTTCTGTCCACCAGGACCCCCAGGTCCCTTTCCACAGAGCTGCTCTCCAGCCAGGTGGATCCCAGTCTGTGCTGCATTCCTGGATTATGTTTTCCCAGGTGCATGACCTTTCACTTGTCCTTGTTGAACTTCATAAGGTTCTTGTTGGCCCACTCTTCCAGCCTATCCAGAGCTTCCTGCAGAGCAGCTCTCCCTTCTGGAGTGGCTACTTCCCCCCTCAGTTTGGTGTCATCTGCAAACTTCATCAGGCTACTCTTGATCCCATTGTCTAGATCACTTATAAAGATGTTGAGTAACATTGGGTCCAATACTGATCCCTGGGGGACCCCACTAGTGACAGGTTGCCGCTTTGAAAAGAGCTATTTACCACCACCCTTTGGGTGCAGCCTGTCAGCCAGTTCCCCGCCCACTGCACAGAGCACTTGTCTAGGCCATAACGCATTAATTCTACAGATTAATAACGCATTAATTCTACCAGACGTGCAGATGTCTAGTTTCATTCCCATGAGCTCTGTCACCAAAGCTGATGGAAATACAGCAGTATTTCAGCTAGTTCAGCACAGGTGTCACTGTTTCTCTGACCACTGTTAGATTACTTTGCATTTTTACTTGCAATCAGGAACAAAATTGCTGCATTTCTATAGAACAGCTGCTGGTGTTTCCAGGCTAATACTAGAAAGATGCTGCTGCTGTGCTCTTCACCTGCAACTATGACTTGTGTAATTCAACTAAACTTAGATCTGAGTGTTAAAAAGAGTGTTTGCTGAACTCATGTCATGGAGCAGAGTTATTTCAATGTTCTTACTTTTATTAAATATGAACTATGTGCACTAACCATTTGTTACTTTTAGAAAAGACTACTGCCTTTTCTACAACTGTACTGTTTTCAGACTGATAACGGGCATTAAATACCATGCACAAACCTGGTAAGACGAGGCTGTGAAATCGCCCAAGCTGCGACACAGAAGCAGCAGTTGCCCGCAGTGCCTGCAAAGGGTGGTGCAGGTGGCTTTGAGTTATGTGGCCTGTGTTCTCCCTTTCTATTTCATATCCAGGGACACCGTTCTGCCCTGAGCAGAGCTCCTCCTGCCAGAGAATTGTGAAAAAGAGAGTCTGACCCCATTTCCCAGAGCTTTCCTGTGCACTCCTGCAGCAGTGGAGACCAGGAGGGAGTCTGGGGGGTGCAGCACTTCCAGCAAGCGTCTGAGGGCCCATGTACAGGAGAGTAGATCAAACTGTTTTAGCCCCTTCATTAAGGCCAAAGTCATGACTTGTCGGAAGTGTGATTCGCTTGTGGAGAACAGATTGTTATGGCAAAGAGTGGGTGGGAAAGGGCTCAACAGCAGCCTAGGCTTTCCCCTAGGGTAACAGCCACTGATGCAGCTCTCCTGGAGACAGGATGCATCCTTCTTAGTATGGTTTGTTTACACCTGGGTGGGATGTCTTTGACTTCTCTGGGATAAAAGCAGGATGGATGTCTTTCACGTTCTGTTGAGATGCTGTAAGCCTGTACCCAGAACTTCAGGTCAGGGTCACTGTCTATTTTGGTATCCAAAGTGCCTGCAGTTAGGGAGTTCAGAGTACGGTACTTTATCTTGTAATCTAGATGCCTCTTAGTTACAGGCTACACACACTAATTAGCTTTGCTCATACAAACTAGGAAGCCCCTAGACTTTCTGCGAAGTTATTAGTGCCAGGATTTTTATAGATAACATTAGCGTCTGCAGGGTTTACCCAAGGTAATTTATGTTCTATTTGCAACTCAGGGAAAACTCTTAGATGTTTGACATCATAAAACAGTAAAACCAGGAGATTTATTACAGGAGCAGAGAGAACAGGGCCCTTGAGCTGCTTTGTTTATCGTAAAAAGTTGAGTTAATCAGATGTGCACATGTGCCTCCCATATTTTCTGGTATCGTTTCCCTCCTGTGCTGTTCCTTGACAGGCTCTGCTGTAGATGAAAAGGCATGGGAGCCCTGGCGAAAGTCCTTCAGACTCTACAGGATCACGATTACATTTGTACATCCAGAGGATGTTTATCTCCCTCTTGAGCTACCATTAATAGAGAAGAGATACATGCAACCGAGCTCTCAGTGAGGCTGTAACTTCTCTGGAGAAGGGCAAGATAGGAAATCCCCGTAGCGCGGTTTGTGGGTGGATCAAGAGCCAATGCTCCCAGACTGCACCGGAGCTACCGGTGTGTCAGTACCTCAGTCACAAAGGATGATGGCTGCAGGCAAAAAGAGATATGGTGAAGACACATTTTGGGGACCGTAGCCGGACCCTGCACTGCCTGGTGCTGATGGGGTGAGCTGCAGCCAACACAGCCCTGGCCAGTGGAGCGGGGCTGGGGAGCACAGCCTGCAGCCGCAGGTCTGGCTCTCTTAGTTGGCTTAATAAGACAATCCCTCTGCTTGGAGAGCTTTTCCCACAGCTATCCTGAGACCTCTGTGCCTGGAACAGCCCTGTGTCTTCTTTTTGGGGTTTTCTGCAATACTGATGTAAGTGACATCTGGGCACTTTGGGGGGGTTTGCAGGGAAATGCTGTTACCTTAGAGGTGACACCACATAAAGCTGTTTCCTCAAACTGTGCAGAAGCTGTGGCTGCATTTGGCTTGGCTCATCCAGCAGATGCTGCTCATGCCTTCATGTTCGCAGGTCCTTGCATTGCATGGCCTGGGCATGCACTCGTGGTTAAACCTAATCCAGATTAAGAGACAATTCATCAGACTGGCAAGAGCCAATACATAACTTCCCCTGTGGGTTAGCATGGGTGTTTTTTCCAACAAATTTCTTACTGGTGCCAGCACTGGGCATTTCAGGATGATCCCCATCCTGTCTGCTACTCAGATCTTGGTCTTTCTTGGCCAGTTGTCCATTTGCTGTGGACATGTGGGGTGCATCAAGTACATGGTGTCTGATGTTCCCAGGCAGCAGCAGGAGAGACCCTCCTCACCGGTGTTGGTTTGCAAGCAGGAAGAAAAGTGTTGTTAGCATGAGATGGCTCCTGCGTCATTCAAGCAGGGCAAAATGGCTGCATGTGGTCAGGCATCCCTCTGGGAGAGGACCTCCCAGCCAAGCAGGGGGAAGCAGCATCACGCAGGTGGCTGTGAGTCCTCAGGCTCTGCACAGGCTCAGCTGGCTTCCAGCTTTCTCCTGTCACTCCTCTCCAAGCACGTCCTTTGGAGGCTGCATCAGCAGGGAAGCTTTGGTTAAGAGGGAGAGAAAAAAAAAAAAGGCAGATACTTCAGCTGAAAAAACTGCCCATCATCCTTCATGCATTGCAGGAAGGGCAAGCTCACAGGAGAAGTCCCATGGGAATTAGGGAAGCCAACACAGAGGTAGAGGAAAAGCAGGTAAAATGGTCTAGCACATGTCTCTGGGGGCTGCATGGACAGCTTTGTGCAGGGCAGACTGCCGGAGCTCAGCTAGCTCCAGCATCAAAGAGGGAAAGTGGTGAACTGGTATTAATTGTGCAGCTGAGGGTGGTTAAGCAGCAAAGCCCATAAGACCCTGAGACTTGCTGAAGTCATTAGGGTTTTCAGGTGTGGTGAGGACTGGAGCTGGAGAACGATTTGATTGCTGGAGTGTGGGCTGGAGCTTCTGTTGGTCCTGTACCCCAAGTGGCAGGGTAAGATCCAAGTTAAACAAGCTACAGTTGTTGAAATTCCCCTCTTTGAAGGGGCAGGGGGGAAAGGGGATGTTTGTGGCAGTAGTTGTGGTGTCATTGCCTTGGGATGGGGATTTCCTGGGTAGAAGTGGGCTGTGTGGTCAGCTAGGAGGTGGGACCTGGTTTCTGAGGCTCCCTTGGAGCAGGGAGTGTCTCTGGGCAGGAGTGTGGCTGTGCTATGGTGTGTCCCTGCAGGGTGGCCCAGGCTGCAATGCCACGATCACAGCAAGCTTAGGGAGCCCCAGATGAGGTACCCCAGGAGCTGGCAGACACATGCTTTATGGAAAACAGCAGGACACTGGTGCTGCATGTCCTTGAGGGGGGGAAAAGGATTGTCCGGGGCTTAACTGAGACTAAATGCCTTCATGGTCAAGTGTCCATACTGGGAAACTCAGAGCAAGGAATGACGCTTGGGGGTCTGAGAAGGGCTGTGAGTGGGGCAATGCTGTGGCAGCCCAGCGCGTGCCCAGGATGGCTGGGAGGAAATTTGCATTTCTCTCTTTGCTCCGCGTTTCCAACGCTTTGCTGCCCAGGGCGCCCCAAACCCTGTCAGCCAGGGTTTTTCTGTGCCTTGGGTATAAAACCGGGAGGACAGCACTTGTCCCATGGTGGCAATGGGAGAAGGTGCTTGGCCCTCAGAGATGTCTAGATGTTGCTCGTGGCACCAGCCTTTGGTTGCACAGGAGAGGCCCTCAGGGCATGTGTCATGCTTAGCTCCTGTCATGCTGTCGTCTATGTTGTGGCTGGTGGAGATACGTCTGTAATGTGTTTAGGGCTTGTGCTTTGTGAAAGGGCCTACTGGGGTGACTTTGGGCATGGAGAATGCCTGCAGACCTTGTAGGACGATGTTGTGTTGGGTGATGCAGGGAGGAGGATGCCTTTTACCTCCCAAACTGTCTCAATCCCAAACCAGCCTGAAAGAAGATCCCTTTAAGGCCCCTGAATGGGTCCATGGCCCATGGATCAAACCCAGCAGGCAGCTGTTATCTCCAGCTCCCTCTTCGCATGGCAGATGCTTCAGCGTGTGCTTTACAGGAGCAGCCAGGTTTTCCTGGCCTGATGCACATGCCCCTCAGGAAGTGCAGGATGCCTTCCCATGCACCGCATCACTAATAACTTTAAACCACCATTCCTGCATTCTATATGTCATTCTCTTTACATGCTGACTAGAGGTGTCCAGGCTTCAGAAACATCCTCACTGTACGAAATCACATACCGGTGGCGATCTAATTAGCCGGCTCTTTGGGGTCTTGCCTCAGGGCACGTGGGACTGGGCCTCTTTATTTCCCCCTTCTTCCAGCTCTGAATGGCTCCCAGGTTTCCTCCTGCACTTTCCCTTAATGAGTTGTGCCATGCTGGGACAGACCTCTCGGCTGAAAGAGTCTAATTGCTGGAGGAAGGATGAAATAGCCATTAGGGTGCTTGCTACTAATTAATTATTGCTTGTCACCGCTCAGAAGTGGAAGGGTTCAATTGCAATGTAAAAGGCTTACCAGTGCTAAATAACTCCTGTTTACAGCTATGGGGACCTGAAGGCTGATGGTTTCTTGCTGCTTGTAGTGCTGGTCTTCTGGGAACGTGGGGAGGGCTGAGCCCCCTGTCTGTGTCACACCTTCTTTTTGGCAAAGTCTTGTGGTTTCTTGCTCATCCTGAATGTTTTTAGTTGATTTAAAATCAACTGTGTCTGCCTTTCCAGTCAAACATTGCACTCTAGGAAAAACCAAAAAAACTAATTAACCTGCCAGGATGCTTAACAAAAAGATTTCTTGTAACTAAATGCAGGACATGTCTGCTGTCTAGTTTGCTCATTTTTAATTTAGAAAAGGTGGAAAGTTGGTGGGAAGGAGAGAAGAAATGTGTACATCCAACTGGAGGACTGCTGGTTGACAACCGAGCAGCGGTGATTTATGGCTAGGTAATTTTCCAGCTGCCATAGTTTGTGTTAGCGCAAATAAGAATTGATGGCAGTTTGAGTTAATAACCGATGCAGTGAGGAGCTGGCACATGGTACCTTTGATGTCCTCTGCCATGGGAGCAGCCGCTTCTCAAACCACGCAGGCTCGTCTGCCGAAACCTGGAGGAGTGGGTGAGCTCCAGTGCATGGAGGGATGGGTGCCTGGGAGAAAGGGGGAAGGTGCGAATGGATTAGGGCAAGACCTGGAAAGGGCTGTGAGTGGGGCAATGCTGTGGCAGCCCAGCGCGTGCCCAGGATGGCTGGGAGGAAATTTGCATTTCTCTCTTTGCTCCCTGTTTCCAACGCTTTGCTGCCCAGGGTGCCCCAAACCCTGTCTGCACTGTGTCCTTCCTTAAGCATCTCACACCGCTCCTCCAAGCGCTGATAAAACAGCCAAGGACAGTACTCATCTACCAAGGCATGATGGGCCATGCCACCGAGCACCACCGTGACGGTGAGACTGCTGGACAAGGAGCTGGGGTGCTTGAGCATGATTTAAAAAACTGGAAGGTCTCCCTTCCTCTCCCGTGGTAATGTCCTGCGATATTTGGGGTGCCTGTACCCAGCCCTGCCTCCGCCTTGCCCCGCTCCATGGGGATGCAGTGGCTGCGGCAGGAGCATCGTGCCGGCGGAGCGGGAGCAGGGCTAGTCCCAAGGTGACAGGAGCAGGACTGGAGCAGGGTGCCGGTGTTGTGGAGGGGGCAAGACCGGTGCGGGCATCGTGGTGGTGCCCACCCTGTGTGCACAGGGCTCGCCTGGCCTCAGGGAAATGCCAGTGGCCATCGGAGTGACGGAGAGGCTTTTAGTGGAGAAGAAACGGAGCACATGGAGACAGTGTTCACCAACATGAAGCCCCTCAGGGCTGCCTTGTGAGCATCCCATGGTGGCATCCCAGCCCCACACTTACGTGAACACATCAGTGTTTAGTCCCCAAACCAGGCGTTAAACTCCCTATAAGGCATTTTTAATTTTCCCTGAATTATTATCTCAGCTCTAGCAGTGACAGGAAGAGGGTTTTATTCCAATGTTGTTTATTTTCAATAA
This sequence comes from Phalacrocorax carbo, assembly GCF_963921805.1. Classification (NCBI taxonomy): domain Eukaryota; kingdom Metazoa; phylum Chordata; class Aves; order Suliformes; family Phalacrocoracidae; genus Phalacrocorax; species Phalacrocorax carbo. The sequence goes on along the minus strand of NC_087523.1, from coordinate 8,778,075 downwards.
TTACAGGGGTGACTAAGACAATTCCTGGCAAAGTACATTGCTTATACCATAAATAGTCTTTGTTTCAAGGTTTTTCCCAGTGTCAAAGTTCTTCAGTGGCTCTCATTAGGAAATATAACACACGCCAGTCTTTGACAAGTGGCAGCGAGAGCATAGCCTAGTGGGAAGAGTCTAAAATATTTAAATATAAATTATTTAACTCAAAAGTTGACTCTCTGAATGTTTCTTGCCATGGTACCTGGCTAATTATCATGTTATCAAAGGAGTGCACAAACCTGTAAGCCTCGGTGTTTGGAGTGGTTTGACAGATAAGCCTTCCTGACAGAAATAGATGTAACTTCACTATTATCAGTCTGGTTCACTTTTGAATTTTGAATTACAATCTTTTTTTTTAACTAATAGTCTGTTTTATGTAAACCGCTCAGAGATTAGGAGTTGATTTCAAAGATCATCCTTCATAAAGTCTCTTGATCATATTTTATGGTTCCTGTGACTCATGGGTGTAATCTTGTATCCCTGGGATATTCATGACATGTTTGCCTAATTCCCCACGGTAGCTAATCTCACTTCTGTACCTTAAAAAAATATTAAAATATCTTTAAAGCAGGACTGGTAAAAAGGCAACTTCTACAGCCAATCTTCAGCTCCAGTTGCTCCTGCTGGGGAAGTCATAATGATGAATTTGTGACATAATTTCTGTGGCAACATGCTGGGATTTCATAAATGGGGATAGTGATTATAGAGCAGGATCAGGTGAAGCTGGATTGTGATGGAAAAAGCCCCGATTCAAATGCAAATTGTTCAATAATGGCATAGGGGATACCAGAAATTACTGGCAATTTATTTTATTTGGGTTAAGCTCCTCATTCAGTCTTCTCCAGTTGGAAAGTCACTCTTTTAAGGATGTGAGCAAAAGAAATGGCTGGAAAACATATCTTTTTTCTCTCAAGAGAACAAAATTGTCCTAATTTAATAATAATTAATCAGTGTAATTAATAACAATGTTCTGTATTTCTATGATTCCTCCCATTGAAGACTCTCCAAGTGCTTCACAAACCGTAATTGATTCCACCTTTCCACTCCCTGTAGCAGGACCACGTCATTTACCCCATTTTCTGGAGGCATGTGAGCCAGGAAAATAATTTTAACCAAGTTAAATGATTTGCCCAAAGCCAGATGAGGAACCAAAGTCAGGACAGATCTGCATTTCAAAGATCAGCCTCTACCCGGTTGGGTTTTGGCTATGGGGCAGTGTGTGAAGCTATCGCATGGCCATGTGAGTGGTGGCTGCCCGGCTGCAGCCTCCGAATAAATCTGGCAGTCTTCTCGTGTCCAGCACGTGGAGCTGGGAATAAGAACAAGGCCCATGGGCACACAATGGTGGTGAAACCAGCAGAATTGGATATTTATTTGAAATTGGAAGCAAGTTGGTTTGTTTTTTTGGGTTTTTCTCTTCTTTTTTTTTTTTTTTTTTCCTCCAAATCGCTTGGCATTTAAACTGTTTAGCTGAGGATTAAACTAATTGCTTCTGTAAAATGCTGTTCCCACACCATCTAGTGTACATCTGTTAACTGGGGAGGGATAACTGAACCAGTTGCCAGATGGTCTCGTGGATTTGGGTGGCTGAGAGCCAAGGAGCTGCCAGTTGGCGGTTTGTGGGGTTCTAGCAAAACAGTCACGCTATGTGCACATTCCCCTCGGTTACTCTTCTCTGCCTTAATGAAGATGCTGTCTAATGCAATAAAGCAGCCATTAGCCCCCTCCCTGCAGTCCCCCCTTCCCAAAAGGAGCGAGTTTATAAGTCTGATTTGTCTGACTGAAACAGGCTTTTCCAGGAGCTCCAGTTCTCCGCACGCTATGTATGCAAAGGCACTTTCTCAGTAAGCGAGTTATTCGGTCCTGTGGCCGCTGGCTGCCTCTTCCTACCCTATAGCGGAAAGATGCTGTTGCAACAAAACTGCTGTTTGAAAGTGGTTTTTACCTTTATAGGCAGCAACTCAAAAACTTCATTGCTTACCCTTGATTACTGAATGGCACGTCCATAATGCGTATCGGCTCGCAGCACACTGTACCATTTTAAAAACTCCAACCTGTGGGCTAGATGCTGTGCTTTGTATTTAAAAAGCATGCAGATTTACCCGTGCTTGGAGGAGGACACAGCCCTACTCTGCTGGAAAGGAGTGTTGTGTCAGTCTCCGAAGAGACTGTCCATAGTGGGGTGCCCTTGGCCAAAACTCAGAGTGTCTTTCCTGGGACTGGGCCAGAGCTTGGGATCCTTAGAGGTGACAACTAGGCGGTGTGTTTTGTATGGGCCTGCTGGTGGGGGACTGCCATGGCGTCCAGAAGGCATGGGCCTCGTGCTCTTTCCGCCCATGTACCTGAACTGATGGCCAGCTTAGACTGTATTCCCTCTTGGACTTTGTGCTGGTGAGGTTTCCTTGTCAGAGTGCACGCCTTTGGCCATGAAAATCCAAAGCTGCCTGCTGGGGTAGGAAAGCACAGAGCTGTGAGCAAATCCAGTTTTACAGTAATGTTTTCTTTTTGGCAGAGTGTGTATTTACTGAGAAATATTAGGCTTACATGAGTTACACTGAATGCTGCAGTGTAAATACTCAGCTGGATCCCCTGCAGTGTGAGTACTTCCTAAGCCATGATGCTGTTACTCTCCTACCTGGGCTGGATCTCGCATGCAGTAATATGCATGTGTCTGTCCAGGTGAAGCACTCCTCGGTAAAAATAGCTAATAAAAAAAAATGGATGCGCTTGGAGTTGATGATACAACCAAATCGAACTGCTTTTGATAGCCAGAGCCTCATCCGGAGCCTGCTGTAGTCTGTGGGATGAATCCCACTGAAGTGGGTGGATTTTGCAGGTGGAAACTTCCTACCTGGGCGGGGAGGTTTAACTGCACACCTTGGCACAGGCTGTGGTGCCCATAGGTGTCACAATGGGTTGTGGAGTGGAAAGCATCCACTTTGAGATGAGTTAGTGAAAATAGGGCTTTCCTCTAGTTGAAGAGGTCTGGGTGGTACAGTGTGGAACTTTTTCCCCCCTCTTATACCAACAAACCCTTTCCTGGCCTGGCTTGGGTAAGCCTGCTGGCTTGAACGCTGCAGCTCTTGCAGAGCTCTTCTCAGAGGCAGGCCCCAGCAACAGCATGAGGGAAACTCAAAGGAGGGGAGAATTTGTGGCTTTACCATTAAAAAACACTTTGGCAGCTGAGAATCTGGTGTTTGGTTTACTGTCAGAAAGGTGGTAGACATGGACGAGTTCCAACCAAAACCATTTGTTGGGGGCAAGTCAAGTCAGCAATGGCTTCTTCTCTACCCTGTAAGTGAGATGGAGTGACAGCACCTCCAAACCCATCAGTGCCAGACTGTGGGGGCTGCACTCCTGTCCCACCCTGGCTGGGTAGCTCCCGTGACCTGAACTAGCAGCAGATCCTTGCTCTCTCCTGATGTTGTGAGAGGAAGCTCGGCTTGACAAAGACATTGGAGTCTTAGGCTTTGGGGGATGATTTGCCACCTTGCAGGAGCCCGTGCCCAGGCGCTCTTTGGGATTTCCCTCTTGGCTGTGCATGGCCGATTCCCTGCACAGAGGGAAAGGGTGGCAACACCTTTGGGTCTGAAGCATCTTTGGGTCTACATCACCTGGAGGGTGACCAAGCCTACTTCCGTTTTTTTCTGGAAACGTTTTTCTTAGTTGTTAGAGTTAAAAACTACTTCCCACAGTCAATCACCGCCAACTTACTGAATTTGCCTGGTGTACAACACAAAGCAAATGACACAAAGGCTAATGACTATTGTCCTCTGCCATATCCGGTGCGCTTCTCTGCCCAGGATAGACTGAACTGTTTGGCTCCGTTAGTAATGGTGTTAAATGGACTGCTTAGCAATTGCTATCGCTTTGAAAGGTGAATTTATTTTTTTTTAAAAGGAAGGGTTTGGCAAGGAGTGGAAGTGGTGTGCGCCCCCAGTGCTGGTCTTGCACAGCTTGCAAACCCTCCTGGGGTGGGTTATGCTGGTGACTGAACTGCCTTATATTGCAGTGGCTGTTTCTAGATGTGTTATGTGCCAATAGGGAGAACCAAGACCCTGTCTGTGGAGAGCTGGGAGCTACCCCAGGCACGGGGAGGTCACAAAGCCCTTTGCTCTGTGCCTGGAAAAGTGCTTAGTCAAGTCAGGCCCAACCTTTAGTGGGCAATGCCCGTGTGGAGGCTCTCTTGGGATGTGGCATCACTTGGTGAACGTTTGCATGGCTTGTGGTGCAAGCAGGGCTGGGATCTGTGAGGCACCCTGTGTAGGCATGGGAAACAGCCCTGGCTCCACAGAGCTTTCTCCCAGCTTGCCGTGATGCCCTGTGGCACGCTCTGGTGAGCCCCTGACCGTGCCTCTCAGCTGCAGCACACGAGCACGGGTCGGGCAGCAGCTTCCCCAGGCAGGGGCTGCATGGGGATGAGAATAGCACACAGCTATATACGGAGATGTCTGTGCCGCTGTTCAAGCCTGTGTCCTTTCGTTCCTCCTCTGGAGGAACAGGACGTTCCCTGCCAAAGCGCTGTGCTCCAGAGGGATGACATCCTGTCCTGGGGGCCTGGTGCCAGGGGCAGGCAGCTGCCTGTGCTGTTGCCCTGCCAGGCAGAGCCCCAGGAGATGTCAGGGACCTATGCCTTTTCACTTTGCTCCAGCTTTAATGTGAAAAGTCTTCTAGAAAAATATGTCTGAACACTTGGGTTTTGGGCAGGGATCTGGGCAGGAGCAGGGGAGGGAGGAGAGGGGGTTCTGGTGGGTATTCGTTCTCATGTGGGGATGTTCCTGTTCCCTTTGAGCTCCTTCCTCTGCCCCAGCCCTACGAGTGCCACAGAGCTGGCTTATGGATGCAACCACCACTGTTGTCCATGTGTTGCAGGCTTCCCTCCCTGGCAGCCCTGCATGGTGCTGGATCTGACCCTGGACCTTTGGGCTCATGGCTTATGTGAGCAATGAACACCATTTTGATGGTGAGGAAAGAAAATTAAAAAAGAGGCATTTCTGTTCCTGGCAGTGGCTGTTGGAAGGCTGGGGATACCTTGACACCCTCCTTGCAAAGCCCATGTTTCCAGGCGTGTTTTGCTGTGCAGGGAGCAGGGGGGTCCCACAGAAGGAGTAAGTAATGGTGGGGACTGGATGCGGTGGAGTTTCTGGACCTGGGACCATTTCAGCTGGACCTTTCAGACGTCCCAGGCAGATTTGTGCCTGCTTGGCTTCTTCTGCTTCTGCCTCCTGCTCACGCACATGCAGCAACAAGGGAGGACAAAATGTGCATGTGGCACTGGAGGAAGGAGGAGATCCATAGAGATTTGGGCTCAGAAGGGAGTTTTGTCTCCTGTCTACATACAGGGATGTGGGTAAGGCCTTGTCTGAAATTCCCAAAAAATAAAGCAAAAAAATAACATGCTTTTTGGGGATTGGAGAAAGCAAAGCAAAACATCCTGAACAGGACCCGCCAAGAGTGCAGTGCTGCTGCTTGGATGCTCAATGGGCAGGGCCCAGAGGCTGCCCTTGGAGCAATATTAGGTATATCACCAAGGCAAGATATGTGGATGAACAAACTCCATCTGCAGTCATGCTCTGCCCTGCCCATCCTGAGAAGGGAGCTGGTGCATCTCTGGTTTTGGAAGGCACATCTGAGAAATAGTGGATGAAATGTGAAACAAGACTTTATGGCTGTTTTTAAGGATGAATCAAAGAGATAAAGGCAAACTGAGATGATGAGAAGGTGCACATATGGAAGAAGCTCCTTTATTGAAATTACAGGCACACAAATCCAGAAAAGCCTTGTGGGTTGGGTCTAAGAAGCTTACCAAAATCAGCACCTAATCAGCATGATCCCTCCTTGTCCGGGCTACAGGGAAACTGACCTTCAGAAACCGGGTCCAGCATGAGCATGGCAATCCCTGAGGCTGTGCAGTGGGATGTGAGGACCCCTGCTTTGCAGGGCTGTGACACAGGGCAGATGAGTGAAGGAAATGTCTAAGGGCAGAGGACAAACCCCAGCTTCTGAGTTCCAATTTCCCGAGACAACGCTGAGCTGCTATGCTTAGAAAGGCTCCTTTGGAAATGGCTAATGGTGAAATGTTAGCTTTGGTTTCTGTACCCATCTGTTTCATTTTTAGGAGGGTTGCTTTTTCACCTGGTCCAGAAGCTCAGGTTTATCACAGCCCTTGCGTGGAGAGGAACTTTGGAGGCTGCAAAAGCCATGGGCAGCTTGGAAACACCAGCCTGGCTGTAGGATGGCATGTGGCTTTACAGGGAGCCATCCCACTGCGCAGAGCTGCGTCACTCCTTCACACATCCAAGTCATTCACATGCAAGAAAATTTGGGAGATCATAATTCAAAACTCCGTGTCTTGCACATAATGGCCTTGATTTCCCCGAGTTCATTCGGAACGTGTTTGGGGTTCGGATGAGAAATGAAGCGGATCAGCGTTAGCCTGAGGGAAGCTCCCATTTGCGTGCACTTCTCTCTTTCCAAAAAGAGGTCTCCAGCATATGGATGTGTAGCAGAGAGTGGTCTGGGCAACGAACGCGCCCTCAAAGCAATTCCAGTTCTGTCTTGGGGATGTGCCTTGCGTTTCGCGTAAACTGAACTTGGTCCAATATGCTCTGCATGTTAGATTATGGCTTCGTGAGCACGTTCAAATGTGAGACTAGTATTAGTAGGCACTCGTACTTCAATTTATGTTAAAAGCCAACAGATGGGGAAAGTAGATGCCAGGAAACCAGGCTCCGATCAGGTGGCTTGAGCTGTGCTCATACTGTATTTAGACAATAGGCTGTACTGCATATTTGGAGACTGATCTTGTGAAAATGAAGCCCTGCTGGTGCTAACCCACAGAGGCTTTGCACACTGGGAAAATGGCCAAATTCCTCTGGAAAATGGTGAACCTCCAGCTGGGGGAATTAATGAAAATTCACTTTTGCCAAAAAGTAGAATTTCATCTTTTTGCATGACAAAGATTGGCTCTCGTTGATGGAGATTCCCTCTCTCCTGCCACCCCATCTCACACACGCGCAGGAGGAAACATGTGGCAGTCAAATACCCAAAACTGCTGCAGGGAGCACGAGTAATTTGTTCCCTTTATCTGCTACAACCAAGGCAAGAAGTCAGGGCTTTGGGCTGCATTAGGAATGGGTAGGCTTCATGCTCATAAACCCTTCCTAGATGTAAGGAGTCACCAGGGATGGGATTGCCCAGGGCATCTCTGGCACTGGAGGGTTTGAGAACAGCATGGTAAGTATGTTTGCAGAGATGTGGACTTATACAATCTGTTTCGAGGTGGGGGAGTGGACTAGGCTATCTCTTCAAGCGCCATTTCCTATGATTTCTGGCACCTGCTCCTCAAGCTAGCTATTGGGCAACTTGGACTCGGTTGCTGGAGGAGATGGCCGTCTGCACAGCTCTCCTGCTCCCAGTACTGGCCCTGTCCTGGAGTTTTCTTGCTTTCCAGAAAGCTTTGTAGGGGCTTAACTGTTCATCAGTCGAATCTCACTTTGCTAGGGTGCTTCCATAACTCTTTCTCTCCATCTGAAGTGAAACTAGGATTTTGCTCTTTATATCAGCTGTGTAAATGAGCTCCTGAAAAATCCCCTGCTCCATCGTATCTTCTTGCCCAGGCTGACTTCGAAACCAAATTCACAAGGACCACGTGCATGAAGCAATGTCTCTAGAGGGCAACAGCTCCTCAATCCTCCATCGGCCAAGACTTTCAGAAAGCTTTGACCTAAATAACTTTCCCAGACCAGTTTTCTTCTCTGACTTCCAACACATGGTTTCTGAGGTTGGTGTGCGGTTCCCCTCCATTAGCTCAGCTCCTCTCCTTCACTGGTACAGACTGCAGAATCTCTGCTGATAGCACAGGCAAGATAACCAAGCACCTCAGAGGGACACCAATCCAGAGAGTACTTTATTTTTTAAGGTACAATAAAGAGCATTTCAAGGATTTTGCTCTTCTAGCACAGCTGCCTGCCTGTTTCTGAGCAGAAAACTGATCCAAGTGCTCTTGTAAAGCCCCATGCTATTTTCTTCAATAGCTCAGTGGTTAAGTTCCTTGACAGTATCTCTTAGCCAAGCTGTCTAATAATCACAACTGGAGTAAGAGAGAGGGCCAGTTTATCTTCAAATGCAATAATTATATGTGGAGGAAAAATAACTCAGCATGCTGCTGTGCCATATCTTGCTGCCCTGCCTAAGGAGAACGGGCAGCAGAATGACCTGGAGGCTGGAGTGCTGCTGTATTGAGGAGGAGGGCTGGCTTTCCTCTTGAAATCCAGCCTTTGGTCTTGCCACTGAATTTTAGCTTATGACGGGGAAAAGATGAAAGATCCTGAATTTCACCCATTTCTAATGTGAAGGGGAGCACAATGATCTGGGATATCTGATCGCATATCCATCTTGGAGGACCTACAATGGGTTGCATGTAGGGAAATCTGCCTTACTTTAAAAGAAAAACAATATCTGGGCCTAAACTTTTAACCTTCTTGAACAATATTGCTGTGCTCCCTGAAAAATAACCTGCAGAAGGATTTCTTTCCTCTAGGGAAAGGCATTTCACAGTGCTGTTGTAGCCAGCAGTAAAGTAATTCATTGCTTCTAGCGCAGGTATGCAGCCATCACCCACTCCTTGCATGGCTCCAGGAGGTGGGTTTGCCCAGCTACATCTTTTTTGCTCACTCTAATGTAAATTTGTCTCCTCATCTTAAAAGCCAAAGGCTAGGAACCCCTGGCAAGTGAAGGAAGGGATTTTTTGGAGCCTGGTGCTGTTGGCATGCAGAGAAACAGAAGGTGGGTGCAACACTCTCAGGAGGGTCAGAGCAGCCAAGTGAGATCTCCCCTCGCTGTCTCCCTCTGCATGGAAGAAGCTTCCCTGCTGCTGGCTAGGAGGCCTCAGTGGATGTACAGCACCTCGCCGTAGGGCTCCCTGGTAGGTCCATGGCCACCGAGAGCTTTACTGGGGTCACAGCGTCAGCCCAGCCGCAGCCCTGGCTCCTGCTGCCCACCCCCTGGGGCCCGGCACCCTGCTTACAGCTGCAGCGCTGGCTTCGGGAACCGCCTCGCTGCACTTAACAAATATGGGCTGTAGGGAGAAATGAGAACATCTTTAACCACTCCGGAGAGATTTGGGTCGTGCTTATGACTTGAATGTTTACTTGATGAAGAGTGAATTGATGCAGTCCTCCCTGCCCCCTCGCAGCCCTTGGGAACCACTTGTGAAATGAATAGCAATTGTTCTCTGCTCAATTAGTCATATATAAGTGAATGCCTCGTGGTGGCCGTCCCCAGAATGGTGCGTAATTGATGCATTTCACCGATGGTTACACCAGAAGGATCTCACTTTCTTTGCATGGCAAAGGATGGGGGAAAGATACAATGACGGCTGAGTTGTCCTCGGCCTCTTGAGAGGAAGCGTGCAGTTGCTGTATGGGATGCTATTGAGCCGAGCACGGTGCTCTCGAAACATATTGAGCTTATTAGAAGTGCATGTTGACTCTGGAACTTCAGTCTGACTGCGTGGCAAAACAGTTAGGCCAACGAATATGTGATAATGTTTTTTATAAATGTGATAATTAGATAAAAGAAGGGGGAGTTGGAGTTTAGACTCGAAGACACTAATTAAATTCACATTGACAAATCAACATATTGGTCTCATATGGATTAAAGCAGCCCTGAAATGCTTCTTTTGTTTAGATTACACTAATTAAATTCACACATTTTGCCAATCCACAACAGTTACCTTGAAACACAGAAGGCTGAAACTAAAGCTTCGAAATGCATGTCGGTGAACGTGCCGAAGTTGGAGCATTTTTGCAGAGCAAATAGCTGGGAATTTTAAGAAACTTGGGGGCTAATGTTTTTGAAATTTTTATACCCTCGCAACCAAACGCTGTCAGAATGATGCATGCTTTTACTTAAATGCTGAGTGCTTAACTGCAGTTTTAAATTATGCTCAGTGATGAGGTAATAAAGTATTTCAGTAAATATGTCTCGGAGGAGAACTTGGGAAGGAAAAAAAACATCTATTCCCAGTAGCCAGTCTGTTCAGGTCAGTATTTAAAAACCCTAGGTCACACGTCAGAGAATTATGGCCTGCTGCTGGCAATATTTTTGGAAGTTAGGACTTCATAAATATATCAACTACTCAATGCAGGGCTGCCCCACAGCAGCCGCTGCTGAGCAAAAGCCAGGGGATAGGATTAAAAAAAAAAAAAAAAAAAAAAGCAGCTAATATTTAAGTTCAGGGGTGTGTTTCTATTGGGTTAAATCTTAAAAACCTGAGCTTGTTGATGTGCACATTGCCCAGGAGTGGGAGAGGTGGTGTCAAACTGGGAGCACCCTGTGTTGGGCTGCTGGCTACCCTGTCCCTGCAGGGAGGGTAGGTGCCTTGGGAAGTTGCTTTTAGGGTTGCAGGCTGCCTTCCCAGCCTCCCCCCGGGCAGAGGGGACCCCAGCAGGTGGCAGGGTTGTGTTTTGCGCTGTACAGTCTGGACAAACTCCATCTTTCATCTTTAAGGACAGAAATCCCAGTGCAAGCATTACTGCCTCCTCTCCGAAGCCTTAGGTGTGAGGCCCCCGCAATAATCCTGAGTCATCACCATGTAGTCATTAGCGAATATTCTATTTTCTATCAGTAAACACAATTTAAGCACTTAGCAGTTAAGCTTCTTAAGATTCATAGCTGATGAGGGAGCAATTAAGATGGGATTTTAATGAATACACAGAAACTGGGGGGTTCCTGCCGGAGGAAAGGAGAGGTTCGAGCTCAGTCTAGAAAAGTGTTCAGACACACGACAGTAAAACACTTAAATGGGAACTCTTTACTTTGGGGCTAATTATACTAATCTTTGCCATGTTATCTGTTTAAAATCTGGCTGTCAAACAGGCAGCTGGCCCTGGAGCTGTCTGAGTTGGGGGCGGTTTCCACTGCAACTGGTGCTGCACTATCACAATAATTTACTGTATTTCCTTGATTAGAGGAAGAACTTTTGTCTGGGTTCCTCCCAGAAGGTTTGATACTTACAGGGTTTGATTACTAGTACAGGGAGAGATTTTGGGCTTTATTTCAATACAGGCTGCACTTTAAGTGTTTCCAGCTGCAGGTGGAAGGTGAGTCTGTGTGGGAAAGCAAAGGCAAAGGGCTCCGCGAGGAGCAGGGGGGGCTGCGGAAGGTGCAGTGCTTTCCATGAGTTGTCTTTCATCTCTACTGTTTTTTGTTGTTGGTTTTGTTTTTTTTTTAATCAAAGCATTGAGATGCTGGTGGATGGACAGTGCTATATAAATGCAAATTTCATTCACTTCTGTCAGCTGGGGCACAGGTGAATCGTGGTTCCCAGGATTGGGAGCAATGTGGATGTGTGGGGAATAAAATCAGCATCTCTGGGGCTCTGCTCTCCCTGATCTGGTTTAAACAGCCATGGGGGTGGCCAGGAGAGGGCTTGTGCCTGGGGATGGCACTGTGCCCCTGGAGCCCTCCCAGTCCCAGTGTAGCTTTTATCTGCAGGACTACCCGTGGGAGGGAAAGGGGGTAGCACGGTAGCTTTCCACGTAGCGACCTTGAGGGCCTTCTGGGGTCCAACATAGAGCAGCTATGAATCCTTGTCATCTTCAGACTCCCTTACAGATGTTAATTAATTTATCGTGCCTAATTTGAGCTTGATCATCACCAGCCATTTTGAGGAGTGGTTGGTTGCTGCTGCATGGGTACGGCAAGGGCCAGAAGTGGCGAGGGCTGGTTGCTGAGAATTGTCTGATGGCAGTCATTGTTTTGGGGGAATATACAAATTTTTTTGCAATATAGGGCTTCTGTCATTCATCTTTGCCCAAGGTGGGTTTCTGAGCTGCTCCTGCCCAGCAGTTGGGATACTCCTGTGTGGCATTGGTGCAGAGGCTCCGGCTCGCAGGGTGCCCAGCAGGGAGGTGGCACTGGGTCCCCAAGTTAGACCCAGCAGGGAACAGTCCTCGCACATGGATCTCATTTCTCTGGGGTGGGTAAAAGTTTCTGTTTGAGTGCTGAAAGCTCCTTAGAGCCTCCGGCTTTGTCTCTGCGCACCGCAGGGGTTGCTGCTGCTGAAGTTGCAGTTCTTGCTTAGCTCTGCTGGTGACAGTGTCGTCTGAATAAAAACCCACTGCGGCTCTCAAGGGTGGTGAAATGCTCAGCGCCTCTGTCCCAGCCCTGCTGGGATGCAGGGACCTGCTGCTGGCTGCATCCCTGGGATATGTGTGGCTGTGGACAGACGGATGACAGGGGTGGATGCCTGGGCTGTGGGGGTGGGAGAAGAGGTTGGGTTGGGATGGGAGGAAGCAGGTGAGGGGGAGGGATGAAGTGCAGGAGGCTCAGCTAAGTTTTAGCTAAACATCCAGACACTAGATTTGCTCAAACTAGCCAAAGTTCAAACTAATACTGCTGCAGCTGGTTTAAAAAAAAAAAAGCCCATTTCCCTGGAGAATGCTCAGGTCCTTAGCCTGTATCCAGCAAGGTCCCTTGGGAGCTGGGTTGGTTCCGACCTCTGACTGCAGGGGTTTCTGTGGGGCTGCGCCAAACAACCACCCAGAGAAGATTGTATGGTTACGTGGAAATTGGAGGTGGCAACTGGCCAAGGCAGCTGCAGATCTGGAGCCACCCAAAGTCTGGGCAGCACGAACGCATATTTTTTTTTCCTGTTAAAGCACAGCAGGTACAGAGCCCTGTACACAACAAGGTACTAGGACAAGTCCACACCTTTCCTGTGCCTTGCTGTGCCCACGTACCTCAGCTGTGTAATTACATTTTGCAGAGAATCTATCAACTGCCGTGCCCCCAGCCCATCGCCGGTCCGTAGGAGACAGCCTGCTACTGGAAATGAGCTGTGCTTTTAGGCCAGCGGTAACCAGTGTCCTTGAGAGGAGAAATGCTCAGCTGTGTATAAGGTGCATCAGAAAATCACAAAATAAGTTAAGCCAAGTGAAAACTTTGGTGGGAATGGATTAGCTGATGAACTAAATAATTGCATGCTGACAATCTCCCTTCATGTGAGTGTAATGAGTGTGTAATTCAGGTAATGAGCAGAAACCATGGGCCCACTGCTGGGCTGCAGGAGTGGAGGAGTCCCTGGGACTTGGTCTGACCCTGGTGTAATTCAGATTGTTGACGTCACCTGGTGCTTCCAGTCCACTGGAAAATCAGCTACTCTTACTTGTAACCTGCCCCATCCCATGGCAAGTGCCCCCTCCTGCTGATTACCCCCTCATTTTAAAAATAAAGAGTATCCACTGTTTGACGTGAGGATGACAGGTGCTGTTGCACCTCCAACCTCCGCTGCTCTCGGTGAACAGCTCACACCTTGTGGGCACCCTGTGGCTGGCAGCCATGATGTCCCCAGGCTGCGTGGGTGCCAGGGATGCCACTTACTGCACAAATCCCTGCTGCTGGAGAGGGGCTGGGCGTGCTTGCGTGCAAAACTCGTTTTTCCTGGGGCTTTTCAACTTCAATATGGCTCAAAAGATAAATTTTCCCACCCTAAAGGAGCCTGGCAGGTATCTCAGATGTCTTTTGGGGGGCATAGCAACTCCTTTTGGGCTTCTCCAAAGCTGTCCTTTCTTTTTCAGAACAAGCTATTCTTGGGGGGGGGGGGGGGGAATAGGAAAAAAAGAGACCAGTAGAATAATTTGCTTAAGACTCAGATTCACAGCAGCAAGTAAGATATAATTGCAGCCTTTGATCTTCAAACATCTCATCCAATGTCTGCTGAAGTCAGTGAAAGCCACTCTGTTTGACTTCAATGAACGTTTTATAATATACAACTCGGAAATATCCTTCCATTTTATCTATACGTGTCTGATGCCTCTCTGGTGAAAATAAACTTCAGTGTGTAAGTTTGGGCATTTAAACATAATTTTATGTGGCATGAAAGTGTTTCATATTTGAACATGAAAGGAATAAAATTTGTTTGCCCAAAAGATCACAACTGCTACTAAAGAAGCAAGTGGCATCGAGCCCAGATCACCTAACAGGAGTTTATGCAACACTTGTAGCTGCACCAGCATTGCCGAAGCAAGTGCTCGGTTGCTAATGAGCTGCCAGCCATGCAGCCATGCTGCCATCTGAAAACCTCTCCGGTCTGTGGCATCTGCCTGTAAAAGAGATGTGTGATATATAAGCCCAGAAAATTATCTTCATTATGTCAGATTAATCCTGCGTGTAGTCCAGTGGTTTAGCCTACTGTAAAACTGGAACTATCTCTATGTAAATGCACTAAATAATTATCAGAGATTTGCCTCTATGTGGGGATTTAGTGTTTTCCGTCCTCATATCCATTGCTATGTACATCCTCAGCAGTAAATGTTATGGACTAGTCCGGAGGGGAAGGTTTTAGCAGGATGAGGAATTTGTAATAGAAATCAAATATTAGTACAAGCAAGATGATATCTTGCCCAAATGAGACTTGATTACATTATTAATCTTGATAGTTATACATGATTTTGTGTGCATGTGATTTGAATACTGGATCAAAAAGCCAGGAGATGAGTCACTGAGATGATTTGGTTTCTTGGGAAATCCAGGCAGAGGGGTGAATTTGCCACTGAGCAAAATTTCCATGGGCTCTGGGACAAGTTGGCAGGATTTCATCCTGCCAACGGGGGCCTTTCCCTGCAGAAATCCTGGACCAGAGCTACCGATTGTACAGGCCACATGCAGCAAAGCAGTTCAGCATGTGCCTGAGCACCCTGGCCACCAAGGGACACTGAGCCCTGTGTTGCAGTTAAGCACATGCTTGTGCTTTTGATGAACAGGAACTATTTTAATGACACCCTAATGATTGCCAGCATTGTGGTGTCAGTACATTTTCTTCAAGCATGTCATCACCTAATAGGGCATACCCTTCCGTGCACAGCATCGCTGTGGTACCTTACCTTACCTTCTTTCCAGTCTAGCTTCTGTCTCATCCTCTTTTTCTCTACTATTATTGCTTTGTACACCTTTGTACACTCTTCTCCATCTTACTGTGGTTTTGGTCAGGGGAGCACCAGTTTGTGGTCCTGCCCCCGGGGTGATGCACCCCATGCAGTGGGTGTTGTGGGAACGTGCTCTCACCGACCTCGGGCTCAGCCAGGGCCCTGCCAGCAGTGAAACCTGGAGCACCTCCAGCAGCTCAGGAGGGTGTGATTATGTGTGTATTAAAGTCTCAGTGCTTGGTCCTTATATTTATTTTACAGTGGGATTGCTCTACTTCTCCTACCTGCTTTCTGAAGGCTGCTTGTAGAGTGTGTAGTTCAGCAAAGCAGAACATTGGAAGAAAAGATAACTTCTTTAAAAATCACTGAAACATCACTTCACAGGCTGATTTTTATTTATTTTTTATTACAGCAGGAGAGTTGTTACTCCTCCTTGAGTCTCCTAGAGTCTGTTAGAAATCTGGTGTGAATGGAGAAAAAGCCCCTAGAGAGTCTTTGGAAAAGTAAACGTACGCCTGTGTTCGGTGTGTATGAGTGAAGTATGATAGAGCATAATCTGCTCTTGGAATAGGAATTACTGGCAGTTCTAAAGAGACTGAGGTTTTGGACCATGCAGAGGGAATAGTGAGTCTTAATCATTATCATCACCTTTGAATTTTGCTATTTCGGTATCTGCCAACTCTTCATTTTGTTGTAGAAAAGGTGTGAACGTAACTGTGTCCCTATATGGGATGCGATGCAGCAATGCTTCTGAGAGCCGAACCCAAGGCTTTCCACGGGACCAAACCTAAAAAGGTGACTGCAAACAATTATTTTCACTTGTCTTAAATCCCTGGAAGTTATTCCACTCTTTCCCTACGCCTTAAAACCCAAGCCCATCTTGGTGCAGCCCACAGGGATGCTGGCCCACTGGACACGTCCTACCTTGGTGACAGGGACTGCATGTGTGATTTCCCCATGAGAAAGCTGCAGGCAGGAGAGGGGATGCAGAAGGTTCAGAAGATAAAACAAGCTGGTGAGAAACCATGAGCACAGGTGCTACAGGAAGCGGTGGAGTATGTACAGCTGAGCAGGTTGGTTTTGGTGTTTATGGATGGCTTTGCAACTGGTGTTTTGGTCTTGCTGTGTTTGGAGGAATTGCTCTGGATTATTGTTATTGTATAAGCTGGGGTCAGAGCAAGGCAAGAGGAGAGAAGACGATGGAGCAGCCGGTGCAGAGGGTAAAGTGCTCTCTGTAGTGTTGGAGATGAATGTGGCAGGGAGCAGAGCCCGCGTGGATGGGGTAGCTTGCAAAGTTTAGGTAGCAGCACTGGATTCTGTAAATCTTATTGTTGTCACCACTCATGTAAGACTTCCTTATATTAGGAGAAACCTTAGGAGCCGATACAGCCACGATGAGAGATGGGCACTGCGATGGAGGCCGTGCCTCTGGTGTTGCACATTAGGATCAGTTCAAGGTGTAGAAATCTAATCCAGCATCCCAACCGAAGAGTGTAAATGCCACCATGTTCCTGGGAATATTTTTGAGCTCCTGCCATTAAAGACTACCTTACGTACAGCTGGGATCAACTGGACGTAGCTCAGTTTTAATGGTGCAACAGTGACAACCAGTGGCCAGCTGGGCTAATCTGGGACAAGTGCCATCCCTCCAAACCAGGGCTGGTCACCCTGGAGCCCTTGGTCCTGGACGGGGCCAGGGTCACGCTGGCACAGCTCTGTCCAAGCCATTGGACATACACCACCAGAGAGGCTTCTGAGAGCAGCAGACTTTGATGTTTCCTTCTGCAGGGCTGTGATCCCACGCTGCTAACAGGTGGAACGTCAGCGTAGTAGTTTTGGGCTGAATTCCTGGTAGCAGCTACTCAACTGCTGTAACACAGTTAGAGGACGATGTTTGGTGTAAATGGTCATAAAGGGCAGAGC
Organism: Phalacrocorax carbo; assembly: GCF_963921805.1. Classification (NCBI taxonomy): domain Eukaryota; kingdom Metazoa; phylum Chordata; class Aves; order Suliformes; family Phalacrocoracidae; genus Phalacrocorax; species Phalacrocorax carbo. Next base: position 8,761,186 of record NC_087523.1, on the reverse strand, counting down.
GTGCCCTCTGTGCTTTGGGAAGAAGGGCTCAGGCTAAGCCTCTGACAGTGCCAATTTACATTTGGAGGTGTATTTACCTCCAAAGCCTTTGTTTTCTTATTGCATCCTTGTGTGCTGCGAATTGATCTGACCTCATGGTATGTGGCTGAACATCTCTTATACAACTTTGCTTTGTGTACCTGGGAGGGAGGGAAGCAGCAAATGCCTTTTACCCAAAGGTCTGTTTGTAACCCAGCAGCTCCATCAGCCCCCCATGAGATTGGATCCTGTAGAATTACAGGATGTGTTGGTCCAGGTGGCCTCTCTGGGGGCATCTGCTTTTTGGGGAGGTGTAGGTCCTCCAGGCCAAGGGGAGCTGGCACTGGGAGGTGTAATCAGATCTTGTCCCATGTGTGACCAGCTCTGCTGGCAAAACTCCTCCAGAGGCTGTCGTGGTAAGTTGGCTCTGTGTGCCTGCTTTGTGCTGGCCCCGCCAGGGTCGATGGGCACTGGGTCATCCCAGAGATGTACCCACCAGAGCCTTCACACTGGCACATCCCAGAGCAAAGCTACTGTCTCCAGAATCTCAGTTTTGATCTGCATTTGAACAGCATCAGACCCTTTTCTGTTGGTGAGAGCGAGATGGTCTTGGGCAGGGGCAAAGCAGCCGGCATCCTGCCAGCGCTGTGGCTCAGAGCAGCTCCTCTGCAGCCTCAGTTTGCTCTTTGTTTGCTCATTTTGTTTTTCCCTCCCCTCAACCTCAAAGAAGTCATTTAGACCCCAAAGCACTTGTCTTGCTCTTTGTGTGCAGAGGACCCTGCCATTAGCCAAACGCTTTTATCCCGAGAAAAGCAGAAATCCCACCGCCTGCTTCTACCTGGGCGCTCCTGCATCCCGCTCGCAGCATCCCCAAGGACGTGGCACCGCGTCTAGCACACCATCTTACTGCAGCCTTTCTCTTCCCGAGAGAAGTTTGGGGCTGTGCAGGAGCCGGCGGGGCGCGAGGTTCTCCTGCTCCGCGTTTGCCATCTGTTTTGGTCAGGCCTTGGTCCCTTTCCCAGGGCGGTGGCAGCATCCCTCCCCGGGGCCACCACAGGGCGGGCGCATGGGGGAGGGCAGCCTTTGCTTTTCCCCTGCACGTTTGGCAGTTCAAAGGCTGCTGATCTCCTCGTTGCTGCTCACAAATCGGTAGATGATACAGATGTGCATATCTGGTTATATTGCAAAGGAAACAGCATTTCGTAAGCAAGGGTTTGAACAGCTCGAGGTGTCTAGCCGAGTCACAGGACTGCCAGTAAGTTGCCATTTGCAAGATCTGGACTGATTTTTAAGAATTTGGGACCAAGGTAAGCCCCTTGCGAGCTGGCACACGCATCCCAAGGGTATTGTGCAGTGGCTGGTGCTGGACCAAGCTGCCCCGTGGGCATCTGTGATGCCCCCTGAGACACCAGGAACCACTTTGTGGTCTCGGAGGGCAAATTTTGCTGAAATCTGAAAAGCTCTGGGGAAAACAATTTGGTCTTTCTTGGCCCAGTGCAAATGTGTTATGTGTCCCAGTCTGGGGTTTCTCAGGTGAGCTACACGTCCCAGTGAAGCGGTGCCAACTTCCAGCTGTAGTGCTGGTCAACTTAACTAGGACTAACTTGTATGACTGGAATTTGTAGTTCATAAGATCTTAAATCCTTGCCCCATTAGCCGTTTTGAACTCTGAGGCCATTTGAAACAATTCTGGTGTGTGCAGTTTGGTTTTTTTAAACTTAATAATTGATTTAAAAGTTTAGGAGTTTGGGGTGTAAGAGCACCCAAGCATGAAGCTGAGCTGCTCCTCGGCGGGGAGAGGCAAGGCGGCGCCCGGCCGACATCGCGCCCGCGGGGCCGGAGAGCCGAGAGGGAGCCGATGACCCGGCAGCGCATCGCGGTCCTCTCCTCCGGGGCGCCCTGCGTTAGGGTCCGCTCTCCTCCTGCGCCTTGTTTCCCTGACCAGATTGGGCTAAAAGTAAAAAGTAAAACAGGAGGTGAAACCCTTTACTTCTATTTGTTAATCTTTCTTCTTCTATCTTTCTTTCTCCTTTCTTCCCCCCCCCCTTTCTTTCTTTCCTTTTTTTTTTTTTTTTTATTAGCAGGGCTCCTTTTTTCTCTCTCTTTTGCCTCAATAGAAAGAAAAAAAGTTTTGTCAGCACTCCTGTTTCTTTTGTTGTTTTCTTTTTCTCAGAAGTCTTTTCTGCTTTTATCCTAATCCCAGGCATGCATGAGGGAACAGTTGTGCTCTGTTGTTTGTCTGTTCTGCTAGTTTTGAACCAGTAGGGCTCCCGCTTTGTTCTCTTTATTTTCTGAACACAGAAAGGTAAAAGAGTAGGAATAGTGATTGAAACTCTTAAGAAGAGAAACCTTCGATATTTATTTAGATTTAATTCATTTTTTTGCCATGTTGGTAATAATTAAGGGATGATGACAAATAAAAAAAAAGGGGGGGGGAAGGGAAAAGGAACGAAACCTCTTTTCACCCCTCCGAGATCAGAGTTTTGCGACCCAGACCATTTTTAACTTGTACCCCTCGAGACACTGCATTTTTAACCGTGTTGTCCAATTTATTCACTCTCTGGAACCAGACAACGATTAAACGTATGCCGGGTTGGATTTTTCCCCTGCACTCAGAATCGCTCCTTTGTGGAGACGGTTTTATGATTGAAGCGCATATTTGAAAAGCGGTGTTAGGCTGTTCTACCTGATGTGATGTCAGCCTGATTTTCAAGTCAGATCTGCATTTTAAGCCTTATATTTATGGCTTTAAATCCACTCTGGCGCTTCTCAGCTTTTTGGGGTGTGTGTTGCAGAACTGTTGGTGAAGCCTTGGCAGGTTTTATGATTTCTTTTGGGTATTTCTTTAATAGTTGGGTATGCTGCCTGACAAATCGCTTGACCGTTTTAACAAATTAAACTAAAACTAAGCACGGATCCATCTGTTTCTGTTTCATCCCTGCAAAACAAACCTTTTATGATTTTGGTATCCAACATGTGCTTGTTCTCTGTTGCCATGGAGATGCTGTAGGCCTGAAATTTTTTTTTCACAGGCTCTTACGATGAAGTTTTTTTTGAAAACTGTTTTGATTAATTTTTCCTCCACTTCAACTTCTCTCTCACTTAAACTGTTTTACCCTTTTGTTTCCCACTTGATTTATGGCAGGTCGCTGTCATTTAAATAGATGCGCGTTTTGAAATTCCTTCTTTCTGTTCGAATGCAAAGGAAAAAAAAAAAAAAGAAAAAAAATAACCCATGCAAGTCATGCTCAAAGACTTGGTTATTGTTGCTTGTTGGATTTCTGCTCTCTGTGGTTGTCGGGCCTAATTCAAAGTAATTCAGGCTACTCAGTGGGGGCAGTGCATAGCTCCACAGGAAATTATGATAGCAAAAGTCTTCCTGTAGAGCTCTACACTTGGCACTACAAAGTGCCTCAGGCTGCAGTTACCTGAATAGGGTTGAATTAGACCAGACAACCGCATCATCCCACTTCTTAATCTATTAGAGCGATATACAAGTGGCAATTGTTGATTGCAAAAATGGGATTAAGAGGCTCTTCAAGTGAATTGATTTTCTTGTGAGAACAAAAAGAGGAAAGAGAAGGCTCGTTTGAATCACACAGCCAGAAAGTTTCGTGAATGGGTTCCACTCCAAATGTTAGAATTAAAGCAATCAGTGTTTCCCCATGGAGCATGCAGGTGAGAGGAATAAACTGCTGAAAAATAGAAAATGATGTCTAAAACTTAAAGTTTGCAGCGCTCTTGCCAAATCGTGGCTCTCCCCCTGCCACCCCTCCCTCCCTTCCTGCTCCTGGCAGCAACAACAAATCCTTGTTTCAGCTGAAGACTTTGTTGCTCTCCGTCAGCCTCTGCTTATTATTCTTTAATCTTTACTTTTACCAACACATTTCATTTATTTATTTTCCTTTAACTCATAGAAGAAAAGGGGAGAAACCGTGCTTTGACTCCTCCTGGTTTCCCCCGAACCTTTCATTTATTCCTTCCACCACCAAGATCAAAGAAGTGCCGTGTCTCTCCCAGGGGACCTCCAAAACACGGTGCCTGCGCTGCTCCCAGGGCGACTCCTCAGGGGCTTCACCCAGCCCCGCTGGTGCTCGCTTTTCCCGTCGGGGCTGCTATTTTCACTGCAACAACAAGTTTTGTGTGGTCAGGCGTCATAAATCTCCCATTAACCTTAGTGGATCATCCACTGGGATGAGCAGAGCCTGGTATTCGAGCCTTGCTGCGATGGGTCCTGCTATTTATTTTTGGATGGCTCTTGATGATGCTGCTTCAGCTGAAGTACAAGGTGCTGAATATACATGTGGCAGCTATTGCACTGCACAGGGAAGGTAGTGGCAAGGCAGGTCCTGCACTGGGCGTACTGGAGAATGGCGCTCAGGCAGAGCTAGCTGTCAGTAGTGTGGAGAATAGAAATGACACCCGGCAGGGAAAAGGAGCTGCTGGAGCAGCTGGAGGGAGCCTGGCGCTAGCGCCAGTGTTGGGACCGGCTGGGAGGAGATAACAGGGAAGGTCCCTTCTCAGGCACAGGGTTGAAACACCTCCCCTCCCACCATAAAAGCACGAGAGCTTAGCCTGGGAGCTGATGCTGGGGCAGGGATGCAGGGGACGAGCTACATTCCAGTGGCTTCAAAGATTTTTTGGGGTGGAATAAGCAGCTGAACTAGATCTTCCTCCAAGGGTTGGAGAGCACATGTCCATCCTGGTAACATCATCACTGCTCAGGGCTTGTTTGCCCTTCTTTAAATTTGTCCTTGCAGGTTTGTTTTCTCACCTGGCCCCTGCTTGGCAAGCGGCTTGATGAGAAGCAGCTTGGAGCAGAAAGGGGTGATGGAGTCGCTGCTGCGAAGCGGGGGGGCCCAGGCTGCTGGAGGGCGCAGCCTCCAGTGAGGCTCTCACCCTGCCACTTTGGGAAGGGGCAGAAGCAAATTTGGAGCAAAACCACCATCTTGATGCTTTACTTGGTGATTATTTCAGAAGAGTTATATTCTTGCAAAACCTTTCCTTTCGGGTAGGTGGTGTTAGGAGAGGGCTGGGTTTCTATGGCACCAGAGACCCCTCTTACATCCAAAGCACCTTACCTGCATGTTCGCAAGCGCTGCGAATCCAGATGAAACAATAAGACATAATGTGCCTCCCACTGAAGGTTGCATTTGTACTTCCCTGAAGCCTTCACGTTGAGCAGCCACCTTAAGCCTCTTCCCAGCACATTCCAGCCCTTCCCACCTCTTGCTCAGCTCTAACAGTTTTACAGGGTGTAATTTCCAAAGACCCAGCTGCACAGGTTTCCCCTTTTCATCCCTTCTCCCCCATGGAAGGATTTTACCCAAAATCTCTGGCATGGGATGCCAGAAGCACTCACCAGGTGCCAGCATCCATGGGCAGCAAGCGGGCACAAATTCCCCCTTTGCAGCAACATCACTTTCTCTAACTGCGACCCATTAATTGCTCTGTATTTAATTACCCAAGATTGCATCAGGTCTGCATAGTGTATTTGCATGCACGCTATCAATTATGTCATAATAAATGAATTTCCTTTTCAGGATTCCCCACAGCCGATGGCCGGGCTTCTGTTCCTCCTTGACTGTTCTGACTTTGAACAGGTTTATTCAGCTGTTGTCTGCTAAGCCCTACAGAAAAGAACAATAGCTTCTGATCTGCCTTTTATGGGTTATTGGGAACTGGTGGTCCGCACTACAGCTTTGGTCAGTGATTAACCAGAGTGAAAACAAACTACACAAGGCTAAGTTGATGTTGGAGGAGGAATGAACCCACTTCATTAAGGCTTTAAGAGGAAACCTTTTCTTCTTCAATGCTTGTTCACAACTTTTCAGGTCTCTATTTAATCACGTAATTCTCTCTAAGTAGGAAGAGAAGCTTGCCTCACAGCGAGAGGTCTTTTGCCACATGACAACTTAGAAAGATAAATTATATATAAATATCTTCATGGTTTTGTGGAGAGGAAACCAAATTCAGTTTTACTCTGTGCAGCTAATTTACCGGTTTCTGAGGTGCCATGGTCTTCCCAACGTCCCGTTGCAGGAGGGGAAATCTTTGCTGCTATTGCCTTAACTTCTGGTGTGCGTGTGTGTAGGGTGAGCAAATCATATCTGGCCAGCACAAGACACGGGCAGCTGACAGGGGCCGAGGACAGATGAAGAGGCAGCAATAATAGCAACCCTCCTTTACAACACCGCTGAGCCAAAATAGAAGCAACCCTTAGGATGGGTTTTTTTTGTTCCATTGCCCGGAGCAATCGCACCCTCTTGCACCCTGGGGATCTCTTTGTGGTTGGCACCCCAGGGAGCTAAAACAAAAGGCAGGAGATTTGGGGTGGATGAATTTGCTGCTGGTGAATATGGTGAGCATCTCTGGCCCATGAGGTCCGGCTGTCGTGCTGCGCAGAGTAATCGCACAAAGCGCATCACATCGGGGCGGCCCATGCGCTTTTGTTTAGCATAATTTACTATTATCATTTTTTTTTAGCATGGCAGTTAAGTATGGTTTGGGGAGCATATGACTTTGACCCAAGGCACAGCAGTAATAAATCAACCCGCCAGCTCCTCTGGGGGTATCCGGCAGCAGCAAAGCCTGTTGTTCCCACAGCCCCTGCACTTCTGATGGTGCAGGCAGCAGCCCCTCTTGGCTGTCAGTGCATGGACGCGGAGGGATAACACGGGTACCCTGGGAAATGCCAGGGAACTGCTTGCTGGACACCCTCGGCACCTCTACTGAGCCATGGGTGGACAACAGAGGTCTTCGTTGGGCAGATGCCCAAAATGCGAAGGGGTGCGTGTGAATGTGGAGCTTGTGGGATGGGCATGGCTGGTCCAGGCTCCTGCTCACGTGCTGGGATAAATGGGGGTTGACTTTGGGGCCCGGATGGAGAGGGGTGGTGTTGGATGGATGCAGGTCATCTGTTTTTCTCATTTTCCCCTCTAAGGGCTTAAGTAGGAGACCCCGCTGAGCAGAGGTGACTGTACCACTGGGCACCTTCTGCTGGCAGGGCTGTCTTCTGACCTGCCTGGGTACAGCAGCCCACTTTCACTGGTTCATTCAGCAACCTGAGACTCCCCGCTCAACACCCCAAATTCAGCATGAAGCCTGGATTTGAGTGGTCAAAATCCCCAGCTGCAGTTTTAAGGAGACCAAGGGTGGCTTCCCAAGAGCAAGGCACACACAGCACTGGGTAAGTCCCTGCATGCACCCCAACACCTGCAGCTTTTCCAGGGCTGCTCCCTTTTCCCGCTGACCCTAAGCCATAGACCTGTTCCTAAACACCTCCCCAGCTACCAGGAGAGGATGCGGCATTCCCTTCTCTACCTGCCCCAAGTGAGGTACGTCACTCCTCCACACCCACCTGTTAAACTTTGTGGGGAGAGCACGGACCTTGATGAAAGGACATTTGCAGAGAAGCAATTTCTAGTCCCAGTGGGGCAGGAAGGGAGCAAGAAAGCGGGTCTTGCCTGAGGCACCCTCCACACTGCCGAAGGCATGGATAAGGCTTGGCTCTGCTCCTGGTGCAGTGTTGCACCAAGGAGGGATGGACCCTCCTGGGGTAGGAGCAGAAAACCCATTCCTCTTGGGGGAATGGTGGCTGCAGCTAAACAGGTTGGGAGATACAGGGGAAAAGAGGGTAAAACATCTGCAGAGGAGATCTTCTACTTCTCATAAAGGCAAGAAAAGTAACAGTTGATGGTTTCCTCCTTAAACTGAACAGAGAGAGCACAATTTTCCCTCCAGTGATGCATTTTAAAGCATGATTTTGCACAAAACTATCATTTTGTTTTCTGTAGGTGTTCTGTAAATTTTGTAATTTGGGGTACAAAAATGTTCAAATAGTTTATTAGCTGAATGCTTTGAACTTGAGTTAGACGAGCTTGTTGAAATAATTTAATGAAGTCCTTTGGTAGGAACAGAGGGCAGAGGGGGAGGAAGGCTGGGGCGCTGGGATGGAAGCAGTGTGGGTTTGCAGCAGGTGAGGATATGGCCAAATGCAGGGTTTGGCTATTAAATGTCAGCACTAAGCTGTCTCAATTAATAATTAAAATGTATGTTTAAATAATGCATCAAAGGAAATTGCTTAAATTGCAAACTTGAGATTTTTGGGGTAAGTTCATGTTCAGGCTCAAGCTTCAAATGTGGGAGGATTTCAGATATCTAATGTACCAACATGAAACAGGGATTTCAAAAGCTTTATCTTTTGTGTTAAAATGATGAAAAGAGGGTGGCAGGAAAAGAGACTGCCAAGCTCCTCGGAGTGTTTGTGAACAAAATAGCACCTTTTGGGGGAAACAAAGAGTCTACCAAACATTTTGTGCCCTGACTGCTGCAAAAACTGGGCAGCAAAAAGTATGAGAGATCCTTTAGATGATTCCTACGGAGGGAAGGCTAAGCTACAGATTGAACAGAGAAAAAAGAAAGGCAGATGTGCCTTGGAAAAAAGGATTATCAGACTAGTGTCCATTTAGGAGTCTGCAGCTGAATGGGGAGAAGAAACTGAAGCAGGGTGAGATTTTCCACAATGTTTTATACCTGGTGCAGAGCTCTCCTTGGAGACAGCACAGGGTCTCATGACATCAGCCTGGGATCTGCCACATACCTGGAGCTGCAGGGAGACGTGCCCCCTTCCTGCAACCGTGGCAGCTGGCACTGGTCAGTGCATGGCCGCAATCAGCTGTTCTTGGCTTTTCCCATCCTCTGACTCCCTTAGGCTCAGCTCTGTGTAAGATGTGTGGGACCTGGCTGTTCCAGCCCGTCTTGTGCCCCCCACCTCCTGGGTCCAGCCCCTGGGGAAATGTGACTTTGCACTTGGAAACGTGGCATATGCAAGGCAGCACAGCAGGACAGGGAGTGCAGGGAAAGAGCCCCGTCCAACGCAGAGTTGCTCCAGCATGATGGCATCTATTTACCTCGCTTGCATCTCTCCTGCCAGCCAGCACCATGTCACCAGCACTGGACTGTCCCCATCCCCACACAGGGCTTCTCACAGGTGGAGAAGGGTCCTTTTGCATGTGGGATTCTTTTTCAGCAAAAAGGCTGGAGACCAGGAGAAGCCACTGCCCACTTAATCACTGTCTATGCCCTGGTGCAGGGGAGCTATCCTGCTCCCAAGCAGAAAATCCGTCTGTCTGGGCTGAGTGACAGCTTGTCAAAGCCTTGCTGGTACTGTCAGACACACAGCCAAATAACTGTGTATCTTACTTTTTCAGCTTACTGTGTGCTTAGAGGCCGAGGGATGCAGAGACTCTGTCCTGAGCATCACTCCTGTGCCACCATCCTGGGGAAGGGATGATGCTGGCAGGGACGTGATAGACGCAGCCATGCTCCCGCCTCAGAGTCCCAGGGCGGGAAGGATAAATTCCACCACAGGAGGCCAGTGCTGCTACCTTTCCAGACCTTGCAGACTGGTGAGGATTATATCATCCCACAGCAAATGGGCTGGTTTGGATCTCATTAACAAGCTCTGCCCTGAGGGAAGGTGGCCCTCAACCAAAATAGCAACAAACCCACACGCTCCTGGGCTTTGTCCTGTTGACATCAGGCTATGTCCAGGGTTGGTACGGGCATCAGAAATTGTGAGGTGCTGGACGCATCTCGGCTGTGCCATGGCAGTGGCAGAGCCACCTTGAGCAGGTGCAGCCTTCACTTCGGCTACAGAAGCAGTGAGGCTGGCATTTCCCAGGATCTCGTCCCAACACTGGGGATGGCACAGCCCAGTTTCACTCATCCTGCATGAGCCTGGTTGTGCTCCTTCCCCTTTGGGCGTTTGCAGGGAGGCAAACACGCCTCCTGCTGCCAAACCCCAAATCGTCCTCTCCCCACATCCCCCAGGGACGGGGCCGGGTGGCAGTGGCGTGTCCTGGCTGGTTGTCACCATTGTTTCACTCCCACAGCTGTAGGGTTTGGCCGCGTTGACGTTTGTCTGGTTTGACTCCAAACATAAACCTCTCCCAGGCTGAATAGAGAGGATTCCTTGGTGCAAAAGGCCGGCTTTCCCTTCACACATGAGGGGTTTGCTCCATTATGCGTTGACGTCCTGCAAAGAAGCTGCCTTTGCATCAATGGCATCTAACACGGTGACACATGTAGGGCCTGAGGGCTCCAGAAGCAGGTTTAAATAGGACCATTGAATCCGTCCTCCCATGTGCACGTGACTGTCGGTGGCAGGAGCCCAGCAATCGATTGAGCTGTCAATGTGTGCAGATGGACCAAATTTTGAACTTTCTGCCCTTTGCAAAATAACTGGTCTCGGTGCATTGGGCCTGATTCAAGCCTTGGAACAATATTTGGCCGCTTAAGGAGTGACTGGGGGGCACAGGACCAGTGTGTGTAATTACTGCATCATGGCTTTCTCAAACCTGTTGAAAGGAAATAATTTAAACTGCAAATTGTTTCCCTCCATAGCTGAGCGCTGCACAAAAGAAGAAGTCTCTGTTCAGGGTTATTGTTAGACTCCAGGGCTTTGGAGATGTTGTATCTAATGGAGAGAGAAGTAGGTAGTGTTTAACCGACAGAGGAAATAGTGTTTAACCATAAGCATGTCTCTCTAATACCTGCCTACAGCCCCAATCACGAGTGGGTATGACCATCAAAGGCAATTTTGCTGATGCTGACACCACAGGGATCTCACCTCTTTTACCAGGGGATGAGAAAAGGCCCTGATTTCCAAGGACAGGTTTCTCCCTGGATTTCTGCTGCTGGTCCAGACTTCTCCAGCTGGAGATGGCCTTGGAGGCTGTGGCCCAGCACTGGAGCATGAGGGCTGTGCCCACGCATCTCTCCCTCCAGCCCACACCCACTGCCAAGCTCTCCAGCAGCTGCCCAGTGCCACCATAGCCTTTTCAAACAGCAAGCATCTGAGCAGTCCTGGCTGGTCCAAAGGCACCTCCTCCAGATGGGAACATGAGTTTGTGTATGACACAGCGATGGTGCTGATGCTTTTTCTGTATGTCGGTATTTGCCCATCTGCAAGGTGCCCATCAGCGTTTTCTGGAGCGCACGGATATGATGTTTGGAAATCAGGACCCATGCGCTTGACCTGTGAAATGATGCCCATGCAGGGGCAGGCTCAATGGGGGATGCAGTTATGATGCAGATTTATTAAGGTTATTAAGGTGCCTATTGATTTTGGCTGCTCTTTGTGGCCCCAGGACTTCACTTTTCACCTGGGAACAGCTGGACAGAGGCCCCGAAAGAAGCGGGGTGTTTTGCATCAAGCAGGTCTTTGCATCTCCCCAGAAAAGTGTGCTGTGAGCGTGGTGGGGCTGCTGATGTTGGACATCATGACTGTCTCTGGGTTGGAGAACAAAAAAGAGCATATGGCAGCTTTGAACCATGCTGGGTCAATGAGGTGATGTGCGGTCTCTATTTCCTTGTGAGTAGGAGCACTTCTTACCCAAAGTCTGCCTTTGGAGAACTTTGGCAACTGTGCACAGTGGAGCGTGTTTGGGGAAGGGTTTGGATGATGCCTGTCTGAGAGATGATCCGCGATGTTGGGCTTTCCTCACCCTTGTAGGAAGCCTTGAATCTTTCTGGATTGTTGCTGAGGTGAGGCCTGGAGGATGATGCCAGGGTCTGTGGGACCCCCATAGTCCCTGATCATGGGGACAGCATGCCAGGGAGCTTCAGGAGAGACGATCAGCCTTGGCAGTGCAACCCCTCCACATGCAACCAGATGCAACCCCTGCAGCAAAGCACATGCTCCCACAGCAGCTCCCTGCTTGGTGGATGGTGGCCTTGGGCTGATCCTGCCTCCCTGAATGGCCAAGGAGAGCTGGCCCAGGGTGTCAGCACCCCGAGGGTGGCCCTGCCCGTGTGGCAGATCACCATCAAAAAATACTGCCTGTGCAATGATTCATGGCTCTGATGGTGGGGACGCTGCGGGGAGACCCTGCCCAGGGCTGGATTAACTTCAAACCCAAAAAGGCGGGGCGGGGGGGAGTGGGGGGGAATTGCTTCTCTGGCCATGCAAGGCAAGTTTCTGGCTCTGGTGACTCAGGATTAGTGCTCCACAAAGGGAGGGTAGGAGCATTATAGTGAAATGTAGACTCTCCATAGGAGGCACCCATACATCCCGGCAGTGCGGGGAGGGGAGGGGGGGAAGGCATCTGTGGCCTGGCCCAGTTTGCTGAGGGAGCCAGATCGCCCTCACCACTGCCCAGACGCAGGTGTCAAACCTGAATAGAGCGGGTGGAAAGCGCGGCGTGGGTACCTGCAGGTAACACCCCTCCTGGCTGCATCCCAGGGGATGCCCAGCCCCAGTTCCCCACAGCATGGATGAAAGGACTGAAAAGAGAGGACATGCGGGAGGTGGGAAGAGAAAACCATAGTTGCGTGCGTGTCGGTGTATAGAGGTAATGTCTACTGGGAGCTGTAGTTAGCAGATGCACAGTCAAGTGTGAAACGAGAAATGAGAAATGAGGCTAATGCTGCATAGAAGCTGGCATGGTTTTCGCTGCACGGGTGTGCAATATGTACATGCAGCGTGACATAGGCTGGTCCCATGTTCCACGGGCACAACACCTGCAGGAACCCACCCCATGCCCTCCATGCGGCTGGGGAAGAGGAGCAGGAGAAGAGTTTGACACGGGAGCATGCTTTTCCCCTTGTTCTCAGCATCTAATTTCATCATGAGAGTGTTTTTCTTAAAAAGCAAGTGGGGGACTTCTGCTGCTGGGTTGAATGCTGCTGCTCCTCTGCCACTGCTCCTTGCAGGTTGTTTCCATCAGCCTCTGGCATCAACAGGTGAAACACGACGTTCACTAAGGAGGTGCTTGATGCTGGTAGCGCCTTGCTCTGGGAGCCAGCGCCTAAATGAAATCTGGCTTTTTGGAGGATGCGAAGGGGATGAGGACTCTGGGGAAACAGGGACATGTAGGGTGCATGGCACTGCAACTGGGATGGAAGGAAAACACCTGTGAACACTGGTGATGCCTCCTCCGGCGCCTCTGTGCACCCACTGCTTCCTCCCAGGGCTCTGGGGACACTGAGAAGCAGTGGTGGGGCTTTGGGGAATTAGTTAATTGGGTTTAACTCACTTCATCTAACATTGGAAAAATGGCACGCACAAGTACGTATGTAATTATCTGTATAATTGTATATGTATATGTATATAAAGTCTGAAGACTTTTTGTGAATAGGGATCTTGGAGGGTAAATACAGGACTGAAACCCAAGAATCTTAATTTTGCCTCAAATTTTGGCTATACTGTTTCTATAGAGACCAAAAGGAAGCTTTGGCTCCCCCACTCAGCTATTAAAGTTTAGTGCATTGAAAACTGTCTTCATGCTGTGATACCCTTTCACGGAGTAGAATAGGGTCTGAGCTAATCCATGAAAGTTGTCATGCTATGAACTAGTAGTCAAGCTTTTTCCTTTCAATTGAGTCTAAAACTATACTGTACTTCACACTTGATTGGCCCTTCAGATGGCAGGACTCAATATCCCTGCTGGAAATAAGCTCGTCTTCACACAGTGATGTTGAACGTGGAAAGATCTTGTTTCCGTGGCATAATTACTAGCGCCGCAATATGAAAGTCGTCAGGATGAGACTTTTTTTTTTTTTTTCCTAATTAATATATATCAACTTTGCTTTCTTCTTCTTAAAGCATGCTCAGCGAGGTTTGGGTGCGATGCTATCAGCACGCGGTCCGCCGAGACCCTGGACCTGAGCAAAGGCTCCCACTTGCTCGGGAGCTTTTCTCTCCTCAGTGTTGTATGCACAAACGTAGCAAGGCAAAGTTACCCTCCGCACACCAGCCTCAGCCTGCCCCCACTGAGTGTACTGTAGCAAAGGTAATGAATGGGTCTTTTTTTTTTCTTTCTTTTTTTGTATTTTTTTCTCCCATCTAGCAAGATAACTGTATAAAGCAGGATTTTGCACTGGGGCAATTTTTCTAATGGAAAGCAGCCCCTTCCTTTGACCTTAGCTGCTACTTGTGCATGTTCACAGGGGCTAAATCGGTAGTGGGGACAGTGGACTGTCACTATAGGTGGAGCAGCCGTGAGACTCTCGATGAAGACTTCACCAGTGAAAAGTGACTGTATTTTTATGATTAAATTTTTAAATGGGGAAAAATGCCTTGAACTATATAGACCAAAAGGGGGCACCAAGGTATTAAAAAAAAAAGTGATGCTGGTTTTGGTAGTTTACCTATATAAACTGCGACGGTTTCTTCTGTAGCTTTCTTGTTTAGCGTAGTTACTAAAGAACAATAACAAAAACTCCTCAGAGTTTATGCGAATTTCCAGTATTTTCACTGCGTCAATGTGACTCTTTGATTCAACTGGGGAGGCTTCTTTGGGGATTTCTTCTGGTCTTTTTTTTTTGTTAATCTTCATCAGTTAATTTTTTAAGATTTTGAGAGGTTTTTTAATGCAGACTTGGGTTGTGTGGGCTTTCTTAGTTCGGGAGCAATGCTTCAGAGAATAAGCACCAAATTAATTTAATGATATAAATGTTCAAAGCCTTTTCTGGAGTATCCAGTATCGCCTCTGCCACCACTTTTAAATACAAGTTTGCTGTTTCCTTTTGGCTGCGCTTACCCCCTTACTGGGTGTAAGAGGATTTCTCTTTAGCTGGCTGGGGGAGGAAATGGAGGGCACAGGTAGGGACAGCGTTAGCCCCTTTCCCCATTTGGTAGAGCAGTTTTAATTACAAACAGCCTCATTTATGGCTCGTTCAGCCCAGCGTCGTGGTCAGGACAAGGCACAGACGTTCGACGAAATTCTGCCCTGTGACTAACACGACATCGAAGTTTTCATTCTCCCACCGCTGCAAGAAAGGGATGAAAGAGCAGAACAAACATATATTTCATCCATTTTGCATCCCCATCCTATAGACAGATTTGGTTAAAAGCCGCCTCGGTGTGAATGGCTGCGACAGGAAGGGCGCGGAGCAATTGTGCTCTCGAGGCTGGGGGGGGTTTCCTTCTCTCGTCTGTGCAGGGTTTTATGGTGCACGGTGCACGTTTATAATCTCCATTTTTTACAAGCATCTAGCACGTAAAACGCCAGCCAGATGATTGTAGCTATTTTGTAATTGCTGGTTTTTATTTGTGCCTTTGTAGCTCTGCTCGTACAAAGTCCTTTCGTAAAATTGTCAGATTCAATTATTTTTCACACCAAATTGGAACAAGTTTGTTTTCCTTATTTTATGAAACCACCTTTATTGGTTTTTAAATTATAATTTCGAAATGAAAGATGGAGTGTTTTCAAGCACTGAATATAATGTTTTATAGTTTAATTTGTACCGAGACCTAAGCCTTATTTTCAGTTTTGTTATGTTGCCTAATTTATTGGATCGTATATTATATAATGCAAGGCAGCCGAATAGCCAAGGTTACATTAATAATTTTGATACATGTGGCTAATTAGTTTGTATTTTCTATGGATCTCAATTAAAAAAAATAATCTACGTATCTATTTCAGATTTCAGCAAAAATATTAAATGCAGCAGGTACCTAAATAGAACTATTCATACAAAATTGTGAAATTTACTTTTTAACTATAAATAACTTGATATTTTTAAAAAGTTACTATCCCTTTGGTACCTCACAATTTGTTCACAAAAGGATACAGTCGTCTTCTCTGCTCACCATTTTTTAACAACACCTTCAAAACTGCAGGGCACGAACCTGGTTTGTTCTGTGGTTTAAGAAACAGCATTTTGATCCCATCAGCTGCCTCCCAAGAAATGAAAATTTTTGCTGTTTTGGTTGCAAGTGCTTTGTGAGAAAGCGTGGAAGGAAGAAGAAAGGCTTGAAATACCATAAACTAGCCTCAGTAATTTAGTCAAAAAACTCATTTGCTGAATATCTAATTTTCCTCTTCCAGTTTTGTTGCAGTTTTAAATTACTGCATGTTTTGAGTCTGTATTATTCTAATTTAGCTTTTCCAGCTAACTTGTTCAAAATAGTTTCTGGATTTAAACGGTTTCCTTCTGTTTCTGCAGTGTACTTTGAAAAATGGTCACTAAAAAGTGTTAGACTTCAGTTATTCTTTTGATACAATTAATAATAATTTTAAAAATATTCCTCTTACTGAAAGCACCTAAAATATTGTGCATTTACCTTCTGCCGCGCTGTTTGGCTGATCGTAAATCTATCCTGTACAGCTCCAATCAGGTTTTAAAGGTCTGTCATAATTTATTAAACCAGTTAACAAAAATGTGTAGGTAAAGAAAACCCATTCAAATGTGAACATAAACCACTTCAATCACTATCTGCCGAAAGCTGATTTATCAGGTTAAATTCCCTTCCTGCGATGAATAGCATTTTGCTCTGGAATAGACTTGCAATCCGATTTTTTTTTTCCCAGGGAAGCAGGGAGGGGAAAGAAAAAAGGAAACCTAGGAACCACATACTTAGTTTTGCCTACAAATCATGGTATAACTGCAAAATAAGGTTTTCTTTCTTCATTTCAGGGGCGAGGAGGTAAATATATTTGCTCCCGTGCAACTCAGATTAATCAAAAGTGCAGATGTATAGAACGTGAGGCAGAATTTGAAATCCGATTTCCCCCCTTGATTTACAGTTATAACTCATGGGAAAAAAGGTTGGAAAATTGGCTACTACAAATGCCTCTAATTTTATTTTTTCCTTATCCCATGTATGTGCTTTATAAGGGATGGGAGGACCTGTGCTCCTGCTTTGGTTGCTGCGCTGTGGAGTAAGTTGTTGCTCGAATTTCCATTGCTTGTAGCACAGAGGAGTGGAAAAACCTGCCTTCGTGGTACTTTACTGGCATTGCCATTTCACTGAACCCAGCTTTATTGCAGATGGATATATCAGCAGATGAATTTGCTGCGGATTTCCAGTGCGCTCTGCATGAACGGGAACAGTTTTTTGTTTTGTTAAAAAGCAAACCAAGAAGCAAAAAAACCAAGCAAACCATTTCCAACTCCCCGTTCGGTTAAATGCTGAGGGTACAAGTTCTCCGCGCCTGTGGTTGTGTGTTGGGAGGCTGTGAACCATGTAAGAGCTGGCAAAGCACAATATTAGAGTAGTAATCCAGCTGTATTTTAATTTTCAGGGTACAGCAGAGCACTTATTTGCCATGTCTCTCTCTGTCTCCCTCCCTAACGCTAGCGCAGAAAGGAAACTTAATCTCTCCAATAACCTTGCTTCTGTTCTTCAGCTCATAAAAGCCAAAAAAAAGGCAAACCAGAGACTCCTAAATGTTGGCAGATCCTGTAAATTGCCCTGTAGCACCGACAGGATAACACCTTCCAGGGAGCAGATTTTTGCCCGGACTCCGAGTTTTCTTCCCTTTTGTGAGTTTAAGCGACACGCTTGATACCAATTCAATGTATCTGTACATACAGTATTTGATCTATAACAAATCGTTTTATTATGCACAATGACTGGAGATAATTGTGATGGAATACAAATTTTTAAATGAATTCCAGGGCGCTGGAAGCCTCATTACCTACGCGTAGAGGAAAGCTTCTGTATTTCTGCCTGCAGAAGCAGAGGCGCAGTTTAATCAATGCATTTAGAAATAAAACCCTAATGTCTCATCCCAAAGTGGGAAAATTAAATGCACAACAGAGGAACAGTTTTAAGGCTGCCATGTATAATTAGCGACTCAAATGTAGGCAGATATCGTTATATTGTTTCGTTTAATACCAATTAGCCTAATATTGATAGAGAATTAGGGAAGAAATGGGTTCTGGCGAGGTGGTTAGGACAGGAGCCTCAAATATGAGCTGGATTTGGTGGTTTTATAAAAATGTGCAAAGAAAAAAAAACACCATTCCTTTCTGCTCCTTGCTTTGACACTGCCTAAATTAAATGCAGAGTTGCGTTGGCTTTGCATGTTGTTTTCTGCTCGTTTGACATTTAATACTGTTGTATCAGGACTGCTCATCTTAGCTGAGATACGGAGGGGAAAATACCCAATTTAGACCAAATGTGAGAGGGACTTGCTGAAGCCAATATCTGCACAAGCTGCCGAGCAGGGAGGGAGTTTGCGTGGGCTGCAAAAGGCAGATTGCCCCCAGGACGTGGCTGGGGAGAGGATGGGGAGTGCGGCTGCTAGCACAGCACTGGGACCCGAGAGGGTCTCCGGCACGACTCTCTGCAGCCTGCAAAGGCTCTTCTTTCAGTAATTGGTACTTCCTAATGCAGACGGATAAAATGCGCTTTCTCCATAAAACTCTCATTAATCTGGTGTATAAAGTATATTTTAAAAGTTGATTGTAAACAACGCAGTTCTCCGGGCTTTTTACTATCACTACTGCTGCAACACTAGCACATTCAATAAATGTCATGTTATTGTATGTCTGAAGTTCAAAAAAAATAAAGGGGGGGGGGTGTCGTGTTGGGGTTTAGTTGCAATCTGTAATTAAATCCAGCGGGAAGTATTTCCTGAATGGCAGAGACCTTTCACACTCCGTTACCTAATTCTTTACAGGTGATTCCCCCCTCCTCTTTTTTGGCACTGGGAAGTGGTAGTCATAGCAAAACTGGTTGGATTTTAGAGCGAGAAAATGCTCTCTGCTGTCTCATAGTGCAATTGCTAAATGCGATGGTTAGTACTCAGAGCGAGAAAAAGTAATTTCACCTTTTTTTTCCTCCCCAAGAAGTAAAATATTATTGAAGGGACTGGAAGATAATTAGTTTTATTCCAAAACAAACTCTTTTCGTTTAAAAACTGCTCAACGCAACGCTACTTTTTCCCCTTTTGTGTCAGAAGCGACAGTGGGCAGCACGGGGAAGGGGCTGCTCCCTTGCAGATGCTTCCCCTGCCTCGTTTCCCGACCCTTGGGTACCTCCAGCCCCTCGGGGCGGGGGAGGCTCTGCCTGGGGCCGGGGCTTTTGCCCTGCGACGGCGGCCATGTAAACCCTTGCGCCGGCACAATAGGGAGCAGCCCGCGCACAAGACGACCTTTTCTCTCCCAAGGCAGAGTCCGCTTCTCCCCTCCAACCTGCTTTGCTGGAAAAAGGGCTTTCCCAGGCGAAATAACTTACTTACATAGGGAGGAGCCTTTTGTGGCTGAGCTCTCGTATTGTTCTTTGAAAAAGTGACCCTTTTTCCCCCGTTCCCAGAAGAATAAAGCGATGCAAAGAAATACAAATGGCACAGCAATGACTCGGGCTGTTACATGCAGGTCTGATTTGGTATATGAGATCAGTTCCTATAGTATAAATCTGCTCTGGTTTCCTTCCGAGCCTTGTGCTGAGATTCTCATCCAGTGTTTTGATAATGCCTTCTGAAAAGCAAGCGACTCAAGAGTCAGTTAAAACCATATTTCTTCCAGGCAAATAAATGTATAAATGCTCCCCAAACGCGCTTGCAAGCGGAAATGTCAGCTAGCATTCTCCAGATATTTTGATGTTGATGAGATAACATTTTGCATTGACAAAGATGGAAATTTAAAGTAGGAACTTGGTACAGCGGCCTTCAAAACGGTAGATAAAAATACAGCAAAATATTCTGTATTCTGTTGCTAGAAAAGGTTGCTTTAATTTTAAAACATCTACATAAAAAAAGCAGTTGCACTCAGTTTAGCGATGGTCCTGGCCTCTTGGCAGTACCCCTTATGCCAGGGTTTCACTGCCAGACCTCTGAGATGTTGGTGGCCCCAAATGCTGCTCCTTTAGTTTCATGTTGGCCGCCCAAACCCCCTTGCATGGGGGTTACTGCAAGTCCCTGGCTCGGGTGCCTCAAAGCAAACTTGGGAGCAAAACTGCCTCTTTGAAGTCAACAGCTCCTGGGGAAACCAAGTAATGCAGATTTTTTCATAGCAAATGGTGCAGAAATTCCCTCTTGCCTCAGCGCCAGCGTTACCATTCGCTCCATGGCTGTGTCTGTGGATGGTGCTGCTAAAACAGGACTAGGGGTTCGCAGGTGGGGGAGAACTGGTGTTCATCACTTCCCGCATGGAAACCAGCAAAGCTGCCGGTCTGGTATTGCCTCAGCTGATTTGGTGAGTATGTCTGCCTCTTGGGATGCTGGTGAGTCCCAGAGTTTTGTAAGATCATGGGAGGATAGTTGGTGCCTAGCAAGGGGACTGCTTTATATTGAGCTGTCCGTGAGCAATGGGACAGCTTGTTCGTACCAGCCACGGCACTCGTGTGTGTGCAGGAGGTCCTGGGGAGGACTGTCACACAGAGGGACAGGGACAGACAGTCTCCTGCTCTTGCACCAATGGGATAGTTATAACGCTGGGCAGGAGTGGAACTCGTGGTGTGCATCGTGTCCAGGGGTTATTCTGCGCCCATGTCATCATCTGTTCCACCATGACCACGTGCTTTCTGGAGGGTTGTGGGTACATCAAAGCAGCTGTGTGGTGTTCTGCACTGTGAGCGGCCAGTGCCCTGCAGGAGGCTTTGCCTGGACCTTGGGCT
Source organism: Phalacrocorax carbo (assembly GCF_963921805.1). Classification (NCBI taxonomy): domain Eukaryota; kingdom Metazoa; phylum Chordata; class Aves; order Suliformes; family Phalacrocoracidae; genus Phalacrocorax; species Phalacrocorax carbo. Next base: position 8,740,815 of record NC_087523.1, on the reverse strand, counting down.
GAAGATCAGTTGATAACAAACACCATTGGTGCCATAAGCATGGAAAAAAATGACGGTCACAGTGCTCTAGTGAAGGTGGCTTGTCTGGACTTAACTGCCGTTTGGGTACGTGGTACTTCCTTCTGGACACCCAAAATGCAGCAGCTTCCCACCCCTTTCCTCAGTGGCTACAGATCAGAGTGCCTGTTCTCCAGGGAGCAGCTGGTCTCTGTGTTGTGGCTGCAGAGCCCAAACAGCCCAACTAACGACTGCAGGATCAGAAAAGACAATCAAGCGGGTTGGGTACTTTGCTATTTGTTCTTGGCACAAAGTGGAAGTACCTTGCCTACACCAAACCTCGCTGACTTACACTTTGCTTATCTGCAAATTCAATAATTTGCATACACAAAACAGTGATTTCTCCACATTTATTAGCACTGATTAATAGCAGACCATTGCAGCAAGCCTTCCTATTACTCCAACTTCATTACTTTTACAAAGTAGACTACAGCCCACCCGAAGATTCTTTGCTCGGAAGAATTATTGATGATTAAAACCAAGCTACACTTGTCAAAATAAATTACCAGAGTACATTTTGAGAGGCAGCAGCCTTCCTCTTTATGGCGGTTGCCTGCCCTGCTAATTTGCGCTGTGTGGAGACTTGCGGTGGGACGGCGGCGCTGATGGAGGCTGCGCGATGCCACGCGGCAGTTCCCCAGTGCGGGAGGAGTTTGTGGAAGTGATTTGGATTCTCTTGTGTTTCCTCATATGTTACCGATATTATATCAGCTGTGGGTGTGATCAAACTTCATCTATAGAGGAAGGTAATTCATTCATTGGTTAGCAGAGCCCGGGTCCCCCCAGATTGCCTCCAACTTGCACGGTGTCTCTGGCTGCTGGATTTTGCGTGTGGATGCGGGAGTCAGCTGGGGGCTGGATGGAGGTGCGGGGAGCTCCCTGTTGGCTGTAAGATGAGGTGGCACAGAAGTGCATTTATTTTCATCAGTGGTGTGGAATGAATTATACTCATGAAGTCTGCTCCAGATCTTCATTTTTTGGAGGGTAATATGTAAACAAATGGTGCAGAGTGCCAAAACATCCCACTTTTCCACCCAGGGGAGACTCTGGCAGTGGTAGGAGAGATGTAATGTGGCAAATGCCTTCTGCTCTCTTGTTCAATGGGGCATGGAGAAAGCCTCCTGCACTGCTGCTGGGCAAGTCCCCATCTATAGGAGACAAAATTGCATCTTCCAATGAAAGATCTTTAATGCTAGGGCAGGAGGGAGGTGTGACTGATGGTGAGTGCTGGGGCCACTACTTGTGCAAGGACCGGTGGGGACAAAAGCCCCTTTCAGCCTGCTGGGCTCTCTCTGGGCAGCAAAGGGGCTGCAGGTGAGCTCTGTCATACATGGTCCGGCTGCTTCACATGCTCAGCAAGGCACTGTTGGTGGTGCTCACTGTAGCTGCTGTTGAGGGTTCCTGGAAGGGTTGGGGAGGATGCTGATGGTAGCCAGAGCAGCCCTGCAAAGGACTCCCTAGAGTAACACGGTGCTGTGCGTTTGTTCCTGCTATGCACTGTGACTGCTTGTGTAGTTACTGTAAGAGGTTTCTCTTGGTAAGCGGAAAAGGCAGGTAAATATTTGGCCCCAAAGGCAGTGCTGGGAGCAGCGGCTCTAACGTGGGGCTCAGTGCCATGCTGCGGATGCCACTAGTGTGAGCAGACGCACAGTATGAGCAGATACCAAGGAGGACTTGTGCCCTATGGAGAAGCAGAAAGCAGCTGGAGACAGCTAGTGAGGGGACGATGCAGAGACATGGGGACACTGCCTGGAGAGCTGCGTTTGGGGGCATCCCTCAGTTCCTATTGTGGGTGTAACCAGCTCACTCGCTTCACTTGATGTGGGATAGTCCCCCCGTAGCTGAGAGCATGCCACCTTTCATCGACATGGCTCATCAGAGGTGGTTTTTGGGTGACCGCTCATTTTGATTCCCAGGAGGCGACACAGAGACAGGTGTGAAAAGGGCTTGTTTTTCAACTGCCAGTGTTAGGGTGTCCGCAGCAGTATTTGGGGACAATTTGGGGCAAAGCAGAACTTTCCAGACCAAGCTGCCTTTTTGACTAATGCAAGGGAAGATGCATTAACACCCACAGGTATTAATTACACTTTCAGTGGCTTTTCTTGGGCACCGGCTGAAAGCACAGAGCATCTCATAACCCAAACTGGGCAGGCAGGAAAGAGAGGGCAAATCTGAAATATCTTCTAACACTTAAGGCTTCAAAGTGGTGGTGGAGGAGGAAGAAGATAAAAATCACTACTGCTTTAGCAGAAGAAATTGGAAAGGGTGTAGGCAGTGAGATTTTTTGACATTTCTTCTTTGTGCATGGAGCTGGTAAAATGCTGCGAAAGGCTGCTATGGGATAGCAGCAGGCTCGATAAAGGGATCTTGGCTTTCTGCTGTGGATTAGATCCTTGCCCAAAGTGCTGTTCCTCATTATCAGGCTCGCAGTAGGTGAGGGTCTGTTTTCCAACTTGCCGTCGGGGTGGATGGTGTTTCCGTGAGAAAGGCATCTGTCGCCAGCAGCAAATCCTCAGCCATGGGCTCTTGGGGGACCCCGCAACGGGAAAACACAGGGGTTCACATCTTGACTTGGTTACGGTGACTCTCAGGGTCTGACTTCCCTCTCTGGAGTGACAGTGTGAATCCTCAGAGGGAGGAAAGCGGGACGAGGAGCCTCTCTTCCCCCTGCAGAGAGGTTCCTCTGGAGGGGCATCCCAGGTGGATGGGATTCAGCAGCCTCCACGTTGTTGCAAAGTGATGCACACCCCAAGAAATTCATATTGCCTCTCTTGGCATAGGGCACCTAAAGCGATGGGCATGCCAGTTATGAACAGAAAGAAACAGCAGGCTGCAAGTGTTTAGAGGAACCATATTTTGTTAAGCAAAATTAAGCCCTTAAAAAAAAAAAAATAGAGGAGCAAAGTGAATGGTATGGGGAATGGGACAGAGGTGATGCAATAGCTTAATTGAAAAATTAACTCGAGTTGGTGGAGATATGACTGCTGCTCTCTGGACTGAACACTGGCTGGAGGAATGTAAACAAAAGACAACGAGAAACAGGATTTTGTTGGGGGGAGGCTCAGCAGTGCTGCAGCCCCGCCGATGGCGTGTCCCCTCCAAGCAGCACCCCGATGGTGGTGCAGGATGGTGAGCTGGGGGTACCCCACGAGCAATTGTAAATATATGAAAAAGACATAGGAAGTCTAGAAATTGACCCAAAATCACACATTCTTGGGAAAATCCTGGCTAATGCATTAAAGAAAACCAGCCTTTCACGCATGCACTCTGCAGGAGGAAGGCAGGAGCGGAGGCGGGAGTCTTTGGGAGCAGTAGACGGGACTCAGAAGCGTAAGGCGATGTTGAGTACAGGTGCAAGCGGTGGCTGGGGCCTTCCCAAAGCACCCACGCTCCAGGCCAGCCAGGCAGCTGGACCAGGACCCTTCCTCTCAGTGAGGCGGGATTTCACTGAAATGCCAGCAATGCCCACAGACCACCAGATCAAACAGACCCCTTTTTCTTCCCCCCCTCCCAAACCCCAGTTATCTATTGGAACCAGATGCACTTTTTTCCAGCAGGAATTTCCAAGCGGGGAAGGCCAGGCTACCTTGTTGCAGTCAGAGAGGTGACTGTCTCCCTCTGAATTTTTGCTTTCTCAGACATTTGGAAATGCAACTTTTTTCCCTGTGATGAGAAAGGTTTGCCAGGAATCCTGTTAGAAGTGCTCATCAGACACTTGTTGTTGAGTAGAGCCGGGCTTGCTTTGAGGGGCTGCAGCACGGTGCCTTGCAAACTTCGACCACCGTATTTAACGAGACGTTGCAGATCGGTACGCTGGATTAATTCCATGTTCTTCTTTGTGTACCTTAGTAGCATTTATTTTTTTTAATCATGTTGAATGTGTGAGTTTGTTCCCCCCCCTCCTTTTTTTTTTTTATAACGTTTATTTCATTTAGAGCTGTTTTGAAGTGATAGACACCTTTCTAGGTAGCAGCTTCTTACAACGTATAAGCCCGTTTATCAAAGGCAGGATTTGCTGCTGTTGTTTTTCTATTAGGGAGGAATTACACTAAGCCTGTAGCAGACATTTTGTGTTACCATGGCAGCCCATATTTCCTACAGGGTTGTGACCTCTAATGACTACAGTGGAAAGCTAGGAAAAATGGGGACTCTTTGAAGATTAGTAAATAAATGCATACTTATGCAAACTATCCAAGAGATGGCTAAACTATAGAGAGGGAATGGCATGATTCCGAATGCTGAGTAAATGGCTCTATGTAAATACCTGTGTGGTTTTTAAAAATCACCTTTCATTTCACCATGCTTTTAAAAGGCTGTTTTGTTTCCATCAAAGCGGTACACCGAACATGTTTTCTGCGTAAGGCCTGTATTATTTTTCATGTAATGAAACAGAAATACAGAGTTCAGAATTTCAGCAAAAGATGTTTCTTACCACCTAAATCATTCCTTTTTTATAGCCTTTTCAAATATTATTGCCATCGTGATTGAATTTTCAGTGTTCTTTTAGTTCATCATTGCTAGATAAAATAAGGCAGCAGAATGTACTGAACTTTTAAACAGACATCTCAGTGGGAGCTGTCTTTATTCTTTTAAAATAGCGTAGTAAAAAACCCCTCTGTTTTTAAAAAGAACAGATTCATTTTTACGTATGGAATTTAGTAAAAAGGAAAAATTGCGCCTATCAAGTAGTACACAGCACTTGTTTTGGACCATTAAAATACCTACAAAGGTATTTTATAGGATTTGTTTGCGAATTTTAAATGATCCTGCATTGTACTCTGCAGCGATCTCCTAAATTGTGTAAAGCCTCAGTAGACATGCTGGTATCCGTGCATCTTCAGTTAATGACCCTTTTCATGTAAGCACAGCTGTTGCAATGTAAAAAAATAAATTAGCAAAATGTGCCTCTTCTCCCTGCATCTTCCCTTCACTTTTCTGTGGATTTCAGCATTTTTCCCCCCTCACTCAGTAACTTTCCAGACTCCTGCAGCCCAGATATGTGGTACGAAACTGTCAGCAGAAAAGGAGCAGATCAAGGCCTTACAAAACAAAACCAACATCAGCCGGATCCTGAATACCTTCCTCTCGTGTCAGAACACTGTGGTCAAGACAATGCTACTGCTCTTTACAACCGAGGTCGTTTTAACCCTTTTCTCTTCCTTGTGAGAATGAAAGGAGACCCTTTGCAGGTAACCCTGCAGCACTGGCTTTCAGGGAGAGCACTGCAGTCACTTGTGTGAAGCTGCATCTCATGAAGGTTGCAACGCTGCCAAAGAGAAGTGGGTCCCCCCAGCGCAGGGTGGGATGCACTGGGTATACATCACCCTGGTGCTGAATCTACGCACCATGGGAAGTCCTCTTTCTGTGGATATTGTGGGGCTTGAGGACACCAGGATGGGCTGGGGAGCGCTTTTGTTGCACCCTGGAAGGCACAAACCCACTATGCACAGGGATGTTCCCTGCTCCCTGACAGGTTGGGTACCCACGTAGGGCGGAAAAGCCTGGGTGGTTTTGAGACCTACCCTTGCATCAAAATCTAATATTGTAGTGACGATCATTGAGTTTTTGGGATGGCTGCTAGGTAGGGGCGTATGCAATGCTCTTGTGCTGGCTGCTTATAGCTGTCCTAAAGGTCCTTCTGGGAAGCACTCGCATCAGTCACTATGATGTCTAGCTTAAGCAGCAGTACAAGGTGCGTTGCCAATCCCTGAGGCAGCATAGCTCAGGGGATCGCAGAAGCCATGCTGCAAGGTGCATGGTGTGGAGAATGGCCCTGCTGATGCATGGGAAAATGATGGAGACTGGAGGCAAATGGAGAAAAAGCATCAGTTTTAGTGTTGGCTTTGATTTCTTTGCATATGATTTTCCTTCTTGATAACTGCACTGGCAATATACAGGCTCTTTCTAGGGATGTGGGACACGAGATGCCTTCTGGACTGGTTCATGTGACCAATCACTTGTCTTATTAATCTTCTTGGAATTGGGAAATTTAGTTCAAAATGAGAGGCTCCCGATGTAACCAATCCTACTTTTCCCGTGCAGCTTTACAACTTGCTTATGAGCCAGGCTGTTTTATATTCTTCTTACTTCTCCTCTTGGTAGCTTTGAGTTCTCTGTTAATTGAGAGAAACCCAAAAAGGGCCTCCTGGAGAAGTGCCTTCTCCTCAGGCTCTCCTCCCTTCTCGTGTCTGTAATGATCCACTCTCCAGAGCAGGGATGGGGGTGTGCGGTGCCACCCCCCAGACTCCTGCCCTCCTCACCCAGGGACAGTCCTGCTCCTTGAAGCTTTTAGTAGCAACTAGACCTTTTCCAACATGAAGGTTTGCTTGCTAGCCAGCCTCACCTGAGGTGTGGGGGTATGCGCAGATCTGCCCTTTACCTGATCCCAGGCTCTCTGGAAATCCTGCCGTTGGCTTCCTGGGCCCCCACAGGACCTGCTCTACTTTTTAAAGCTCAAAAAAAGCCCTGAGAGAAAGGGGGTGAGTGCGTGGCCTCTATCCGTGTGTTGTGGGTCGCCTGCCTCAACCGTGAAGCAATCCTTCCCCCCACCTATTCTTGAAAGCATAGTTTCCAGCCCAAACTATTTCACAAATCTGACCCAGACTAGCTAATAGTTTCAGGGTGACCAAAACTGCGTATCTGATGAATTTACAATTCAGCTGAAAATTCTTGCTTTACTGAAGTCCAAACATAAAGGGGAAGCTGGTGGTTAAGGCAGTAGGGAGGAAGAGAGGAAAAGAAAGCTGGTGAGGAATGCTGGGGAGGCTGAAACAGGATCCTGGCATGAGCTGCGGCGCTGGCAGAGCTCTTTGGAAAGGGGTTCTCCCTGGCAGAGGACCTGACCTTCAGTTGGCTCATGCTGGTCGGGGGCCTGCAGGTCCTGGCTAAGGGAGACCCCCTCCACCCCTTCCAGTGGTCTCATGAAACTGCTCTGCGCTTCCTTTGGTTAATATTTTTCTTTCTTTTTTGTTTTGGAGGGAATTTTTCACTGGTCCTTGAAAGTAAAATTTTTTTGTCCCTGCTGATGTGAGGTCAGAAGGATACTGTGGGTTCAAAGCAATGGAGAGTGTGTGCTTCTGAGAAGGAAAGTGGAATGATTTTACGTATGGTGGGGTGAAGCAGCACTAAATTGTTACTGGTTTTGTAGTGTGGCAGCTGAGCAGACCTGACTGTGATTTCCCAGTCCCACTCCCAAGCCAATGTCGCTTAGAGCCTCTGCCATCCCCAGGCACTCTCGCGGGCTCTCTGCAGCTCCCACCTTCTGCAGAGCTCCCCGACTTGCCTGCTGGGCAGCTGGAGATCAGAAATAGGGTGGGATTGGCATGAGAGCAAAGCGAGAACCTTTGGGAAATGCAATGACTTCTGCATGTCTCACTCCTGGTTTCTGCTAGCTGAGAGCCTGCAGACTAAAGGTTAGGTGGGTTTTGGCACAGCCTTGAGCTGAGCATCTGCTGCTGTAGGCAGCTGAGCAAGTCCAAAAGACACCAAAGCTGGAAGAGCTTTTGGGAGCCTAAATTTCTGCCTCTCACAGGGCAAGCTGGGTTGCTGCTGGTCTCTGGCAAGACAGCACCTTGGTGTCACCAGCCTTTAAACCAGACTGAGCAGAAAAGCCCTGTATCCCACCAGAGTCTATGGAAGCTAGCCGTCATAGGGTTGGTTCCAAATAGGATTAGAAGTTCAAGTGAGTAATAGTTGGGCTGGTGTTTTGCAAGGCTTAAATGTAAAGGAAAACAGGGGAGAATGATAGCTCCAAACAAGGCTACCCTCCAACAAAATACTGCTCATGGCTCTTCCACGTGGCTCTGTGGCAGCAGAGACAAACCCTTAGCTGCTACTGGCATTCCTGGTCATGACAGCAAACTAACCATGTTCCTCAGCCTGAATTGAAAGGGCTTTTTCTTTTTCTTTAAGACTTAATGTAAATGTAGTGTCCTTTATTGCCCAGAGTACAGAGGAGACCACAGTGCAGCTGTGACAAAGCTTTCTGCTTTCCAAAGTACTGCAGTGATTAAGGAGAGGCAAGTCTCTGAACGCCGATGGGAGTTAGGTGCTTCATTGCCATTTGAGCCTTTGAAAATATCTCTCTGATTTAGCCAAGTAAACTCCTGTGCCAATTATTTTGCAGAAGTTTAAAAAGCCTGTCTGAGCCACAGAAAACTCAACATATCCAGGGACTTGTGCTGCTGTGAGGACAAATCTATAAATCTCTTTAAAACAAACAAACAAAGGAAATGAATTAAGAATGAGTTTGGGAGATACATATGTATATATAATTCTATCGTACATACAAAATACATGTATAAAATATATACAAATTGTACCCAGCTTTCATTCCAATGACCTTCACCTAGATCTGGGAAGAAATCAGGGAGCAGGTCTGGCTGGTGATTCCCTGCTCACATCCCTCACACTGCAGTCCTTCCATAGCTTGGCATCTAACATTTTGTTAAGGAAGTTATCGTTTAGGGAAGGCCCGTGGCTTTTAGCTGGGACCATGGCTTTTAACTGGAGATGGCTTCTATCTGGACAACGGAACATGCCAGAGGAGACCTGTCTTTGTGGAGAGTGGAGAGATTCCCTCAGGTGATCTGAAGTTCTTCCTTGTGTTTGCCGCACAGTTTCCAGACAAAGTGCTTCAGCAGGCTGCCAATACCACATGCTGTCCTGTGCTTCCAGAGGTGAGAAGCTTTTAAAAAGCCCAGATGAGAACACAATCATTCTGAGGCAAATGTGCCCAGCTTTTTGATCCAGCCATCTGCATGGCCATGGCCAGCCCACGCACCCCTTTCTCACCAAGGCTTGCCCCGACACCACACCCCGTGCCGGCTGGTGCTGCTGCTGGGGGTGACCCGTCTGCTTTTCCTTTTTTTTTTTGAGACTTACTGGTTTGTCAGGTCTCCCCAACTGAAAATCAAATACGTATGTCCGGTGTGCTTTTTATCTAGTTAACTAAACACAAATAATGCGTTCTGCCTCGTCACTTTGAAAGCTTTCAACCCTTTCCCTTTTATCTCTGCCTGCATTGTTCTTTAGCAACCTGACAGTTGAGTATTAAATGGTTTCTCTTTTTCCTTTATCCTTTGCCCATAATTTTCAGTGATTTTTTTCACTGGGCATCACTTGCTGAAGTGCCTTTGTGTATTCTGGGCTAGGCAATGTTGGGCATTGATATGATTTAGACTTCTGAAACATCGCATGTACTTGCGTTTCTTCTTCTCTGGGACAGTTAATTTGACCCAGTGACTTGCGATTTGTCTCCAAGCCTGCTGGAGAGGAGGTTTGGAGAAACGTCATCAAGCTGAAGTGACACATGCTTACTCCCAGCCCGTTTTTCATCCTATTGTGCTTTCTGCTCCTCTGGCACCAAAGCCCCGTTGTGAGTCTGTGCTGCCTGACAAGGAGGACAATCTCTTTGAGATTTACTTTGCTTTAACATGGCTTATTAGCTGCCATGGGAGGGTCTTTGCCTGCCAGTACCTGTGATGGGACTGTCCCCATTCATGCAATCACCTTGTGTGCACTGATGCTCGGATCTACACTCCCATACACCCAGCATGACAGTGCGGAGGGCATTTCTGGAGCTCCACTTTCCAGCTTGGGAGTTTGGATTGAAAATGCTGATATTCCTCCTATACCTGTGTGCCTGGTCACACTGCAGGCTGGTGCACTGCTTTTTGCTTATTTGCCTGAATTAGGACAAAGCCAAGCTTTCTGCCTGAAGTACTTGTGGATCATGCAAAGCATTTTTATTTCTCTACTTTGGATATTTTAATGATCTTATTTTTCTTTGTACGTCTGAGTCACCGGTCTCCGTGACTCTTTCTGCTGTGTTGGCCCCATTCATTTGAACAATTATTTCTTGCTATTCATGCTCAGTGAATAGCTGTGCTATGGTTATTGGTCTGCTCGTAAAATTATAATTTTGATGACTGCAATGGCAATTTCCATGTTAGGTCTTGAATTTGAACTGAATTAGAAGCAATAGTCAAAAGAAACAACTTTGTGAAGATTAGGCTTTTTTTCACCCATCTCCTAGTACAGAAGTTGCTAATACAACTACTGCAAAACTGCATGTCAAATGTGGACAGAAATATTTGTAGCAACGATGTGAGCTGGAATGATGTTATGGAATTCCTGCTATGCTGAGACACTAAAATATGGTTTAAATTAAAACTGAGGCTAAGCGTATTATTTATTTGATGAGGTTTCTTCCACTCCTTCTCTTGGGACACCTAAAAGCAGGCTGCTATTTCTTCTCTTTTTTTAGTTCCTCTGAGATGACTGATGTCCTCTACATCAAAATGACACTCAGTATTTGAAATTCACCTTCGCTGGGTTGCATTTGGTCATGTAAACCACACAGCTGTGTTGCTTCTGTTTCTTGAATGACCATGGGTTGTTTCTTACAAATGAGAAAGGGCAAGAAGAACCAATGGGGAAGTTCAGCCTCCCACGGAGATACGGTATAGAGAGAAGAACAGGGTCTTTAGCAAACATTGGCTTTCCCCCCTTGTTGGGGCAGTGCAGCCGTCCTAGAGGCATCATGCGTGCCAGAAAGGACTGGCGGTTTGAGGGTGAACCTGAAGGTGGGATCTGGATTTAATTTTCTCTCCTCACAAATGTGTGCAGTAATTGGGTGTTTGTAAGTGCCTTAGGTAGTAAAAAGTATCATTGCATCCCTGTCTGGCTTCTTTTGGAGGTTTTCTTAAGTCTGGGACTGGATCTTCTGACCTTCCCGTCTGGGACATGGCACAGCAGAGATGTAGGCTTTACCCGGGAGACTTCATCAGCTTTGGCTGCAATAAAAGCCACTGTTTTAAAAGGGATGTGGTTCTTAGGGACAGAGTAAACGTTACAAATCATTTTGCATGGCCCTTCCAGAAGCTGATTCACTACTCAGTTGCCGTCCCTTGCAGTTGAGCACCTTTTTTTCCAGTTTACAACTGCATTGACCTCCAGGGCTGAGCTGTCTGCACAGCACTTCCCAGACAGAGAAGGGCGGGTGTGCACGGTGGACCATGGGTGCAAGGAGTCAAGGCAGCTGTGCACTTTGCTGTGCACTGATTTTGTGCAGTAGGTTCAACTCTTCCTAGGTGTTAGATCCAAGAATCCTGCTGGGTTCCCTCTGATGCACTATATCTGCAGGAACCATCTCCAGGACTTCCTAACGTCTACTGCCCCCATGTTGTGCCTTGACAAAAAATTTGAAGTGGATAAATAGATCATGTTAGCAAACTTGGATGCATCGTGGCCTCGCTCTGCCTGATGGAGATGTAACTGTTGAAAGGGTTGTGCATATGGAAACACTGCTGGCATGAAAGGATTTTATGGGCAAGGGTGAACCAGCCTTACATTATATTTCACCTTTTTCTCAGCCCAGGAAGGGTGCCAGTTTCTACCTGCGTGAAGCCATTGTGCAGCAATGTTTGTGAACTCGCTGTGCTGAACATCTCCCTGGTGTACTATTAGGCTTTGTTTTGGATGGTATTCCATGTCCTTCTTCAGTTTCTGGGCTCCAACCAATCAAGAGAAAAAATATATCTTTCTTCTTCATGTTGTTAGAGAAAAAAGTTCAGCAGGTTTGATGGGAAACTGCTGGACTATTGAAAAACAAAGTAGGAGATTTTGATCTTGCCAAATCATATGCCTTGTAAACAGAAATTATCACTGTCTTTCCTGTAGTTGTAGGACAGAGAGAACTGATTCCAAGTTGTAAATAAGTTACGATTAACCTGGGGTACAAGCTAGACGTGATACATAAGTACTCGTCGTTCTTGGCCAGCCCTGAGCCCTGTCAGAGACTCCAGAACAAACCCGCTGGAAAACCCTGACTGGAGATTTCAGCACGTGCCCTGCCGTAGCAAACCACAGGCTCTGCGCTCTATTTATTTGAGAGCTAGAAAAGGTCGCATGAGAGCGTCCAAAATGCCTGGCCGATGTATTTCTGGGCAGGGGAAGGGCTGGGGTTTGAGGCTGAGCTCTGCTGCTGGCGGCAGAGTTAGGGTACCACAACCCCTCCCGCCACCCTGAGCAAGGCAGCAGACCCCAGCCTCACGGTGCTCCGTTCCCACGATGTCTCTCTCCCACCTTTCAATGAGGTTTCTAAGCCTCTGATTGCTAATTATCAGTTAATAATCTTTCAGAATTAGGTCATAATAGTGTTTCTTTTTTTTTCTTTATTTTATTTTCACACATGGGCATGCACAGTGGGGCTCGCTCCTGTCTGCACTGCTTGTAGTGAAGGTGACAAACCCCCACCTTCATCAATGTGGAAGTGTTTGTTGTGGAGGGCAAATGTGTACCAAGGGACAACAGGCCTAATTGCAAGTAACTTATTCTGGAATAAAATCAAAATTTTCATGACTGAGACCAGGGAGAAGAAAAATAAATAGAAATCTTTTCCTGCTAAACTAAAACTGGTTTCCAGACCTGATAATTTTGCAAGGAGATACATTTGTAATTCTACCTGGAAGCCAAAAGAGAAGTTAATGCCCGTGCATCATCAAACCCAAAGCTGCAGAAAAAGGAGTTGCCGAGATCAAGAAAAATGAATATCAAAGAAACATAAAGGTCATGCCCAGGGGTCCTCTTCTAGGTCAGAATATTTGTTCTTTGGGTCCAGGGCGCAGTTGCTGTCTCCCCCCTGCCCACAACTCCCCTGTGCTGGGTCCCCGTGCAGAGCAATCCTGGCCCCTGCCTGGGCAGCAAGGGAAGGATATCCAACACAGAGCCGCAGCGCAGGCAGCAGGGGAATGTTTTGCCCAAAATATGAAAGAAAAGAGGCAAGGTTTAGAACAAAGGTGCTTTTTTTGCAGCTTGACAACAACTTCGTATCCATGAGTTCCAGGGTGCAAACTGGTGGCGGGACGCAGGAAGAAGACATAGGTATTTGCTTTCCGGAGGACTTAATTTTCCATAACCTTGTACCATTCACTGTCTTCAGTGGCTGGGACTTTCGAGTCCAAAAAGGTACTATGTTAACCTGCTCTCCTGACTTTCCATGTGGAAAGCAAAGTGTCCATCTCCAGACTAATGGAGGCTGATTCACGTAATTGATTGAGCACCTAGCAGTCATGGTTGACCTGACAACTCTGGCTAATAACCATCCTCATTAGATGCCCTTCCTGTTCACCCAAGAGCTTGTCAACCAGAGTTTTGATGATGAATCACAGGCAGGGCTAAAGCAACACAGAGGTCCCCTAACAGGCCTCCAGAGCAGAAGAACCGAATCTGAGACTTCTTCATCTCTTCCTTAACCTGTGGTCAGGCAGAGGCTGAGCTTTGCAGGAGATGTCTAAGGTCATTGCTATCAGGAATTTCTACCAGCCCCAGCAATAGCCTCATTTCTCACCAGAGTCCCACTTCACTTTGTCCTTCGCTGCGCTGAGGACAGGTCTTAGTGGGTCACCTGGAATTATTAGCAAAGAGAAATCTATGAAATTTTCTTCTGGACAGCATGATCTCTGTCTCCTGCTTCTATTAGATCTGGCTGTGTCTTGTGGGAATCACAAAAGGGAGCATCAGAGCCTTAAATCTATTTTTGAATTTGTATGCAATAGCAGAAGCAATGGTGTGACGTGGGGATACCCAATATACTTTGACCTGCCTGAGAGTCACGTGTCTAGTTTAGGATCTGTTAGGAAGGGACTCTCCTAACTGTGGGGGGAACTGTGAGGGACAAACATCCTTCTGTTCTCACTGGAAAACTGTCAGGCAGCTTTTTTTCCATCTACCAAACTTTTTGACCAGAGGAACTGTGGAGTGAGAGCAGCAGCAAGACATCAAGGCTATGGAAAACAGAATGGAAATCAGGCAGCCCTGGAGCTGCTGGTGCAGGGGGTGTGTGTGGGGGTGAGCCCAGGGCTCTGGTGTCAGACTGAGGTAACACCAGAAGTCACCATGGCTCCCAGAAGTTGTGTGAACTCCATGGAGGCAATACCTTCTCCAAATTTCTTTACACTTCAGCCAAGGCTGCCTCGGGTCTGGGCCTCCCTTACTGGGTATTTATGAGATGCTCCCTGCTCTCCCAGGTAGTCTGGCTGAGTTCAAAGGCGCTGCTGCTGTTGCCTGGGTAAGGATTATTCTCAGGAGTAAATCTCCACAGGATCAGGCCCTAGGTGTGCATGATAACATATTTACACTTTGATTTATTTCTCTTTTAAATGCCTGCAGTTTAAGCCCGTAGGTGCATTTGCTCAACAAATCCTGCTTACTAATGTTTTCTTGCCAAAAGCTACCCTGGAAGGAAAAAAAACCAACCCGTAACAAGCACTGAAATGGACAGCTGCCACACTAAAAAAGATCACCTGGCAGGAAACATCTTCACCCAGAGCTGTCCCAAGAGCCCTGTCTCTGTCCTAGCATGAGATAAAAGTCCCCGTGGACAGACGGGCTCCAGCTGTGCCTGTGAAAGGGCAAAATGCCTGGGTCTGCTGGATCAAAAGGCACTTGAATCTCTGAACGGCAGACAGCATCTAAAAAACCATCCTTGCTCGTCCTCCGGTGTTGGCACTGTGTCACATGCAGCTCGGTCCGACTTATCCCCCCCTTCCCTTGCTGTCACCCAGGGATGAAGCTCCTTGCAGGACCGTGTCGCGTTTGCCGTCCCTCGGCTCCCGCACAGCGGGGACCCGCCGCCCCGGGCGCCCTCCACCCCGCTCCAGGGGCGGTTAATCCTATAACTGGGATTTAGGGAAGCTGCTTCTCCTGCGTGGGCAGACACGTACAGGGGGCCCGGGGGTGAGTGGGTCCGGCCCGGCACCCCCAGCCTCCCGGCCCGGCAGGGCATGCCGGTTTTGGGGGCTCGCCCCCCGCCTCGACGTGCGTCCCCCGCCGCTACTTTTGCCCCGGGAGGGCAATTAGGGAGCCAAGCGGTTTGCGGTGATTAGCAGCGGGCTCGCCGCTTTGCATATTAAAATGGTGGGGGCGTCTTCTGATGCGCGGCGAGGGGCTCCGGCCGGGCTGAGAGCCCGCGGGCGGCGCGGCTGGCGGGGGCTTCAAAAACCCCCGGCCGGGGATCCCTGCCCGCCCTCCCGGGGGTCCACGGGTGGGCCCAACCGCGAGGGGATCTGTGCAGGTGTGTCGGCTCCTCCGATGTGCCCACGGAGGGGCGAGGGTGCTGGGTAGGCTGGGTGGTCCATGCAGGTGCCGCACACCTCCTGGAGTTGCACCGCCCGATTTCCAGGGGATGTAGCTATTTCTGTGGTCAAAGGAGAGAGGGAGAGGGGCATGGGAAGAGCTTTGCAAGGGCCGTTGGGATCTAATTTAAGACCCTAAGTGCTCCCCAAACCCCCGGGGCGCTGCGCTTCAGCTGTGCAGGGAGCCCAGCACCCAAGCGAAGTGCTGGGATATTCCAGGAGGGATATTCCAGGAGGGATATTCCAGCGCTTATCAGATCTGTACAGTTCTGGGTCTGTGCACAACATCCCTTTCCTGAATGTCTTTTATTTCAGAAATGCAGCTGGGATGGTCCGGCTATCCCCACGGGCACTGGGAATGAAGGATGAGTCCCGGGACAGCTCAGTCTGCGGCAGAGTTAACGTTGCTGGATCGCTGTTAAAACCTTCAGCCCCTGGTCTAGGATTTTGCAGTGACCAAGGGGACAGTGGTAAGCAGAGGTGCCACAATTATTATTCATGATTATAGATCAAAGAATAATAGAAATAACAATGAAAATAATAAATAATCGATTGGATTTCTTATACTGAAGTGCTATTCAGAAATAATACACAACCAATTCCAAGTCAGCTTCTAGAAACCCTCAGCTGCACTGACAGCGCCCCGGGCAGCCGGGCTGGGACAGTCGGGGCAGTGGCATTTGGGACAGCAAACATGAACATTCATGGCTCAAGAGGCTCAGGAGAGGAGGCAAAGTGCCTGCAGCAGTTGTGTTTCTGTGGACTTCCCTTCTGATGATCCAGTAAAATACAGCATATCTTCTCTTTTCAAAGCTGCATTGTGTTCAATGAGAGAAGAACGTATTTTTAAAGGGAAGCTGTGTTTTCTGAAGCCGTTTGTATGTTGGGGTGTGTCGTGTCAGCTGAGAACAAATGCACTGGATTAGGGCTTGTGATGTGGCTGGTGTGACTGATGTAACCGCATGTGCTGGCTGGGGACTGAGAAGGGGGCAAAAGAGCACTCTGAAAGCTTAAGGAAGTCAAAAATCTTTTTTGAAGGGACACAAAAATAAAGCTGGCATGTGTCTGTCTGTCTGGTTTTAATATACTTCCCAAGATGAGACTCTGGTTTGTGATTCTGGGTTGCTTTTTTTCTGCTCAGCACATTTTGTGGAGTATTAAAAAAGCCGTTAGAAAGCTATCTGTTTCATCAATAGTTATCCCTTTTCTCTGTGAGTAAGAGTTTGCTGAGAGTTTATTCTTTGCTTTTCATGGGGGGAAAAAAATTTCCAAAATCAAACTTCTTTTGTTATTTTGGCAACTGATTATCTTCTGGACAATTCACCCCTGTATTACTTGGAATGCTTAAAGAAAATGAAATATTTTGGGGATTTTTAAAAAAATGGTACTTGATAGTTCCTAAATACTTTTCTCATAGGAATGTATTTTATGTAGAAAGTACCATTGATTTAAAAAACCCTAATATCTGCCTGGAATTTTTTATTTTTAGTGATTCACCTCTCTTTGTAGTATATGCATGCAGCTGTCTTCTTGCATGTCAAGGATTTTGGATGCAGTTGGTTTATTTAACGTATGCAACAAAAAGGTTAAGTAATTTTTAAAGCTGGTACCTACGTCAGTATCTTGGCATCTAAACAAGCAGCCTCGTTGTTTGGATGTGCGCACATTTTCTTGTCGTGTTTTGTCTCCTGTTAACAGGCAGCTCCCATTATTGATGGGAGGCAACATGGGCAGCGCCCTGACAGTCCAGCCCTTTATTTGGATGTGTAACTCCAGGCACCACAACTTTGGCCATGAATGCTTGGCCCTGACCCACGTTACGCAGTCAGCAGGAATCTTAAATTATGATGATGGGCATTTATTGTTTGTGTTATGACACTTTCTAGGGATCCAGCTGAGAGCTGCGCCTGCTTCTTCCAGGCACTGCTTGTACGTGTGGGGGGAAACGGGATTTGCTCTTCCACATCCTTTGGCCAGACAAGGGGCAGGGGAAGGAGGGGAGTCAGCAGAACCAGCCCTGCGCTGGCCAACCCATGGCACGCTGTCCCAAGAGACACATAGATTTTAGGAAATGAATCAAATGTTACCCTTTAGGAGGAGATACCTGGCCAGGGAGATGGGAGAGTTCATTATGACCACATGGAGAGGAGTTTTGGAGGTCAGCAGGGGTTAGCAACAGCCCCTGCCTCGTGGGCAAGGATCCCCACAGCTCCCCTGGGCTTGGGCTGTGGGGTGAGACCTGTCTTGCTCCATGCTGCTGTCTGATAAGCTCTGTCCCAGCTGGTTGCTTTCACAAAAGTTATTTTCAGCCAAGCAAGAATATTAGGCAGCCAGATTAGGGTCTAAGGTTTGGCTATTGCATCTAGAGCAATTAGAGCAATTTAGTTTTGCTGTTGTTATGAGAGAACAGCCTGTTGGCTTCATTCGGAGCTGTGCTTGTGTAAGGAGTCCCAGGCTTTTGTGGGTAAGATTCGGCTTATCACTTCTCTGCCCCCTACTTGGACATCTCTTCAAGTCCTGTGTTTGCAAAGCATTTGCAGCTCCGCTCTCTTGCTGTTATCCTTCTTTGGCCAGCACTGATGCTGGCTGTGGAGTTTCTGAGGTTTGGGAGAAAACAAGTGAGTCTTGAATTGGAGTTACGCTTTTCTGCCCCGTCTCTGGAGAGGGAGTGTTGTCCACGAGCCATTTGCACAGTAATGCTAAATAATACAGACCCTGGAAGAGCATTTCCTGGCATTTCTTCTGATGTCCCTTCCAGTTGCAAGTCCTGCTTCTGAGGAGCCAATGGCCCTAAATTCTGGTGTAAGCAGGTGTTTTTCTGTTGGACTGGCAGCCCTCCTAAGAGCTACCTTGGCTTGGATTCATGTTGGAACCCTTAGTTTTGGAAGAGTTGCCCTAAAAGTCCAGGTTATTTCTAACAGGCAGGCAGCTGTTGACCAATTAGGATGACAGTTCTTCTCTAGAAATGTCCCACATTCCTGCTTTTATGTGCAGCGCTGCTGTAAAAATGCCTATGGCTGTCAAGAAGAAGGAGCAGGAGGAGTGCTGGGGCACAGGCCAAGCTCATGTTCGGTCATTAAGTCTTAAATAGGCAGTGTCAAGGGCAGAGCATAGCCCAGGCTTGGTCCAGTGTGCCATCCCCAGCTGCTGCTGCATGGTTGTGCCACGGCTTTTGGTATGTGTAAGTGAACCCATAACCATGGAAAATACATCCTCTTAAAATTAATCTCAGCTTAGAGGGGGTCTCCCTCAACATACCTTGTTCTTTGGATAAAGGCTGATTTTCCCCCTGTTCTGGGGTATCTATACCTTTCAAACTGATGCTGTTTCAACCACCTCCTGAAATGCAGCTTTGGCTTTCAAAAGTAGAGTGCTGGGGAGGTTGTTCTGGTTTCCCCAACGCACCAGGCTCTCTGTCTGCCTTTGCTTTGTCTGCCCTCTGCTGCCACCCCCCGAGCCTGACCCAGCCATGTGGCCAGGGATTCACGCCTTGGTTGGAGTTCTCTCATTTAATTTTCATGCATCATTTATAGCTTGCTGTGGTGATTTCATAAAGTGAATGTATGTAGTTAACGCAGGGGGCCGGCTGGTAATGCAGCTGTGACAGAATGGCTGCTCCCTGCCTTTGTCATTATTTTCTGTACTTGGAGTGTGTTGGTGAGAAACTGCTTCTGGACCAAACGTTCAGACTTATTTTTCCCTGTGAAGCTTGACTGCTTTCCTGAGAAAAAAAATAATCACCTTCCCTCTCCTGGAAATCTGGAAGATTTTCCACATGCGATATCTGCCCTTTAGATGGATGTTGTAAGGGGGTGAAACCACACAGGGAGACCCAGAGGGGACCAATTTAGGAGGAGTGTAGGGCTCTGCTCCTGTGAAATGATGGGAACTCCTGAAGCCAAGCTAAAAACCAACATGCAGCTCTGCTCACAGTCCTTGTGTTGTCCCCTCCTTGGAGCAGGTTGTGTGGTCTTCAGTGGGCAAAGGTAGGCTTGGAGGGGAGCTGGTGGAGAGATTTGGAGGTATAGTTGAGAGCAGGTGTCCTCCCTTTCCTGCCCTTTCCCTTTTCTTGGGCCAGCCCATATATTTTACTAATTTATTTTATATATTTAATAGATTTTCTTAAGCTGAGCGAGAGCATGCAATGTTTGCATTTCTGCTCTGGTTGCTTGCATTAAGTTGTTTGCTGGGGTGATGTGTATTGTGTCAAGCTAGAAGTGACTAAGGAGGAGAGGAGACCCAGCCCATCCTTATTGATTTCCACCTCGTTTGATGGGCAGCAGTTGGAAATGGCACAGGAACTGTGTCCAGTTTGAAATGCCACGTGTTCATGCATTTGTGCCACCGCTGGGAAGGTGACGGAGCAGCTGCACAGATGGCCTTGAGCAGCTGTGGCCAACTAGCCACCACAGACCCCAAAACAAGGGCTACATATGAGTGGGCAGGTTCGGTTTGTTGTTTTCATTGGGCCAATTCAGTTCAACTCCCACCCCTGGGCTCCTTGGAGGTTGGGCACCTCTTACAAGGAGGTTCTTTGTGCTTTCTGGGCTGGAGCTCCAGCGAGGATGTGCAGGGTGCAGTGTGGCAGAGGATGGAGACAATGAGTCCCTGTAAGCCAGGGTGGAAACTGGAAGTGATATTTAACATGTAGTTTGCACCCAGGACAATGCCTGACTGGAAGGTTTGAACTCAGACATGCAGTAATGGCTTTCTTGGGAGGTAATCCAGGGGCTGTGCTTCTGCCACGAGTTTGGGGAATGGGAATTCTTTGAAAAAGCAAAAGGTACATCCAATCTCTCTCTGCTGGATGACATGCAGCAAAAGCTGAACTGGGATACAGAACATAAAGCAGTGGTAAGGAGACACGTTATGACCTTGTCTGCTGTTAGCAGCTTATGCAGCCTGGTAAGGAAAAACCAGCCTGCATTACAGGGGCCATATGGTATTTTACTAACTCGTATAAATCCCTAATACAATTAGAAGATCCAACTTCCACGCTGAATTAGAGCCTCTGTGCTGCTTTATCTGGAGGAATTTCTGGATTGCTCAATATTGTTGATATCAGGAAGGAAAAAAACTTATACCGATGGAGAAGGGGCCGGGGTCCCTCAGCCTCCTGGGTGGAGCATCCCTTTTGCTGGCCTCTGCTGCGAGAAATCCTCTTTCTGGCTTGCACAGCCCCTTGGGTGCTGCCCGGAGCTGGCCCTTGGATGCTGGCTGTCCAACCTCGCAGTAGCAAATGTTTTATTAGAGAGAGTTCGTGCAGGATTCCTGAGCAAGGTCAGGATTTCTATGGGAGGCCAACAGGAGCTATTGCTACCAGGGCTTTGAGTAGAGTCAAGAAACAAGATGCATGATTCTACTCTTACTTCCTCTTCCCTGCTGGATTTTGTCTGGATCAGACATGTAAGTGCAGGAGGGAAAGGGATGCCCATTGCGTATGGGGATGGCTCTGAGCATGCCAGAACCGAAGGCACTCAGACTCAGAGCATGGGCTGCAGGTGGTGATAGGCATTGAAAGGAGGTACCAGGGAAAGTGTTGGGTGGATTTGGGGGTGTCTGGTTAAAGGCAGTCATGTGCGATGCAGACAGTGGAAGTGCAGCATGTGCAGGACTGGTGCTTCAAAGGGTGCAGTTGGCCATCAGCTGGGAGAGAGGAAGAGAAAGTAAAAGCATTAAAACAAACAGGCTTGATCAGAGATTTTTCTCCAAATCTGACTTCCACTCATAGGGGAATACCACTGCAGAGCCAGAGACTTGTTTTGTTTGCAGCCTTTTTGGGTCCTCTTGTCTCTCTTATTCCTCCCCAGGCTGTCCTCTCCACCAGCATTAGCTAATGAAGGCTGGCTGGGTGGTGGAGCTCCCTGGCAGAGGGCTCTTGCATGCTGCCCTGGAGAGGTTCCTCCATGTCCATCAGCAACTCAGTCCATCACCACCTCTGGATTTCTCTTTGGGCTGTGATTTAAAATGCCAGTCCCTGCTGATATCTGCAGCCATGACTTGTGTTACCCTTCCAGAGAAGGGAAGCTTGAAATATTTTGAGTCCCATAGCAGTCTTCCTGCAGCCCGTTGTGCAGGGAGCCTTGGGGAGGCACTGGCAGAGATCTTTGCTGCAGTAAGTTTGAACTCCAAACCTTGTGAGTGGGTTTGAGAAGGACATGGCTAGAGCCGGTTCCCAGCAACTGATCTGATTGAAGATTTCCCTCTTAAAGAAATAAAAAATGAGTGAAAATTTGCCAATTTGAACCATTTTTTGAAGTTGGACCATTAAACACCAGAACCTGCTGCTTTGTAAACCCCTGAAGAGTTCAGCAAATCATGACTGTAAAAATGTGGGTACTTCCAGCTCTCTTGCATGGGAAAGACATGAAGCCATGGTGCTTTCTCCTGTGCTGAGCACCGCAGCTAAATGAGGGAGTGTTGGGCTCTGGGTCCTTTGCTCAGTTCCCTGGGACTCTTGGTGGGCTGCCTTGTCTTCTGGACTGTAGCAGTCTCCATGTGCTAGGATCATCCCCCTGAACATAGACTCTTCCTTAGCCTTATGCACCTTTTTTCTTGTCTGTCTTGGCCTGGAGAAGTTTACCACAGTGTTATCCATGTCTTCTCCAGTAGTTACGGGAAAGGCCTCCAGGAACACACAGATTTCCCTCTTTATTCCAGTATATGAACCTCTCCAAGAGATACCACTTTATTTGCAGATGAGAAGGGAGATGACCAGCTTTTATTAATAAGCCCTGTTAAGTACTATGGAGGGACATGACTGTGCTTAATGATATCAGTATTGAGGCTGCCTTGAAGCAGGCTGGGATATGCTCTCATCTTCCCTACTGTTATTGCAAGTCATTTCTCCCTGCCTTGGTTTTTTCTTTTTGTAGAGCTGGCTGGGGAGAGTGTCCTGCCCTGCTTTGTGCTTCTCATGGAAAGATATTATTGCTCTTATTTTCTTCGCTGTAAAGTGCCAGCCAGGCATTCAATGAAACAGCCTCCCTTTTATCTGGGTTGGAGGGAACATGGCTTTTGTCTGAATAGCTGTTTAATCTGATCAGGTGTCTCGTATGACTACATAAAGCCTGGTTTTTGGCTGCGCCGTCTCTCTTTCTCATGCATACCTATTTCCAAGCAAATCGCTCTGTGCTGGAGCATGTAATTGCAAAGTGCGGCCCTGGCTCTGCCCACCCGCTGGAGGAGACCATGAGATGGGAGTGATTTACCCGGGGGCTTGTCAGGTGGTGGTTACTGTCAATTTAGAGCCCGAAGGAGGGGAGTGCCATGGGGCGATGTGTGTGAATAAGAAATGTACTTTTAGAAAGAGCTGGATCCTGCAGGTAGTACAGCCCAGACCTCAGCCCAGCGAGTCGTGTGACCCCGTGTCCCCATGTCCCCGCTGCCAGCGGTGATGGGCTCATCTCACTGGGATAGAGCCGCTGCCTCCAGAGGCATTTCACATCTGGGCACCTGCGGCAGCCCTGTGTCGGGATGAGGCGAGGGCAGCGCCGGACCACTTTCCCCAGCTCCCCGCAGCTCTGTGCAGCAGCCCCCAGGCGCAGGCGCTGGATTAGGGGCAGTGACTTCCCTCTTGCTCTGACCATCTGGCAGCGGGTTTCTGCACACAACTTGCATTTGTTTTGATGGCTGGAACTGCAGTAATGCATCCGTTACCTGAAGTTTTCCTTGAGATGAGACTTTCAGAAGACTCATTTGTTGGTCCCTCCTGTAGTAATTACTTCTTGCTTAGAGCTTGGCTTCCCTGAGCCTCTAGTCAGGCTGTCTTGCCTGTTTATTTTTAAAAACTGGAGAAGTTCTTAAATGCTTTTACAACCCCTGATCATTTTCAACATGAGCACAAATATATATACATACCATCAGGGATTAAATTGTTGAAAGCTCCTTTAATGAAATGACCAATACAGAGGCAATAAATTCAGAGGAAATCGACATTATCTGCTGATTGACCTTCTTGGTACGTTAAACAGCTTTTGCTTTTGCCTTGAGGCATCTGGCTGCCTGACATGGCCAATTATCCTATGATAACATCAACTTCATTGGGTCTTATTGCTTCATTATGAAACTGCTTTAGCTGATAATACATTGCGATTAGTAGGCAAACATTCTTGGGAAGGGAGATTACTCCTCACCCACCATTTGGCCTTGGAATGGTGCAGTTTGTCTGTCTGCAGTGCAGAAGGCAGCGATGTGAGGGAGGTCCTTTCCAGCTCCCAGGAGGAGCTCATGCGGCTCCAATAGGGGTGATGTTGCTTCCCCTGCTTCCCCCTCTCAGCTTTCCATCACCTCCCTTGACATTTGGATCTTTTTCTTGCCCAAGTGAAATAATTTGTAAATATTTTTATTTAGGGCAGGAAAAGTGCCAGCACATAGGTGCCATTGGGGGAATAAAAATACCAGTGCTCAGTCCCTGCTTGTCTGGAGCACTGAATCCTTTTCTCTCATTGTCAGAGCTGTGTGTAATGCTTTGTGCCGTAATCCAACCTGGAAATTTCCTCCCTTTCTGTCCACATCACTGAAAGGAAAGACACCCTCTCCACTAAAGCTCTTTATCCCTACACCCATCTTCTCCTCCTGGCCCATGGTAGAGCAGAGCTTATGGCCATGACAGTGATTGGTGCTGGTGCAGAAGGAAACGCTACACACCAGAAGCCTGTTTCCTTCACATGCTCCTAAGATGACACCAACACTTGGAGTTTTGCTGTGAGCCTGCTGGGGCTTTGCTCAGTGTCCCATTCCTGGAGTCCTCTGGGCATCAGAGACTCCCCACTTCCATTTAAAAAGGGAGAGTAGACCTTGGGGAGGGTGAAAAAGCTTGAAAATACTGATTATTTTTTGCAAATGATTTTCTCTTTGTAGTGGTCAGCCAAGTGGAGGGCTCTGGTGGAGGTGCAGCTTCTCTCAAGGAGCAGTGGGGAGCCTGTCCTCCCTCTGCCACCCACTGCAAGCGTTATGGCATTCAGTGTCCATGTGGATAAGTTATGGGGTCCAGAGTGTGCATACATGGTGCCTGTAGGAGTCAACAGGGAGATTTCAGGGACCCAAACAACCTTACGTGGTGAATATAATGCAAGTGCGTGTGTTTGCTGGGACATCCTACCTGGGATGTGCAAGCCCCTGGGACCTGCTCTGTACCTGGAGTCAGCAGACAGCAGGGTCCTGCCCAGGCTGGGGGCCTGCCTGCCCCCCCACCCCTGTATGTTGCCCAGCTCCCGGCAGCACCCACCCCGATGGCAGGGCAGGGCAGAAGCCGTTCTGCAGCTGGGGCTTTGTCCGTGGCTGGAGGACAGCTAGGGTGCAGACATGAGCAGCTGAAGAGGGGAGATGAGAGGCTTAAGGAAGCCAGAGGAAATCAGCCTGGCCTGGCACAGCTGAAGAGGGAAGATCAGAGTCCCAGAGCAGCTGGGTGGGAGATTGGATTAGTAGTTGGGAGATCAGAAGCCTAGACTGGCCATGGAGGGTGGATCAGACAGGCGAGGAGGTCAGAAACCCTGCTAGCCCACAAAGGTGTTCAGGAGGGTTGGGACAGCTGATGGGGGTGAGACCAGATGGGGCGAGCGGTTTGCCAGTGCTGTCTGCATCTGCTGAGCGTTAACACGCATTGGTGCACGGGGGGTGCACCCCCCCACAATCACACTGTCCCCAGAACAGCGGCAGGAGCTCCCATCCCGCCAAATCCACACGATACCAAATGCAGCACGGGCGATAACACAGGGGTGCCATGTGGGTAAGTGGCTGTTTGCAGCAGGGAGGCACCTCAGCAATTACGCTGTATTTCAGTTGAGAGTTGCCAAGAGCTGCTAAAATGCCTCGGTCCCTGCTAAGACCCTGACCGCATCACTGCAAAGCGCTCCCTCCCGCCTGCAGGTGCCATTCTCTGAAGGCTGTGTTTGGTTAAATAGATCCTCGACATCCCACTCCTGCCCATCTGAGCGTGGAAACACAGCACAGCAATCGTAAGGGAGAAGGAGCTGTTTAACATAGATAACTGGTGAAAAAACAGCTGTGTTGTTTCAGCTCACGCGTGGCTGTGGAGGTGGCACACCTGCCTCACAGTGCAGCTCCACCACCCCTGCAGCCCACCCTGGTCTGGCCTCTGCACCTCTTCTTGGAGCACCAGCTCCAGACAAACGCCCCCATTATCTGTGCTGGCAGCTGTCCCGCTCCTGCTGCGATCTCGGGGAGCCCCAGCCTGTGCAAAGCAGCCCCTTGGAAGGGTGGGCTGGGGCACCGGGAGGTGAGACGTGGCTGGCAGAGGGGACAGACCCTGGGGGAGGTGGGCTCCTGCCTCTGCTGCTGGCAGTTGGGCAGCACTTAGGAGGTTTGTGCGTCTCTGCCTGGTTTTCCCAAAGGAGAAATAGGAGTGGAGATGGAAGGGAAAGCTTTCTAGAGAAAAGAACACCAATCACTTCTCCAGCGTGTGCTGTCCTGACAGTAATTGCCTATTAATATTCCCTTTCTCATGCCTCTTCCCCTCTTTCCCCCAAGTGATGTGGCTTTGCTTCCCAGTGCTGCTTGCTGTGGTGGTGATGCCTGAACATGATGCAGAGGCGTTGGGTCACCTTGCAGACCTGCAGGGATACCGGGTGGGGGGACAACTGGGGGTCACTTAGGAGTGGCCCTAAACCCGCTGACTCCAGTTTTGGGGTTGGTTGCTGGTGCCTTGATTAAAGGGGTGGAGCTCTGGCTGTCTGCTGCTCCCACCTTCAGAGGTGTCGTCTTGGACCTTTGCCACATGGACATTTGCGACTGCAGCTGGTGGAGACAGTCTGCTGGGCTCCTGCCAGCCCAGCTTTTGGTGTCCTCCAGGTGCTGGGAAGAGCTGTGGGTGGCTGGCTGGAGGCAGTTTTACAGAGCATAGCTAATTGTTTCGTTGTGCCTTTCAGGCCCCGAAGGTGGGCTCAGGCTCTGAGCATGTGGGGTCCAGAGGGAAGGGAGTGGAGCGGGACACATCAGAGCAGCCTTGGGTTTGGTTTTGTAGTCACAGACAAGACATAGATGAACCCTGTATGACATTTTCCGGTATTTTCCTGTTTCCCCACCTGCTTTCTTCTGTTTCCAGCTTGGGTCTGTTATTTTCTGATGTTTCACTGATGCAGGAGATGTGCCCAGTGGTGATGGAGGACACCGCAGCATGAGCCAAGCATCGCTGCCCTGGCACCAGCCTCGTTGCTGCAAGGTGCATCGGAGCCAGCTGGGGCTCAGTCCCTCTGGGCCCGCTTCATCCTGGCTCAGCCGGCCATTCAGGGTAGCCTCCTCCACAGCCCTGGTTACAGCCCTGTGGCAGGTGTAAAAGGAAATGTGTTGGCACATGGCAAAATACTGTGATGGACGTTGCAGCTCAAATCATGTTCTCATTGCTAGGTCAAAGTGGTTTGATAGCAGAGATGGGAAAATAAGTATTTATGTACAACTGATTTCAGAGACTTAAGCAGAGGGAAGGAAGGCGTTTGCCTGGGGGAGGATGGCAGGGTTTTGGCCATATTGGGTCCGGCATCTGAAATGCTAAACGTAGAACTGCCCATGAGGAAGATGGAGTTAACCTTTTTAGCAAAGCCTGTTGTGACAGGACAAGCAGTAAAGGCTTTAAACTAAAGGAGGGTAGATTTAGGCTGGATATAAGGAAAATTTTTTTTACAATGAGGGTGGTGAAACCCTGGCCCAGGTTGTCCAGAGAGGTGGGAGATGCCCCATCCCTAGAAACACTCAAGGCCAGGCTGGACGGGGCTCTGAGCGACCTGATCTGGTTGAAGATGTCCCTGCTCACTGCAGGGGGGTTGCACTAGGTGGCCTCTAAAGGTCCCTTCCAGCCCAAACCATTCTGTGATGCTATGATGCTATGCTGGCGGCACCACACCTGGCCTTTCACAAGCCTGCCGTCCTGAGAGCCTCGCGTTCAGGATGCCGAGTGTCTCCCGGCCCTGGTGGCATGCAGAGCTCCAGCCCACAGACACAGGGGTCCTAAAGCCAGAGCAGGTCCTGCCCTGTGGAAGCTGTGGCTGCAGACTGCTGGCACATGGGATGTGCCTGGAAGGTGGCTTAAATGGAAAGCTAAGACAACCTCATGCAAAAAAGTAACAGCTGAGAAAGCGGAAACCTATAAAACCTTTGAGCCATGTTATTTGCTAAGCTGATAAAATGTAGAGTGCATAAATTTACGAACAGGGGAAATCCCTGCTGTATTCACATGGGCTGCTCACAGTTTCATAGTTAAGTAAATATAGTTGAGAATAAGAACAGTTTAAAGGGAATTTGAGAACATAATGAAGCTCAGAGAATTAACTGACTAGCTTTCATTTGAGATTACAAATCCACAGTGTAATATAGTGTTTAAATTCCAATGTAGCTTCACTATAACATAAAATAACCAAACAGAGATAAAACCACTGTTCTGTCCTGGCATTGGCTGGTAAGCTTATTGCTGAATTAATATAACCACATGTGTTATCATCACCGATTTTCCCCTAACTTGACAGACTAGGTGAAGGAATTAAAAAATGTCAGAAGAGGAGTGGCTGTTGGTTTTGAAGCTCACCAAGGTGCAAAGTCCAATGCAAAACAAAGCCTGACGACCCAAGTTACACCGTGCTGCCAAAATGCTACTGCCCCAGCATTGGATGGAGCAGGAGAAAGGGCTTGATTTTGGGGCAGCTAGAAGAGGCTGGTGTCAGCCTTCACACAGCATGGGGAAGACTCTCTGTTTCTGGGTAGGGAACGTGAGTTTAAACTACTGAATTCATTGTAGGAGGAAGGGAGGTGAGAGGGGTGAAGGTGTGTACTGGCTGCTGGTTTTCAGAGGAAAATCACAGGTTTTTTTGGTCTCCCATGGTGCATGTGGCTTTTGGGCTGAGGCAGGGCATCCCACGGGCCGGTGGTGCAGAGGCTGCCTGTTGGGGCACAACATGTCCTGCAATGGATGTTGTCTGTGAAGAATTTACTGGGGGGTTGTGGCTTTGCTCTACTTGTTATTATTGGAAGACTGAAAAATCCTCCTTGTTTGGCTTTCCTGAGTGATGTACTGCTCTAACACAGCCATCCTGACTGTGGAATCCGGGGGGACGGGGAGGCACGTGCAGGAGGAGCAAATGCTCCCCAGCTGCATCCATTCACAACATCTCTGAGGGCAGCAGAGTCCCAGCACGAGGAAGCAAGGAGGAAGAAATGAGCAGTGAGCTAGGCTGATGGTAATTAGGGGGAAATAAGTTATGAATGGGCAACAGTAATAAAAATTAACTATGTGCTTTTTCAGTGGGCTTTTTGTCCAAAGGGTCGCCACTTATGTTTGTGATCTGGGGTAAGAACTATGCATTGTGGTCAAAACAGGGACTGCTGGGGCTACAGCTGGCAACAGGGAGCAGCACTGGGGATGTTTGTTCATGGCATCCGCACAGGAGGTGTAATCAGGATACTGGCATGGCTTCTTTGGGAACATTTTTTCATGTTGTGCAGGAATGGTGGCCAGTGCTTTGGCATCCTCAAGGTCTCCCACTGGTACACACGTCTTCTGGCTGCCTCAGTGGGGTCTCAGCTGCGAAGGGCCCTGCGGAACCCCTGGTCACGCACCCAGGTGTGTTGCAGATCTCAGAGCGTTGTTTGCAAAAGACGCCAAGCTGGCTTGGCCCAGGGAAAACAAATACCTTCACATCCACATCCATAGCCAAAATGATTTGCTCAGCTTTGGATTATAGAAATGTTTCTCCAAATGTTTTGAACTCTGGAATAATGCTGCTCACCAAACCTAAAAGGCCTCTTTTATGTGACTATTACTTTGGTGACCAAAGTGCCAGGGTTTTACAAGAGCTGCTTATCCTTTGATAAAACAAAATCAGTGAATTTATGCTGACAGCTTCAGATGCTGTGGAAACCTGAGCAACCTTTCACCAGCATATGTTGCTTGCTGGATCCTTCCTTAAGAACAAACTGCAGAAGCATCTTTAGTAGTTTAATGAGCAGTAAAGAAGACTATAAAAAACCAAGGATAATTAAATGCAATGATAGATTTTAGCACCCTAAATGGTTACCAGAAGTGCTTAATCAAAACTAAGGTTTGTGCTAGGCAGAGTGAATAGCTCTTTGTTGCCCTATAATAGAAAACATTTAAAAAATAGAATGCGAAGAAAGATTTGGGATAGCATTGGAACGACAGAATCATTAAAAGTCATCACGCCTGCCTCCTGATGCCCCTCTGGTGCTTGAGTAAAACAAATAAAGCAAAATTATAGACCTGTTTTGTAGATTGCTTTGATGTTTGTTTCACCTTTTCAAAATATTTATGAATGGTTCTTTAATACAATTTGGCTTGTAATTTTTCCATTTGGAAGAGGAACAAATAGATTGACAGTGTTAAAGGTTCGTCAGTGATGTGATTTTTTTTTTCCCCTTCAGCTTACTGTTCTGGGAGGTAAATCCTAGAGCATAAAACATTGGCTACCTAGGCAGAACGAAGGGCGATGTGCATGTGTGTGTGCCGCCAGGGTGGAGTGTACATGTACTCCAGCCCCACCGCTACTCTCATTTCAACAGCGCAAATAGGAAACTAAGGAAAGCACCAGCACGGCCACAGATACTTTCTTAACACAATAGTCTTTAGGAAATTCTGTGGATTAGTTACACATTTTCATGCAATAACATGATGTTAATTTTTTACACTAAGCCACATTTGCTTCTGTAAATTATCTTAATTGGAAAATTCTTTAGTGTATAATTGTGATAAAGAATGAAAGAAATGAGGAAATACAGAGGACGTCAAGGCAATCCTGTGTGGCTGATACTCTGATGTGATCCAGGGTGATCTAATCAGTTAACTCAGGCACTAATTACTAATTTCTCAGATAGGTACAAAAGTGCTTGAAACACATGGGCTGTAATTCTAACAGTTAAGGGCCTGATCCTGCCCTCTTTCCCTCCTGAGCCTTCCCTGTGACCCAAGAGGGAAGGGGCGAGGAGGGCTGCAGAGGGACCCTGACCCCGAGTCTCTGCTGGTGGGACCACAGCAGCTCAGCTTGGTGGTACATGAGTAAGCGCGGCATTTTTCATGAAAACATCTTGTTTGCAGAGAAATCAAGGGAGATCTTTGGGCTGGGTTTGGGTTACTGGGCTGCACACTGCTGGCCAGAGTCACTTGCCTGTTGTTGGTTCTGGAAATTTGTAATGTGAAAAAGCTGTGATCTCGGAGAAGTCTTTGAGCAAACAACCAGGGCAGAGCTTGGGTACATAAAGAAGGAGCATGAACAGCCTGGCTTGTATGTACCAATGCATTCAGCACTCTAGTTGGTGTGAGGTGTGAATCAAATGGTGTTCCTCAATCAGATACTATCAGTTTCTCATCTTGATGGTTTTAGTGAGCAAAAAAAGAAAACCAGCAAAAAGGAAACTGCAGCCAACTTCTGTGTATGCCCCAGGTGAGGCGTTTAGGCTCAGTTCTCCTGATTACCCCTTTGCAACTCTCTTTGTTCTTGGGCTAATTACCATAGAGGTACTTTCCCAAGGCTGTGGGTTGTCCCAGTTTCTTCAGGATAAGCTGGGATATGGTCAGGAGCCTTCTCAGAGTAAGCTGGTGTAGTGCTGTTGAAGATATCAGTGTGGCCTGTTAAATTAAGAGAGGCCTAGAGAAATGTATGGAAAAATGCAGAGCGGCCAATTTTGGCTCAGAAAGGGCAGGTGTCAATGGGGGAGGTAGCTTCTCTGCAGGGAATGTCTCTGTGCAGCCACCAGGATGGGTCCTCTCGCCACTCCAGAGCATGACCACTTCGCTCCATGGATGAGGCCGGTTTTCTTCTTTGCCACGCTGCAGACTTGTCCTGGCTCTTACCCTTAGGATGCTGCCCCACAGCATGCTCTCACCGAGTAGGGTTCCTAAATCTTGTCCCCACCACCCTGACTGGGCAGGATCGCTGGCTGAGGGACCCCTCTCCTTCCCCCGGGAAGTGAGCCTGCAGGAGGTGCATCTCTCCATCCTGGTGCAATGTGCAGAAGAGCTCAGCAACCTCATCAAGGTGGGTGCTTTCACCCACTGGCGCACATCGTCACCAGGCTGGGGAGAGGCTTGGAGAGGTGGGGACTGCCATGGTCCCGTAAAGGGCTCTCCTGCTACAGTCCCAGCGGCTGTGGGTGTATACATTGGTGCCGAGGAGGGTACAGCATGGTGCTGGCAGGGGGGTATATGCGTTGCCACCGTGGCTCAGCAGGGTGCTAGTGTGTTCGCGCAGCAGCAGAGCAGCTGTGGGAACGTGTCCACCTGCTTTGTTAGAGGTGCAGGGTGGAACCAATGCAGAGGACTTCAAAGCTCCCCTGTGTCAGCCAGCCCGGAGCCACCTTGCTTCGGCCTTTTCTTCACTAGCAATTAGACACATAGGTAGGTAGACAAGTAGAAATGCTGGGCCATGCCCCTTTCACCCCTGCAAGCCCCTTTGTGCATCCTGCCACAGCCCTGACCAGGACCAGCCCGTATTTGACTGTATTATTCTCACCATCTCCCTGACAGGCATGGTAATATATAGAGCTATCTCAAGCTGGGACAGTTTGAATGAGGAGAGATTTAAAAACAAATATTAAGGGTGAGATTTCAAGTGTCTCACTGGACCTTCATGCCACAAACTGCTTCATCAGGAGGGTGCGGGGATGGGGGAGCCAAAATTACAGCCTGCGAGAGGGGAGGCTGCCCGGGCTGCCCGCAGGAGCGGGCAGCGCTGAGCTGCATCGCTGCGTACCTGTTACCATCACTTAATACATGTTATCCGGGAGAGTGGAGTGTGTTGTGATGGGATGGGACTCTCTTACTGCTGCACTTAGAACGTTTTTACTTTGATTTAGCAGCTCCTTTAATGGGAGGATGAGCACCACTCCTAACGGGCTGAGATGTACTTAAGTCTTTTTCAGCATAAAAAAAAAAGCCCCAAGCAATGTCTTCATAGTACACTGCAATGATATTTCTCTGGATCATATGCCTAGAAGAGTTGTGTCCTGGATCACTGTCACTGATCAGAATCTAGCTATATTTAAAGAGGGGGAAAAAAGCAAATTTCCTTCTTTTTTTCATTAGACTTATTTTTTTTCTTAATTCTGCTTACTGGGATTCGTATCATAGTTTTTTGAGAGAATCTAATATTGATGCTATGTGAAGACTGACAATCTGGAGCATCATAAAGAAAAATGTATCAGAAATATTTGCTCAGTCAAGTCTCAGAGGCACTAGGCTGTCCAAAAGTGTTAATGCAGGCAGGCTGCAACGAAAGGAGCTTTTGCGGCTCCAACAGACATACTAATTTTGAAGGGTGTTTCTTTGCACATTAAGCCTTTCTCATGCTCCATGCTGTTTGCACTCTTTTGTCTGACCTTTTTAAGGTAACCTTTTAAAATTTGTCCCAGGACACTTCAAGCTGAGGCTTTTGGTTTCTTGGGGTGTTTTGGGGTTTTTTTGTTGCTGCCTCTTTTCTGTCTTAACTCAGTAAATCAAGAGCCGATGAAGGGCTGGGTGTGCATTTCAAAAATTTCAAACTCCCTGCAGGATAGTTTCAGAAAAGATGATATGGAAAGAGGAAAAACAAAAGCACATGTTGCCAAATGTATGCATATTTTACATCGGCATTTTGTATCGTAAAAATGGCTGCTTTGTGTGTATTTTCAAGATGTAGAGGGAACACACTAAATGAAATATTCAAACACTTTGGTAACTCATGCACACTTTTTTTTTTGTATCATAAAGCACTTGTTCTATAACTGGGTATGACATTTATTAAAGAGTAGTGGGTTTACCAGTTCTCATAAACAATTTCCATGGTTACCAAGGTGGTGTGGCTAAAGAAATCAAAGCACTTATTAAGACGTTAAAAAGTAGGTTTCTTTTAGATGAAAGCAGAGGTGTACTGGGTAACTTCTGTTTAAGTATGTGTTTTAGGAAGCTTAGGACTCGGTCTGGTGCCGGTGCAAGTAGGTCCAATGGCCCTGCAGCCAGGGGTGCCCATGGTATCGCACCCACTTATAGCAATGAGGGGGAACCTGTTCCTTGGCTTAAACTCTGTGTCCATTCACAGCCCAGGTCTCAAGCACGTCCCTCTGAGGATGTGAACATTTGTGCAAACCCTGCCAGCTGCTTGCCTTTGTGAACGGTTGTAAGTGCCCAGCGGCGGCCGCTGGAGTCAGCTGGAGCTGCTGATTTTGTGGAGCTTTGGATCCAACCCCTAGACCAACACAAATATTTCTGGTTTGCACCATCACAGATCCTGAGTGTATTTTCTGTGTCTGTCACCAGCAATGGCAAATGTCACAAATATATTAAACAAAACAGAGAAACCTGTTTCTTATGATGATACTTGAGAAACGAGTTACGATATTGCCAGTCTTTGAGGTTTGTTGGGGGTCACCATAAAGTTCTGGGACATACATAAGAAAGTCTGCTTTTAGGGTCAGAAACCATTGGGAGAATCAAAAAGCCAGAAACTTTTAAAAGGACTAAATACATTCTTCAGAAAGAGCTGTGTGATTTCTAAGCTTAACTTATGATTCAGGAGACATGAACTCACATTCCCAGGACATGAACCCCTCCAGCATCCCTGGGTGTCTCATGCGTATCAGGCAGTGGCTGCTGCAGACAGGCAAAGGTGCGGTCTGCTTCCACAGGCTAGCCTCTTAGAGGGGAAATCTCAGCCTCCAGTATGGCAGCTCACGTCTGAGAGGACCTGGAGGACCTGACGTGGAAAGACTGCCTGCTCAGTGTATGCTCTATCAATAGTGCTACTAAATCTGACTTTTAAAAGCACTGAAAAGTCCTGTGAGATGAAACATGAAGCCAGGAAGCCCTTATGGCTGGGGTGTATCTGCCTACCAAGGTGAAATGCAGAAGCATCTGCTGCTCAGCTGCTCTGAGGCTACTGTAAAGCCCAGAGAAATTGCAAAAGACCCCAATCCCTGTAACGGGGCTTTTCCTGCCTTTCTGCTGCCAGGGTGGTGGGACGGTGTGGGGTGGGCTGGCAGGCACCCGCTCCACATCTGGGCTGTATCTTCAGCATTCAGGTTCTGGCCTCCCAGAAGTTGGTGGGTCCGTGCTAATCAGCAACACCTCGGTCTAATACATACTGAAACAGGTTTTGCACTCTTTACATATAAAATATTATATCAAGAACATATTAGCATTCTTGGGCCAAGATTATTTGGGCAGAGATATGCCAATGAAGTGTGACTGAATCCATGTGAAAATGAAGTGTTTGCTTGAAGGAATTAAAGAAAATTTAAAATATTCAAGTTCACTGATTAGAAACTTTATTACATCTCTCTGGTGGTGAAATAGTGAGTGGCAATTTCTGCTCTGTTCTTCACGGGCCCACATTACCTTGAGGGGACTGAGAGGATTCGTGGACTAGAAGGTAACAGATGGGGAATGCAGAGAACTTCAGCTGTAACAAAGGTACCTGTGCGCGATTGAGTTATTTGTTTAAATAAATATAAAAACATCAGTAGTGCATATATGTTGCATCTCAACCAGAGGCAGTGCTGCCTGTTTGGAGTTGGTGGTTTGCTGTCCAACTTCTTTACACCTTGCATTTCTCAGGCTAGTGTTTTGAGGACTTGGTGCTGAAGCTCCGCTTTTCTAGCAAACACCCCTGCATGGGGTAGGAAAAAAGGTATTAGAGAGAGGTGGCTTCATTAATCGTCATATCTTCCCCTTGCAAACAGGGAAATTCTGGGAGTTCCTTCTAAGGGAAGATGCTAATAGACTGGGAATAGTTGCTAATACACTTTCTGAGGGTAAACAGTTTCTTGATATTCACCTGGAACTTTCCTTTATCTCACTCTTGCATCACTTTTCTCTCCCCCTCTGGGGAGCTTACATGGGTTTGGGTGTTTATTTTCTCTGAGGTGAACTTGTGAGGGGTTGTCACCAGCTGCTTTGCTGCAAAGGGCCCGAGGGGGATGAGCATGGGCATCGTGGGTGCCAAAGCGATCCTGTTCCCAACTGCCGAGCTTTGCGGGAGCACCAGCCAGAGGTGCTGAGCCTGTGGGTTTGCGTGTCCGTGTGGGCAGATGGGGCTGGAGTGGGGACAGCTGTGTTCTCGGGGGGCACTGAGGCACTGAGGTGGAGGGAGAGCTTGGGGCTGCCTCCAAGCCCCTTTGCCAGCCCATCCATCCCAGCTCCAGTGGGGGCCACAGCACCTTACGATGTCCCACTGTGGGGTGGCATCTGTGGTGACAAGGCCTCCCAGGATGGCATCTCAGCAGAGCTGTCCCAAGGCCAGCACGGTGGGGGGCATTGCTGCTGGTACCCCACTGCTCCCCTGGGGAAGCAGGCACACAGCCCAGGTGGCCTCGATTGCCACCACACGGCATTGTCACCCCCTGCCCCATCTTTGGTCCAACTCAGGGGCAGGGAAGGATGAACCAGGGCTGGTCCCAGCTCCATTGCTGGCTCCCACCTGGGAGGTGGCTGTTTCTGTGCTTGCAGGGACTCATAAACAGAGGGGGAAAAAGCTATTTCTTTCCTTTCTGTTCCTGTGCTGCTTCCTGAGGCCCATTTCTCCGTCAGTCGGCTCCTCCTGACCCCCTGTTTCCCTGCTCTCTGGCAACCGTGTGGCTTTACGATGGCAAGAAAAAAAACCAGTCCCCAGATAACTATTTGGTATAAGCAAACCATGCGGCTTTAATGGAATTACCTCAGCCCTGCTAGTAAATAATTTATAGGAGGCAGTAAATAAAATATGTTTCTGTGTTCTTAAAGAAAAAAAAGAGTTGTCAGCCGGCAAAAGCCCGCTGTGGGGGAGTTAACCCAGAACTTCCCCACCACGGAGATCCTGACCAGGAACGGGACCTGGTGGGGAGAGCATCCAGGCCCAGTAGAGCTGGTATTCAGAAAAGCTGTGTTGCTGGACAGGGGTCCTCGAGGTGCCCACTGGCCGCTCACTGACTGTCCACTGGCTGTGCACATCTGTCCGTCTGTCCATCCAGTGGGCATTTCTGAGGTTGCCTTGACTGTGAAATCAGAGTCAGCACCGCTTGACCTGAATATCCGAGGCACCCACTGCAGCCCTGCAATGTCACCAAGCCCCGATTGAAACCTGACCTCTGTCGCTAATGGTATTAACGGGAGCTGTGGGGCCAGGGCAAGTGGCCTGGGGGTCCCCCAGGGCCTGGTGGGGGGATGCTCAGAGGGGCACACCGAGGGGGATGCGGGATGCCTGGGTGGGAGGATGAAGGGTACCAGAGAGAGATGGATGGAGGGGTGCCCAGGGAGGAATAGGCATGCCCGGATTGGGGTGCAGGGCCGGCCGCCGTGCCCCTCCCTGGGGCTGCATCCCCCCTTTGCTGGTGCAGGGATGCGCTGCCTCGCGGCGACGGCCAGGGCTCAAGCTGGTCCAGCCTGGCCCGGGGGGCCGCAGCCGGTCCCCCGCTGGCGTGGGGGAGTTTGGGCTGGGGAAGGCGGCAGCGGAGATTTACGATGCGGGAGGACAGAGCGTGAAAGCAGTATATCATCATCAGGTTGGGCTGAAAGAAAGAAAACATATCTTCAACAAAAAGCAGGGCTTCGCAATTCAGCTGCGTTGTTAGGACAACGCAAACTATCCTTGAAATGATTAGTTCCACTTCAAAGGCATTTACATTCAACAGGGGCAGACGCAGCCTCTTTTTATGTCGCCAGAGGAGAAGGAAAAAAAATAATAATAATAAAAAAAAAGGCAAGGAGGAGGTAGGGAGGTTTTGTGCTAAGGAGAGTCATATGTTTGCTGCTTCTATTTATTTTTCCTTATTCAGGGGACACTTGTGTAAGATAAACAGAGTGCTTGCAGCCATGGGGCTCTGGGGCTGCTGGCCAGAGAGGTGGGCGAGGGGTGGCCAGGCAGACGGCGCCAGGGGCTGTGCTTGGACTCACACGCCCCTTCCAAATGGGAAGCAAAGGACAACACTAAAAAAAAGACAAGAAAAAAAATGAAAAAAAAAATCCCTGACGTCAAGAGCTGTCTTTCCTGGGACATCTGTTATTAACTTGAGGAGGCGTGACATACGTTTGGTAGGATCACAAAGACTCAGGGTACCCTGACAGAGTTTGGGAAAGATTTGAAGACCGACATGTCCTCGTGCTGCTCAGGAATTGGCTCCCATGGGATGGCTTGGGCTGGGAAGGAGTTTTTGCATCTGAAATCATGTGCTTTAAGCGCTTCCCAGAGGCCTCTGCATGGGGAAATCCCATTTGGGGTGTTCCAGGTTATCCTGAGCTGTACAGGATCGAATGTGAAGGTGGAAATAGATACTGGAATTAGCCCAGAGGCAACACCTACCAGAGCTCTATTGCTGCCCTAAAACCCAGCCCACCTCCCCTGACCCTCATCAATTCTTACATCCAAATGAACCTGGCCTTTTCTCTTAGTTCAAAGCGCATCACTTATTTCAGTTCCCAAATTACCTAACGGTACTGTTCTCACCATGCTTAGTGCTGGAAGCCAAAAGGCAGGGATAAAAAACTTAAAATGCAAACTGTGGAGCCTTTGTGGAAAGTTATCTGTGCCAACGGAGGAATCCCCCATCACCTGTACATGTTGCGCCAGCACGTGTGCGTGTGTGTGTATGAGTGGGGATCTTTGCCGGCTCTCTCTTTTCCTGTTGCCGGTTTCTGCCCGACATTTTGCAGCTCATCCTTGGGTTAGACCTCATAATTCTGTAGGAGAAGAAAATTGAAATTGTAAAGGATCCTGGGCAACAGTTTTCTAAAATATTTTGTCTCCCACAGCTATCTCAACGCATATGAACTGAATTATTCTCAATACTGGTGCTGATCAAAAATCTTTCTTTCAAGTCGCTTTGTGGGGAGGTTAACACTTTGCACATTTGAAGCCTAACAACTATATCTGGGTTTTTTTAAAAACATTTTTAAAGGTGTTGTGAACATTTTAATGCCTGCACCCACAAACTGTCTGCTTTATCCCTGTTGGAAAGCCAGAGATGATGATTGCCCAGCTCTATGAAATAAATAGCAGTGTGCAAGTTAGCATTTGGAAATGAAATCCTTATTCCAGCTAAGCTGTAGCTGAAGTCAAGGTTTTACATTCAGTGATCCTTGTTTCAGGTTATAAACATGTATGTGAGTCATTCCTGATCAATCCAAGAAGTTTCTTTCCCTTCTTTTTTCCCTTTCCTCTTTTTATCTCTTTTTTTCATCAACCTTTTTCTCACTGGCATGGGACAGCTCAAACGAGGAGAGTTGGAGTAGTCAGCACTCACTTTTTGTTACTTTCATGCAGGTTTTGGTCATCTCAGATATTTTGTTTGCTCTGGAGAGCTGTGGCCCAAGGAGGACCAGTCTGGTGCTGGGTCTTGTTTGGATGATGTGGGTTGAGAAAGCGTGTGCTGCAGTAACCATCGCATAGAGACTAGAAATGGGCCTCTCTGTGAAATCAGCTCTCATGGTGATGTTGGTAACCAGCAGAAATGTGGCCAAAAGTGCGTCAGTAGCTTTAGAAAGAAAAGTGGTCACTTTTTTTTATTTTAGAGAGAGGATGCAAGAGAGTTGGTGTTCTGGAAAAAAAAAAGAAATAAAACTAGAAAGATCCTAATAAAAAGAAGAGAGTCTTGACATTATTTTGGAATCAGGGAGGCAGATGGGACTATGAAAGAAGGGGGAAGCAGGGCGAGTGCTGGCTGCTGTGCTGTGTGAAGGGTACTAGAGCTCAAAGATGAAGCTGAGAGCGCTGCCAGCCTGAGACACTTTAGCCAGTGGTGTTATTTTTCATTCCTAAAGATAAAGAAAGTTTTCAGTCAGAAAAAAAAACACATTTTATTGAATTCCCTGCAAGTTCATACTTTAAAAATGTGTTTTACATTTCTGACTTTCTTGTTTTATGAAACACTGGAAACACGAGAGCTTTTCAAATATCCTCGAGAATGATGGGAGTTTTACATTTGTTCTGCCATTCATTCCATCATTTATAGGGGTGTTATCGGGAAACTAAAGCTGATGTGTGTTTTAGCTCTACAGCATCTTCTGATGTGGACCTTTTCCTTCTTCTGAGTTTTATTGCTATTCCGCCACCCTGTTCCTAAAATATTGGCAAGGTTGCTGGGGCCGCTTGGCTGTAGGAAGGAGGGGAGCGTCTCACCCAGGGACTCCCTGGTTTAATGGGGTGCTTGTAAAGGAGAAACACACCAAGCAAAGAGGGATTTTTATGCTCCTTTGGAAGGCTGGGGGATCAAGGGGGGTGAGGCTGAGTGATCTAGCAGCATCTTGGGTTCCCTGGGCTCAAGAGTAGTCATTTTGGCTTGTTTGCTCCAGCTGA
Organism: Phalacrocorax carbo; assembly: GCF_963921805.1. NCBI lineage: Eukaryota > Metazoa > Chordata > Aves > Suliformes > Phalacrocoracidae > Phalacrocorax > Phalacrocorax carbo. The sequence goes on along the minus strand of NC_087523.1, from coordinate 8,701,361 downwards.
CCCATGCCTGTCCATAAGCTGGTGTTAACTAGGACCATCTCTTGGTTTTTCAGGTGGGTGCCAGCAGCTGTGGCATCATCCAAAGTACATTTTTGGGAATGGGAATGAGAAACATGGGTGTTGGTGAGAAACTCACCCAGTTACCGCAGGTCCCTTTGCAGATCCACCAATCTCAGCCTCAGTGGTAGCGATGCAAAACTTGGGTGAGTGGGAGAATCCTCTTGGATTTGGAGGTTCGACCCAAAGGTCTGGTGCTCTGCTGTGGTGTCCTTGCACGGGGCAAGCAAACAATGAGAGGAACAGTGCGGGGCACGGAGAGGGAGCAGGCCAGGTGAGGAACGCCCTTCCCCATGCGGTCTCTTCCCCCCTTGTTATCCCCTTGTCTTTCCCTTTCTCTGATTTTTGTGTGCGTGCGTGTCTCCCTCCCCTCCTTCTTGTCTGCGTGGCTCCTCTCCCATTCTTGTCTCGCTCCACCCTCCCTCTCTCTTGTCTGGCTGCCCCACACCCCTTTTGTCCTGCTCGGCTGCTCGGCATGGCTTTTGTGTGCTAATAGCAGCCGACTGCCACCGACTCAAAGGATCCCGACACTGCTGCCATCACCCCTCAGCTTTTAATTCAGCTGCTGAAGACCAAGGAGGCACCGCTATCCCGGGCCCCTCGCCATGCGGCGGGGCTGATGCCACCTTTGTGTGTCCCCTCTCGCTGGGTACAGCATCTTGGCCGTGATTGCTGTGGCCTGGAGGGGATAGTCCCAGCAGCCAGTGCACCGTGCCCCCAGTTACCTCGGAGACCCCATGCAGAGGGTGGTGGCGAGGCACAACGGAGCCGCAGTGAGATCTTCCAGGCTGCTTTGGGCCACACCGTGGCTTCCTGGAGGTGCTGGCACCCATGGGGCAGGAGCCAGGGTAAAGGTCTTGCACCTCTGTGGGGATGTAGATGCCCCTCTCTCCTGGGACCCTCCAGCCCTTGTGGCTCCATCCCCATCTGAAGTGTTTCTTATTTTGTGTTGCATTCAACTTAAAACATTCAGGGGAATAGTTTCTCATGGGAGCTTTTCCTTTGAGTATAGGGAATTTGCTGTTTGTTGTATGACAGAAGCTGATGGCCCAGAGCAGGCTCCAGGAACTGGCTTTTCCTGGCTGTGAGTGCATCCCCATGAGGTGTGCAGGGGGCTTCTTCTCGGGCTTCCTGGAGCAGGAGCAGTCCCCTCTGTTCTGGCAGGGCAGCAGGTGACAACGTGCATCAATGACTCATTCCCTCCCCACGCTTCGCCCCTCGCATCCCCGGTGCTGGTCCAGCAGCGGTTTTGCCAGGCGCTCGACCGCAAATCCCACAAACTGCAATTCTGGCAGGAGGCATTGTCACCCCTTTTCCCCCACAGTGACAGTGTGCCACATGCTTTATTGCTCCTCTCCCTCCTGGGAAGCCTCTGATTGCTCTCAGGAGCCGCCACGCTCGGCCGAGCGCACCCCGCAGCTATCCCAGTGCACGGGGGGTTCCTGCTCTTGCAGTGGAGACGGGGGAAGGAGGGCTCCGGTTTGCATGGCAGCATTTTGGTGGCTGGACAATGTTTGTTGCAACCTGGTGTCACATTTGTTTTCCTAAGAGCCATGATCCCTGCCCTTGTTTTGTCCTCGGGAGCTCCAGGCTGTGGCCGTGTGTCTGTACTGAGGTTGGCAGGAACCTGCCTCATCCTCCAAGCCCCGGGACTGCTGGGATGCTGTGTGGGGATGCAGCAGGTCAGCCAGGCGATGCTGAGACCTTTAGTACTGGCTGCGAGGGAGGCAGCAAGGGGAGATGTCACCTGCCTCCAGTAAATGCAGAAGAGTTGCAGAAAATGCTAAGGAGGTTGAAAAAAAGCAGCCAGTTATCAGAATAATTCTTTCTAAAGAAATAAACCAGTGTCTCTTCTAAAAGAAAAATCAGGGAAGTCAAAGCCTTATATTTCCTCTGAAACTGTTTAGGGTCATTTGTAAGTGGCCTGTGCCCTGCAACTACACCTAGATTTAAAGGGGGCAAGAATGAGAGGGAGTGAATGCATTTTGCCTAATTACTCATTCTTTTCAAGACTTGTTTGAAATATTTTTCCCTGACACCGTGTTTTCTTACCTCTGAAGAGAAGTAAAAAAAAAAATAAAATAGCAGAGACAGAGGGAATAAATGCTAATGAGAAGTTAAATGACATATTAATATTACATGCTGATGAGTCTCATTTATACATTTAGAGTAACAATACCAGGAGTAAAAATAGAAGTAAATATATATGTATATACATGTATGTATGTGTATATAGACTGAGATACAGATTGCTTGAGAGCTTGTATACGTGTGGACGTGCATTTGCACATACAGGTAGGTGGAGAGAGAGAGAGAGAGAAAAATCCACTCATGTGCTGCTGTAGCTTTGATTTGAGGGTGGGTCAGCTGGAGTGAGCAAGTCCCTCTGCCCCTGATACACCCCACAAGTTGCTCTTTATTTAAAAGATAAACAAGCCCCCTTAAAATCCACTATAGGCTGAGATGAAACAAGGCAGATGCTAATGAACACCAAGAGGTTTGCAGCCCCCCCGAGGAGGAGCTGTGTGCGGGTTTCCACAGCGCGCTGACCTTTTGTGTGAGTGCTTCACCCTGCCACAAAGTCAGCCTGCATGACCTTCTGGAGCGTGCAGGAGTTGCAATGTCCTGGAGAGAAATCCTGTCCCCGCCGAATCCGCCACAGCAGCCCGATGCCAGCCATCGGCAGCCCTCGCTTTTCTGGAGATCACACACTATCACTGCTGTCGGATAAGAATACAAAATCCTGTTTTCATTAATCTAGTACAGCCTTCTACGTATTAAAAAATAGTTGTGCCATTAATAATGAATTTGTCACATTTCTCTGTCAGTTCTAATTTGTGTTACTTGCCAGACGGCAGCAGCTTTTGTCAGCAGGTGCGGTGTGAGCTGGCAGAGCTCTTACCTGGCATCTCAGCATCTCAGCTCTGCTCTGTGCCCTGCGTGCAGCTCCCTGCAAACGTGGCTGCTGCTTGCCAGGGCCTCCATCCCTACTGCCTTCCAGAAAAGCACCTCGGTTCCTCATGCCATAAGGAAGAGGAGGCTGGCTCAGCCGAGCCGGCAAATGTGATCTGAAAAGTGTTTTCTGTTCCTTGGGATACTAAAAAGAATCAGAATGGAAAATACACAGGTTTTAAAATGAAAATACTAGTAAAGAGTTTTTCACCCTGAGCCCTTCTCTGCTGCTTTTTGCAAATCTGCTCGGTGGAGGGGCCGTGGCTAATGCCCGGTGAGGGGACACAGCGGGGTGGCTTGGGGGCTCCAGGTGAAGCCATGGTGTAAGCAGAGGGTAGGGGGAAACCTTTCCTTTCCCTGGGCCTCCCCGGGGCTGGCAGCACCCAGCACACTTGTGATGTGATGCTGCTGTCCCCCACCCTGGTGGCGTGGGGAAGGGGGACCTCCCTTCCAGGGGGAAGGGGAGGGAGGAAGTCCTCAGAGCTGTCATTACTGTGTCTTTCAAAGCACTAAATTCTTTTTATAATGCTGTTTGTATTTGAGGTTTCTTTTACCATCTTAGCTGTGAGCTCTTTGAGCTTTGCTGTTAGTGCCTGTCCCACATGTTTTTAAATTATTGCTCATGCTACAGTGTTTATAGCTTTTTCTCTCACACCGCGGTGTTGTAAAATCTTTTCTTGTTTAAGATCCCAAAGTCTACCTGACGGCAAGCACGGGCGCTGAGGCATCAGCTGTGCCTCTGACCATCCGCCCCACCAATTCAGCCCTCAGCGGGCGCAAAGAACAGAAGCAAAATTTCCCCTTGTTTTAGAGGAAAGCTACTGCAAAAAGAAGAAGAGACCAGTGAGCTGTAATTACAGAGAGTTTTTTCATGTACACGTGCCTGTGTGTTGAACCATGGACGCCAGCCAAATTGCTTTTGGGAAGTTCAGCACAAGACAGACCAATTTAGAGTTACTTGAAACTGGCATCATCAAGGAGCTGTGGAACTGAATATGAGCATTTGGTAGGAAAATATTGCTCTGAATAGTTACCCAGAGACTGGGATGAAAATGTGGTAGAGATACCTCCAGGCTGTACCACACAACACACTCCCACAATGTCTTCACTTAGCCCTTGTTAATGATCCGGGAGTTACGGCCACCCTGAGAGGGGATCCTGGCAGCGATGCTGCTGCACCTCTGGGCTCAAGGGGTATAAAGAAGAAAAAGTTAGAGAATTATTTTTATTAGATCAACTGTAAAGTGAGACCCCAGGTGCTTTTAGTGAGCCATCTGTGACAAACGTATTTGCAAAGATCTAGACTATAATGGAAGGATTTTTCTTGAATGATGTTTTCAAAGTTACCTATATAAAATATGTGTGTGTCCATTCACAAAAAGCTCAAACACTATCTATAATTTCCTGGAGAAATGTAAATGGAATGGTTGGTCTTTCTTCTTAGCTGAATTGAATATTAGCATTCTAGGCTGACTTTTCCATCTGTGTCCTGCAAAAGATTATACAGGAACCTTCTCTGACTGCGATGTGAGTGAGTCTAATGAATGTGTGTGTTCAGCCTAATAAATGAATGAGCTTTTATTTTTAAAAATATGTGGTTTTCAAGAGCTTGTATCGAAGCACTCAGAAATTCTTATTAAGCTATCAGAGTTAGCTTTCCAATTGGTGTGCGACTGCAATTTAACAGGAAATGCCAATTGAATATTATGGGTTTTTTCCCCAAGAACGACTCCTGGGCACACACAGAAATTTAATGAGAACGTACAGGACAAAATAGGGACAGAATTTGGCCTCCAAACACCAATTTTCTAAAAGAAAAGGCAAAGAAGGTTCTGAGAAGTAATGCAAGACGCTGCTTTAAAATTCAGTTATTGTCCTAGTGATTGACTGCGCTAACTGTATCCTCCAGTAACGGCTGGCTTTTAAAATATATATTTGTGATTAGTTTAATTCATGGAGCCTTTTTCCTCTGAATTGATTTAATGAAATGAACTAGGCAAATAATAAATTTTTCACTGGAATGAATCTGCTTAATCAATTTGGACAATCAGTTTGTTCTTTGCTTAATAACATTTGCAAAAAGAAAACAAAGTCTTTCATTAACAAGGATGGCCAGCCATTCATAATGAGAGGTGGCATCTAACATCAGGTTATGCCTTCTGTATCAGCAGAAAACAGGATTAAACATCTGGTGCAAGTACCTGGCTCTAAAATGCCTCTTCTGCTACCCAATGTGGGATTCAACACTTGTTTTTTCCCCTGGCACGAGTCCCATTTACATCCCTGGATATTTTGCCAGGGCAGCAGTTAACGACAGGTACATGGGTCCAGATCAGAACCTGCCTAAAAAAACATGGACATTTACAGTCTGCTTTCGATGGGAGCTTAGGAAATAACGCAGAGACCAAACACAGTGTTGAGACTCTGCATTCATAAAGTTCTCTCATTCGCTTTTTAGAGAAGGAGCTTAATATGGAGTAGTATTAAATAACTGCTTCTTACAATGGGCTCGCCAGAGAAGCCTGGGCGCTCAAAGCATCTCTGTACAGGGAGAACAAATGCTACTAGCCAGAGAGTGATTATACTTGTACTGCAGTGCAGAGGACTGTTTGGTCTAGTAATTTTAAAGACATTATCTCCTAATGTTTTATGTTCACTTTGTTCTGGATTTTATGCTGATTTTAATTATACCTCTTAGGAATAATATCTGGTAAACGAATTTTGGTGAACGGCAATGAAAAAGCATTCTCCACCTATGGTAATTACACATTTTTCTTAGTCCCTAGATAAAATAGTTTTACTTAAACTCTGCTACAGAATTTATAAACTTCTTTTTACAGAGTCAGCCACTGGAATTTCAGATAATAGAAATCTAAAATACTAGTCTCAGCATCCCAGATGGCCACCTCCAGGAGCAGCATAAACCGTTTCCCCCAACAAATTTCCTTTTGCAGCCTTCTCAGGAAAACACAGCGAGCCAAAGCAGAGACATTCAATATTTTCCCTCATGGTTCCTATTAATTTAATAACATAGGGGTTAATCCTTCTGCCTTTGAATTCAGAGGCTGCGGGGTTTTTTGCCACTGCATTTTGCCCATCTGATTGCTCTCCCGGGGTGCAGCGTAAATGCCCAGCTGCCTGGTGATGGGCATTTTGTGGTGCTGCTCAATATACGGGAGAATTTTAATCAACCCTTCTTACTGCCAGCATAACACTCCACTGACACTTCAGCCTCTCTTTATTAAACCAAATGTCCTATTTAATAAATTGAATGACCCAAAACATTATTTCTAACATGTTGTTGTAAAATATTTTAATGCAATAGCATCTTCTTCGTCATGTCTTAATAGCATTTGGAAACCAAAGCTCAGGATGAGCAGTTGTTTTACCTGTGGGTGATATCTAATGACTGATAACCTCCCTCTGGGTCACTCTCCATCTCCCTCCACCACTGTCTTCTTCAAACCTCTCCTCAAAGCATGTCCTCCCCCCAGCACTTTGCAGGCAGACACATGTGGATATACTGGGCTAAAATAAATTTAAGAAATGGAAGTCAGCCCTGGTGCCTGCCAGATGGGTCCTGGGACAACCTTTCCCGCTGCTGGATGACCACTGTGCCTCCCGCCTTCCCCTTAGCCTCTCTCAGCTCCCACTTGCTCCCAAAAGCACCATGCGGGTCTCTGGGGTGAGACGTAAGGAGTTTGGGACAATAACCCAACAGTGTGATGTTCCCTGCAGAAGGGCTGCTTGGTGCCAGAATTTCCTCTTGTCTGATTTCTTTTTGTTTCTTTTCATGCCCCTGAAATCCTTAAGGAAAGCTAGGTCAGGAAGCCTGAGTTAATGTTGAGAGTTTGGCAGACTCATTTAGGGATGCTACAAAAATAATATAAAAGATGCATAGCAAAAATAAGGGGGATCCAAAGGCAGCAGCACATAGAGGGAAATGAGGGGTGTTCTGCAAGTGTGGATGTCCCAGTCAGCGTGGCTGGATGAGTGGCTGTGTCAAGCCCAGCCTGGGGGAAATCCTGCTGGCTCTTTAGCCAGACCCAGACCTCTTTAGAAACCCTTCTGAGAGCCTCTGCTGCTGGCTAAGGTACAGTCCCACAATTCCCATCCTGTTGGTGGTCACCTCTACTGAGTTGTTTTTTCCCTTAGGATTGATTAATACCAAAGACAAAATTACATTAGGGTCTATAAATCGTTTCATGCAAATTCACTTTACAGCGAGGTTTTACCCCACTCTTGAAAATTCTGGCAAATACCTGCAAGCCACTCTTCTACATGGGCACGAGCTGCTCAAATCTGCGGTTCTGTTTGGCATTTCTGCTGTATTTTGAAAAAGCAAAATGCAGGAACACAATACATCAGAACCAGCTTCCCTATTTAATGCTGTATAGGCCCCATTTATGTTTTAGGCTAAACTTGGCCTATTATACAGTAGCAATGCCTGCCCTTTCGCAAGACTAGGCTTTTGTAGTCTGCGAGATCAAGCAATGAAAAAGCACCGCTCCTAATTCTTGCCTGTGAAAAGTCCCTGTCAGCTCACATTGTACCTTCTCCAGCAGAGATAATGCTGTGAAATGATCCAACTTGAACTTTTTCCCCCATCTTGAAGCTTTAAACTCACGTTTAAGGAAGCTCATCTTTACCCTGAAAGTGGCAATGCTGGCAATCGAAACTCCCCTTCTTTGCTCTTTCTGATGGCGCTGGGGCTGGGCACGCGTGGGGGTTTCTGGGGGAGGGGAGAGGTGTTTCTGTGCCTGTTTCTGGGACACGCAAAGAGCTTCTCTAAAGCCTGATTTTGACCTTACTGAACCCGGCAAAATGCTGCTCTTGATTAAAATGGGAGAAGGATCAGGTCCATTGCTAAGCACTTTATATAGTAATTTCTACTAGGTAGGAAGCTGAAAGGATGTAAGATTTACGTGCTGGCCACCAGCGATCTGCAGTGCCTGATGGTCTGATATAAAATACTGGACTGAGTACAGTGACTCCCTGCATGCTTCAGCTTCAGCTGGTCAGCCAAAGATTTCCAGTAAAGTATGGTTGGTGGTTTCTTGGTGTGGTTGGGTTTTTTCCTATCCATTCACTCTTTTTTTTTTGCTTGAGCTGTTTCCCCAGTCTTTGGGGGCTTGGTTTTTCTTTTGTTTTAGAATGATTTAACTATCAGATGTAAAAAATATATATCAGATAAAGAAACAACAAGAAATCCCTAAGTGCTACCAACAGATATCTTAGAAATGAGTCAAATGCATTTTAAAAAGATTTTAAAAATCTCTTCAGTAATTCACTTTGCAACATTTGATTATTCAGATATCTAGAAATAAACATAAAACGCAGTTATTAAACACAATCTAACAGAAAGCATGTTCCACTACTAAATTATGTGTTGTTGGAAGAGCAGAATGCAGCAAATGTACAGCCTATACAAATGGAACTGGTTAAAAAGTGTAAGCCAAGAAATATTTTGTTCCAGTCAGTGACTATGAAAGAAATAAATAAGGAATTTTAAGTGTGCTCTGTGCTCTAAAGAGACAATATATGCTTTAATTTTAAAGATAATCTATGCTGCTGGGAAGAATTGCCGTTAGCTGTTACACTGCCTCATTTCGGGTTGAAGAAGTTATTTGTAATAATCCATTTCTTGTGTAGGTTATTGAAATTATTATTTAAACTCAAAGCTGAATACAGAGCAAGGTTGTCCATGGACCAAAATTGATTTCATTTTGTGCTGGTCTCTCGTTAAGCATGAGGAACCTGTGTCGGTCCCAGTTCCAGGGTCCTGGGACTTGTTCAGGCTCGGCTTTAGGGTAAGTTTACTCTGTGTGTGAGCAGAAATGTGCAAATCACAAACTTAAAATGCAAGCTCTCTCCTGCCTGATGTGCATTAACTGTCCTCCCTGGAAACCCCGCACCTGCCTACTTTCCTGCCGTCCTCCAGGAATGCCTTTCAAAAGGTCCGTGGGTTTAAGCAGCAATTTGGTGTAACATGGGGAAGGGGCTGTTTAAGAGCAATTAAGTGGACGCTTTTGGCTTTGTCAGCCACTGTAACATTTCTCAAAAGATACTAGAAAAAAGAATGAGCCCTTTGTATGTTAAATTTGTGTACAGTTAGTTGTTCTTGCTGGCTTTGTGTTAGCCAGTTGCCTCTGTGGATAAACACCAGAGCTACAGACTTGCTGTTTTGTGGGAGAAATGTGAATTCTAACATCGACAGTTTGCATCTTGGTACTTCATGGCTGCAACATTAATCATCTGTTATAGCATTTTATTTTTTCTGTTGTGTTCTTTCTTTTTTTTGTGGTGGGTTTTTGTTTGTTTAAGCACCCAGAAATCAAATATTAACCTGATTAAGAATTCAGCGTTACATGTAAGGCGGAGAAGAGCTGCAGGTGGTGACAGACAACTGGATTGTGTTTGATCTGGCAGTTTTCATCTATGCCACCATTTTATTCCTGCTGTGGGACTGCAGTAAAATGGTGGTTTGTTTGTTCTGTACCTCAGTGATGAATAGGGTGTGTGAAATCCCAGCTCCTGTGTGCCAAGGACTGCGCTCGCTCCGGAAAAGAGCATGCGGAAAGATGTACCCTTGCTAGCGTGAGATGTACGATAGGATCTCCTACTGGGGAGCTCCCGGTATTGGACCGGGGAAAGAGCTACATTAATTCTTCTCATGGGATGAGGATTTGGGAATTTCATCGTCCAGTGAGGTGGGGTTTTTTTCCCGCCCTCTCATGTTTTCTTTGGGTAGGGGAGGGAGACAGATAATCTCCTCGGAGCTTACATACAGGCATGCCTTGTCGTGATGTCTCTATGACAGCCAAGTGCCAGGGACAGCTCCACATCTTTAAGCAGCCCCAATCCTTCCTCCTGGAGGCTCTGGGATGAGTTTTGCTTGGAAGAGGCTGGAGGCAGAGGAAGCTGGCGGGTTATGCAGAGCCTGGCTCACCCACAGGGTACCACTGGAATGGCCCTGGTCCTGGCAGGCTGTGAGAGCAGGCTGACTGGGACCCCAGTTTGGGAAACCCTTTCCAAGCAGACACCGCTGCAGTTCTGCTGACCCAGGAGTGTGTCAGCCCTTCTCTGGCCATGCCTGACGTCCTCAGAGATGGTGGCAGCAAGGTCTGTGTTTCCCTACATTGAAAAGCTGTGCTCAGTGCTGTTTTCTTTGGCTGACCACAGCAAACTCCATCTGCCAGGGATCTCCCAGGGCTCTTCAAAATCATCAACCAGGGCTCTCTCAAATGACTTCTAGGACAGAAGCAGGGTGCTCAGTTCCCCGTCAGTGTCCTGTCACCTGAAGAGATGATGCTTGGCCAATACCTGAACCAGCAATTGGCCTCTGGAGACTGTGGGAAACATCTACATTACTTCTAAGAGAAATTATGTGTGACTTAGTTTCTCCACCGTCTCTTGAGCTGTGACTGGCTAAGGCTGAAGGAGTTTATTTCTGCCCTGGGGTGGGACAAGAGGTGCTACACCAGGCCCTGAGTCAGCCAACCTCCAACATGGGGCGTGTCTGGGTCCACCCAAGAATGGTCAGCACCTGCGTAGAGTTGCCTTGGGTAGACACTGGAAACCAACAATTGATGCTGGTTTTGAGCTATTTGGAATCAGGAAAGGCAAGACACATGGAAGTGGCATCAGTAGAGCTCAAAACAGGGACCAGATGTATTGGTGACTCCTGTTCGACAATCTCTGTGTTGTGCCCTGTGGGAGAGGAGTGCAAGACATGTGGGTTTTTCATTTCCAGTTTAACTGAGGAGCCTGGACAATCCCACTTTTTCAGCTGGCTATGTCCTGACCCTGCTACCAAAGCAGAGAGTTGACGAGGGCTTGTCAAGGAGCTAGTCTGGGCTGTGGGGTCACAAAGCCTGAAGGACATTGCTATTCCCGTGGCCCAAAGCTCAAGCTGGTCCTGGTGTTTTCCCTTCTTTGCCAGAGGAGACTCCTTTCTCATGAATTGTTGGCTGCACATGGTAGCCCTCCATACAGAGGGAGGACCATCTGCAGGGTCCCACAGCCATCGCTGGACAAAAAAGGACCTTCTAGTCCAACTGAAGTATCTCTTGGGGGAATTCTGATTCTTGCTATGACCCGAGACAAATAAAACTTGATGGGCCAACAGTGCTCAGATCCCATTGTGTCCTGCCCAAGCATTTCTGGAGGAGTCACTAAGGATGTGTGCATGTGTTCATCTATACAGCAAGCTGCATGGATTGGGGCAGGGATTTGCTGTCTTCCAATCTTAGAAAGCACTTTGCACAACTCTGGGCTGACAGACACAATAGTAATCCATTGGGATTGCTTGTTCACTAGTTACTTAAAACAGGATTTCTGGCTGGGATGAGCTTCAGAAAAGAAACTTATTTCAGCAAGGAGGTTTTTTTGGTCTCAAGTTTTCTGCATGTTTCAGCCTCACAGTTGTGCTTAAAACTGTTGTGCATCGATAAGAGTTTCCTTCTACCCATAATCTCCTCTCTCCTTCTGTTCCATGCTGTAAACAAGCCATTAAAAATGTGTTTATGACATCACAGTTGGTGACCATGGAAATGACTTTGATGTTAGAAAGACAAATATAGCATCGTGATTTCACGGCAGGATCAAGGCAGGAGAAGACCCTTGTTCAAATGACGGGTAATTAACAAAGGTGGTGGAGGGGAAGCTTGAAAAAAAAACATGAAGAGCCAATTGACCGAATATGATGTTTTAAAGTTTTCCCCAGTGTAAAAAATAAAATAAATTTTAAAAAACTCTTTCAAATTAAAAATTGCAGTGCTGTGGCTGTACTATTTTAAATAAAAGCCTATAGGGTAAATAGAGAACTGGGGGGAAAGCTTTGGAATAAGAATTACACATATGCAAAAAATCCAGCAGGCATTTTTCAAGTGACAGTGGTCTGTGCTTAAATCAGGCTTGGGGCATCAGGGCCAAGATATACCATGGGGCCAGCCTTCCTCCAGTTTACACCAGTAACACAGGCCTGCAGGTTTCAAGTGCAAATGGCTGGAGCTGGGATCTTTGTCTTGTAAGATCCCCATGTTATCCTCGTGGTCATACCTGCCTACAGCCAGACTCCTTGAAGGAGTCACGGGAGCCAAGTCTGGCAGTGAAACAGAAGTCTTTTGCTCCTGATGTTGCTGTGACTCCAGCTCCTCCTCAATCCATTAGGCCAACGCTCATGGCATGGCTACATATATCATTTATGCAGACTGTTGAAAATAAGCACTTGTTTTCACATATATTTTTATTAAATCATTAGCATTACACACTTCGGAGGCAGTGGGACCTAGCCTGCTTGGAAAGTATTATCAGAATTGTTTCTGGGCTCACTTTTTGAGCAGTTGTTCCAAAATATGTAATTATGAGTAAAATAGCCTCTGAAAGGACCTCCTTGGATTCAGAAAGAGATGAGAACAATAGGGTAGAGATTAAAAAAGATGGTTCTCCTCAGCTAATTGTTTTTAATAAAATGGTAAAAGTGAAGAAAACACCAGGAAACTATAATTAGGATGATAATGCTTTGTTCTGCAGAAATATATACCCTGCTGCCTCTCCTATTACAGAGCAACAAAGGGAACGAAGTGGAAGGGAAGGGAAAAGTGGGGATGAATGGGGGCTGTTAAATACCGGACTGGAAAGGTCAATAAACTTGTCTTGAAGGTAAAGCTGGTATAAAAAAGCCTTGCAGGAGGACTGCCCCAAGTGCTGCCCTGGGTTACCCAAGTGTTGGGGCTGGTGGGTCTCTCTGGCTGCCCCATGCCCTACGTCCTGGCAGGGAGCACAGCTTACAAACACTGCCCAGGATTTCCAGGTGCTGTTGCTGAAGTCCACACTTCCTCCTGTGAAAGGAAACCCCCAAGGTTTGAGGGATTTATATGTTCTTCACATCCAACTTCTCTCGCAGCTGAAGGCTCAGTCCAGCCGGTAGAGGAGGACGCAGCCCCGCTGCCGCGTGTTCCGGTGCTGCCGCCTCTCTGCTCTGCCTGATTATATGTACCCTCTCCACCCCCCAAAACATTCCTGATCCCGTTACCATAGAGCTACCACAACTGTTTATAGCAAACAGCACATATACCCAAATTAGCCCCTTTCTTGGCTTTGGGCGATGTGTGGGCAGACTTGGCTAGCTGAAGGCTTGTCCAGTGGCACCGTGTGACAGTCCTGGGCTACTGTCAGTCTCTCCACGAGTCATTAGGGATTCAGCATGTTGTTTGTG